>NC_136902.1:68414077-69014077 GCF_949606895.1 Notothenia rossii
GCCATTTTGGATGTGAATGTGTTGAACGTGTGTTAAAGTGTCTATGGGATAATAGTGCAGTGCTAGCCAAGTTGCAATAGCTGTATTTGTTTAAATACTTGAATATTGTCTGTGTAGTCTACCTTGGCTTGAATAAAGGTTTATTAAAGTTTTGAAGTTGCACTAGATATTTTTATTCTGTACCTAAGTTTGAAGGTCAATGATAAAGAATCAAATACTTAAATATGCATTCTACAGTTTCAGGGAAGGGGGGATTTGTTTGTATTTCTCAAACAGTGCTTTTGTTGTTAGTTTTTATGTGGTAAGTTCAAATGGTTTAAATGTTGCAGTTGCTTCATGCATTCTGATTCCTTCACCACATAAGACTCATTAGGGCCACCACTGATCAGGTGTTTTTTTGTTGGGCCAAAACGTATAAATGTAAATACATGTCCAATCGTTGAAAATGTATAGATACCGTGATATGAGTTTTTTGTCATACCACACAGCCCCAATCTGAGGTCTCATTGGAAAGAACTAATGGATCAAAGTTCAGCTCCACTGTATAAGGAAGTACTCTATTGGCTTCTAACAATATCAGTTAATCTTTTAATGTATTTATCATATTGCACATGACAGGGAATAGAAATATAAAAATGTTTACAATGTCTAAATATTTATTGGAAAAACACCTTTTTTTTCTAAAAGCAAACTTGTTCACCGAGAGCTAGCAAGTATTTCATTGAATCTCAACATTCATAAAGGTGTTTTCATAAAGATCTTCTTTCAAAACTGTTGAATTACATTTCTCCAACACGTTGTTAACATAGTTATGTACTTGTATGAAAATACCAGGAGGTTGCGCACAGGATTTCAGCACCAAGGACAGCTCTTTTAGTAGTCTACTCTCAGGAACGTGGATTTAGGATTGTGTGATAACCTCAACGCTGCTTTGAGAAATGCTTTATGTCAAGAGGACTCAGTGATTAACATTCAAATTTACAGTCTATTTTAGCCGCGATAAAATCACCTTGAATATCAGCGGTGCTCTCCGTGATGTTGGTAGTTTTGGCACAGCATATAGGAGCCACTTAATTTTTAATTTCCTCTGCAGGTTCATTGCTCATTTCCCACGACGCTTGTCAGAGCTTTTTCAATTCCTTGTGACCCTCAGCTGTCACAAAGAACCTCATAACTAACCACACATCTTGTTACACAACTCACAGCACTGTGGAGTAACACAATTAACAGGAAAATGACTTTAATATGTATTTAATCACTCTTTTTTTGAAGCTTTTTAAACAGATTGGCCAACTCCTGCCTAACCATTTCTTAATCAATGAATGGTTTGGTCTATAAAACATCCAAGTTCAACGATGTCTTCAAAATGTCTTGTCTTTCCAAAGAATAAAGATATGATGTTGTACACACGTGGTACACGTGTGTACCGAAGTGTACCGAACGAATATAACGTTAAACGTAAAAAATTGAGAACGTGAACAACTATTTGGAAGTAATCTCATGTGCTGCGTCGCGGTCGCAGCATTCAGAGTAATTTGCTCACATTGGGTTCAACGCGTCATAGAGCGAGCAAGTCATTTCATTGGACGAGAGGCAAAGAGAGCTGGTCACAGGGATGCGTTCAAATGTAGTCAGTAATTTGAGGAACTGTCGAAATGGCGAACGCAGATAAAGTTCAGCTCGAAAATCCTCCAGCATCATTGAAGTCTCCGGTTTGGGAACATTTTGGTTTCGCAGTTACGTACAAGGATGACGGACAAAGACAGGTGGACCGAACCAAAGCTGTTTGTCGGCATTGTTCAACTAAAATTGGTTACGCGGCTGGCAATACATCAAATTTTAACACTCATTTGAAAAGGCATCACCCCGAACGTGAATATCATCCGCGGTACCAAAAGAAAAAAGACTGAAGTGCAAACTCAACTCCCACTAGCATTTAAGCCTCCACCACTCGCAAAAAGTTCAGAACGAGCCAAAGCTATTACAAACGCCAAATATTCTTATGTTGCCATGTTAGCAAAGCGCTACCTGGCTGTATCTGCTACCTCTGTACCTGTTCTCCGCAGCAGGAGACATTGTTAGTGCCGGCAGATCTGCCCTTTCGGCAAGCAATGTGGACAAGTTCATTTTTCTTTCAAAAAATATGAAAATACAATGACAAGCAAGTCATAATGTCAAACTGGCTGCTTAGGTACTAGTAAGTGTGAACCGTTACACCCCTAGTTTCTATTAGCTCGATTTAAATGTATTTATATTTCTAATCTCTTTAAAGTGTCTTCGAGTACCTTATAAAGCGTTTGATGAATATAATGTATGATAAATATTATTAATATGAATCCAAATTAAAACAGAGAATGGTTTAGAAAATCGGAATCTTTTCATGAAGATTAATCTATTATCAAAATAGTTTGTGATTATTTTCAGACAATTCACTGGATTAATGGACTAACTGTTGAAGCTCCAATTTGAGTTATTCTTTATGATCAAACAACTCAATAAGCGCTGATATCACACTGGAAATTGAAATGAAATACAAATTGAAAATAAGCACATTTTTTCTTTGGTGTGGGGGTCATAGACATATACAAACACTTTATCTCTAGCTCTTGAATGTGCATCTCCAGTATCAGCTCGTTGAAAAGCAGACTTAACAGCATCCCACATGAATCTCATCAAGTCTAAATAAGTATACATGTTTCACCACGTCTTCTTTCTTTTTTAAAGTCATATAAATATAGATTGCAGATCCTCATGCAACATATAGCCCAGCTTTCTGTTCAACATTGCAATGTAAAAGCAAAAAAAAAAATAGCTTATACACAACCATTTATTTTGTATTTGTCCAAAAATGTAGTTGTTTTGACGGCAGTATTTAAAACCAGACTATGTGATAGATTAAGATGAAAGCAATCAGATATTTAACTTGTGCAATATGCAGTTAGGAATATCTTTAACGTACAGTATGAGGGGGTTATAACTGAGAGAAACATTGAACAGTAAGGAAAGCGAGGATATGCAAATATATTTTTTTATATAAAAAACCCCACCAATTAGTCTATCACAATGCAAACTTGTTGTACATTGTGATAGACTAATTGGTGTTCTTTTCCTCCTACTCTTTCCTTTTCTCTTTCTTCTCTCTCTGATTTGTGGATTGTTATTTAGTTTGTGTACAGTATGCACTTAAATGTTTGTTTTGTATGCCTTGTAACCAAATCATTTCTTTAATGCAAATTAACATATAAACTAAAAGGCAAAAAAGTATTTTTTGTTGAGCCATTAGACTGAAAAAGGAAAATAAATCACCTACAGTATAGCTCGCACAGTTTTAGGGATTAGTGACAAGTGAAAGTAAACTTGATGGTGTTCTGCTCCACCGCCCAACTGCATTACCCAGATCCCAGATTGATGACAACCAGCATTTACTGCTTGTTTGTGTCGGAGGCCCATTGCATCTCATTATTGCCTGCCGTAATAAAGGCATCAACTAAGTTACATCTAGGTTCAGCTCTGAAGTTTGTAGCACAGCCATGGTAATTAACTAGACAATAAGAGTTATTTTTACAAGAGCTATTGCTGGCATTTCACTCCTGTCTTCTTACACACCTGCTGTTATTTGCTCAGATAGAGACTCCTTTCTGAACTTCAATTAGTGCAGAATAAAAGAGAAAGGTCAGAAATCCAGTGCGTTGGCTGTTCGGCGGTGAGTTCTATGAACTGTGCTATCTGCAAATGTGTGATCGTTTGTTTTTCAACTGATGCTGGAATGACATCACTTCAATGTCTTCTCATATCTACATAAAGCCGTTTGATTAGAGGAATGATAAGTAAGATATCATCTGCTCTGTTGCAGATTAACCCTCATCATTCAGAAGACATTACTTTCCAGGTGTAATCCACTTTTTCGCATACTACAAAGCTATATTCTCTTTCATCCCGGGCTGAGAGTCTTCACATAGGGAACCTCGAGTCAAACGAAAATCAAAGCTTAAAAAAAACAAAACCGGAGGACTGTAGAAGCAGTGCTGCTTTTTTCCCATGATGCATCCCATGATTCACCATCATCGTGGTGGGAGTAGCATGTTTCTTACGCCGACATTTCGATGATGTTTACAATAACAACGAAACAAAACGATGTTGCTCGAGAGGTTTCCTTGCAGCGAGATATTGCATTATATAATGTCACAAGGTTCATTACACACAGATATTGTGTCATAAACAATGCAGGAGTGCAATGCCACTGATAATCTACACACAATGGCTATAAGGATATTACTTGAAATGTATTTTGTTTTTTCTTTTAAAATATAGAAAACCTTTGAAATGTGTGCCATTTGTTGAACCAGTTTGCATCAGAGTGAATAAAAAACACATCTATGCTGTCCGAGTTGTGAAAAAATCTCACGAGAATATATCCAGTATGATATCAGCCATGATGGATCTCAGTTAGAGTATTTGCTCATTTGGAGAATCTCTCAGAACTCATTTTCTGATACATTGTTTAGTTGTGGCATGCACGGTTTTAGGAAATGTAATCCTGTTCTTCCAACAGAGACTGACTGATTGTCTTGGGCAGGTTTCTGTTGATTTAAACCGTATAGTTCGCTTTGCTTCTCGACCTCAGAATAACCAGCCTGCGGTTGAATACATTTCATAATTCATTACCTTGTTTCTGCTCTGTTATATTTAACCAACCTGTTTGTATTTGATCTCATTTCATTTCATTTAAAACCTTTATTTTACCAGATTGGTCCCTTGAGATCATAGATCTCTTTTTCAAGGGAGACCTGCAATGAAATCTCATTTCCTCTCTGATTTTATTTGTTGTAATTTAGTGACATGTGAAGTGATTTGTGGTTAAATAATTTAACATCATTCTTTTTTATAATTGTAGCTCTTGTCATTATGGCCTCAGTTTGTTTTTTCTCCACGGCTTAGCTATTGGTTTTTACACCATCGAGGATTCACTTCATCACCCTGACAGTCCTTTGCACTTATTTACCGCCAAATCACTAGCAACGTCTCAAATAAAGTACCATTTCACACTTTTCTCATATCCCTTTTTTATTCTGCTACTTTAGAGCACCGATTTACACTCCGGATCTTCAGCAATCATCAGATGTTGTTGTCGACGGCCATAAGGCAATCTCATCTGCCTGTGCCTGTCGTCTGCTGCCCTAGTCGTGTATTCAATTCAATTTCACAAACTTAAAACAAAACTACACACATGTGACAGAGTGGAGGGTTGTGAAATGGAACACATTTCAACAACATATCTGAAGCATTATGCTCTGGCAGTCGCCCTCTCCAATTCATTGTAGATTTTGCGGCAATTCACATTTGTAACGCTTTTGTCAGTGTGCATGGCATTGTTTTGAGGATTGCTGTTGGTGTTGTTAATGCTATCATTGTGTTCGTGGGGTCTTCATCTTTGTTATAGTTATTATCGTCATGTTGCTATTTATCTTGTTGCTTTTGCTGTTGGCAATTTACCATTGATATTGTTGTCCTTGCTGTGAGACGGCAAGTAGGTTATAACAAAAGAGACCATTTTATTTTCCCTTTCTTCCACTTCTTTACAAGAAGTAAGTAGAACGTTTAACTGCTCTAGAGGTAAGACACATGAATTGGAACACACTCTGTGCACACCAACATGAGTGAATATTGGTCCTAATCTTCACAAACTGCCTCATTAGTATCATACACCACAGATGCATAGCGGGACCAAAGTGACACCTTGAGGCATGCCAAAAACATTGCCCACATGAAAAGCTTATACATATGCTGCAGAATACAACAAAAGTATATCTGGTGAACATAATATTATACAAAACCCTAATCTTATACATAGTTCCTGCCTTTCTCAATAATGCATCACCTAGCCTAATTAATTCAGGAACAGCAAGGAAAATAGGATTTCTATGTTTATGAGCTTTATAGGAGGTGAATTTCTTCACATTCAAGTTACTTTTTCGTAATGATGAACTACTATAATGGTCACATTATGGAAACTGAAGCAAAATGATAAACATCAGAGAACGCCCCCGGGGTAATAGATATTCCATTGTTTTACTGCAGAATAGGTTGTCTCTCTTCTCGTTGACTTTGCACTCTAAACTGGAGATGAAGTCGCATGTGTCGCACACCGTATTCAGGGTTTGTGTCTGAGGCCTGCCATGCTTGCAAAGCAGGTAGCACCAGCTCCTCACAGGGAGACGAAACAAAATAGAATTATTTATAGGTTTGAAATATTTATTTGGGATCCATCTCTGCCCCCATTGCTAAAATATAGCCTAACATAGGTTATTTAACAGAAGACCCTGCGGGCTTGAACATTCACAGATTCATTTCTCCTCATATAAGTGCCAAAATGAAAACATAGTTGATGGTGTTGGCCACAAGTAATTAAATTAAAGGTGTCATTTATGTAAATAAGTGTGTGGTACTTACTGTGTCTAAGCCAATAAGGGTTACTATTATTAATATCTAAGGAACATAGTAAATGACACTGCTAGACACTTTTGAATATACATATTCAAAAGTAAATATTAATTGAATGACCTTGTTCTTGAAAAGCCTACCGCTGTGTAGAGCGGATACATAGCACTCTCCTAGAAGTTCCAGAGGAGATTTATCAAGGGGTTCATACACTCTAAAAACAAATGCCTTGGCTCAACAAAGAAAATCAACGCAACAGTTTGCATCAATGTTTATTGAGTTAAGACAACTTCTAATGAAATTGTCTCAAAGCAACCAAGTTATTTGAGTTAGGGGAGAAGGCTTTTCCTCAGTCAGAGGTGTTTTTAATTATCACTTACTTAATAATTGGTAGCATAAACACAAGTTTTGAAGTTGATTACTCAAAAGATTAAGTTGTTCCGACTAGTTTTACCACATGATTTAAAAGGAATTTTAAGTTGTATGTACTTAATTACCATCATTGTGAACACACGTTTTTTAAGTTGACAACCATTTATAAATTAAGTTGCTCCAAATATGTTGTATTCAATATTTTATAATATGTATAATATATTTTCTAAGCTTTTTCATGTTTTTGCCTTTAAAGAAAGATATTAATTCCACAACAAAAATATTAGGCGATTCACTTTTTATTTTGAACTGCAGTTGTTTATTTCAACACATGATGTTTCAATCAGGAGAGAATTCATTTAGTTTGAACATGTATTGACACATGCCATATGATAAGGTGCATGAACACCTGAAATCACAGCTGACTGCAGGAGAGAGGAGAACCATTTTATAGTTTGGCTGCAGCACGTTGATTGGCTGCTGGAGAATTAGGTGAAATGTAACAGGTTAAAGAGAACGCCTGTGATGAGCTGATTATAAGCCGCTGCGGAGTGAATGTATATACACCCAGTCTTCCTGAAAGAACTTGCGCTGAGCTTCATTTAAATCTTGAAAAAAAAGATGGATAACACAAATTTAAATTGCCCCACAAATAATAAATAAACACCATATTACCATGGGAAATGAACACAGCAAATAAATGCTGCCATCACATCGAAGTTAGAGGCCTTTGCATATTTAAAACCAGTGCCAAATATGTAAAATCTGTAAAGTTTTTGTAAAACTACAGTAACAAACTCTCAATGGCCACCAATCTGCAGATCACACACATCAATTTGACAAAAGATATAACAAAGATGTTTACACTGCGACAGTCATTATTTCAAACAGTATGAACACATTTAACGCAGAATGCTTGCTCATTCATTTTTTTCCCTCGACCACGATGGTTGCCATCGTATGGTCAGATCCTGGGGTGGACCAGTCACTGATGAAGGCGATATTCATGTCCTTTTGAAGCACATTGAATAATGGGTAAGGTCCTGCAGACACACAGAGGTGGTTTTGAGTACTTTGCCTAGTGTTTAAATGCATGTGGACAGATTTTGTCAATCTCAACCGTGCAAGTTTTACTGTATCTTCTCATCTTTTTTGCAGGTTCCATACAATATTTGAACTGGTTAAGTGAAGAGCAGAAGCCACTTTTCAAAATTTTACGCAATCCTTTTCCCATGCCATCGCTGTCAACACCTATACATGCTGAACGTTGCGAAGATATTATTGAATGGGGCGTGACCAAAAGTGCAATGTGCTATGTAACTGACAGAGAGCAGTGCTTTTGCCCATGGATTTTATTTTATTTCAAGATTTTTTATTCCATCGCTAAACTCCTTGAAAAGGTCCTCTTCCTTTTCTCCAAGGTACACGACAAGGCAGCGGATGGCTATAGCTCTCTGTATACTTCAATTGTATTGTGCTATTTTTGAAAAAGGAAAAAAAGAGAAATGACCTAAATTAATATATTCTGAATGGGAGACTGCCAACAACTTGCATTTCAATGACAACTCTAAATAACAATACTACCTCAAGAAGCATGTCCTTGATCTGCTTCTCCGAGGTTCATTTTTAATAAAAAGCGATATCACAATAGTAACCAAAGTATTTTTATTCTCACAGTAGCCTCTACTACTTTGTATCCTCTCACAGAACTATTCACAGTTCAAAGGCTGCTAATTTTGGTCAAACAGCAATTGGCCTATACAGTGCAACTACAAGGCTATCTACTGTATTTGAATGACAAAAGATGACACTCACATTAAAATGTCCTTTGTATATCTATATTTGTCTTAACTGTCGGAACTTGTCCAGGCATGTTAAGTGGGAGTGGACTAGGCATCCTTAACTCACGGTGTAAAACAATTAAGTTATCAAGCCAATTGCATTACTTGCTACAACTTGAATTTTGTTTTAAGTAAATTAACGCAGAAATCAGAGTTCAAATTACACACAATATTAAGTTGATGTAATTACCAACATTATTACGTCAACACAACTTATAAATTAATGTTTGCAACTTAAAATGTTTATCTAAATCAATTAACTCACATTTTTATCTTGCAACCATGCATTTAATTAAGTGGAGGTGAAAGGTCGCCTGAATTCGTTTTTTGAGTGTAGGAGCTACTAAAAAGTGAGACATCAGTATGGTATTTTATGTTCAACTAAAAGGGCACTGGACTTTTCAGAATGACAACCTCTACGTCAAAGCAATCGTATGACAGTGTAACACATTGAACATCCTAATAAGTTTGTTGTACTCTCTACTTAAGCATGTGGGCCTCACACAAAAGCAATTGATTATGTAAATAGGAGTATTGTACAGTTAAAGAGGCCCACTGTGCTTTTGGGGCTTATCCCTTTACTGTAGTGTGTTATAGGATTTTTAGTCAAGGTTAAAATCCCAGAGTTGTGAATAGGAGTATTGTAAAGTAAATGTTTTGCAATTTGCAAAGTAATGATCACTTTCACACACATACAAAAAGTTCAGCACAAAAGGGACAAATATGTAATGATCATAAAAACTCATTAAACCACATCAATACAGAGCAGATGCCAACTATTAAAGGTCCCATGTCATGGCCATTTCTACTGATCATAATTCCATTGTTGAGGTCTACTAAAATATATTTATATTGTGCAATTTTCCAAACTCACATTGGTTTCTCATACAGCATCTCTGTATAGTATCTGTATTCACTCTCTGTCCTAAACGGCTTGTTGGAGCTCCTGCCCCCCCCCCCCCCCCTCCCTATGAGCCCACTGTGCTCTGATTGGTCAGCTCGCCCACTCTGTTATGATGATTCCACCACTGTTACAGCGGAACATCAGTGATTATGTGTTACAATGGCATTTGTTAGCAACCAGAAAATGACCCCAGTAACGACAAACAGATGAGAATGCTGCGTGGGGTCTGGGTGCCGTGTTGGCGGGACGTTGCGCGGCTCGCTGCTGCGAGGAGCGGACAGTGTGAGCTGGGTTAATTTCTTGCTTGCTGCGTGGAGTCTACGAGACAGCGAGACATCGCGAATGGACGCGGGAAAGGGGGGGGATGATGGGGCTGCAGCACCCCCATCTGCGAGGCTCCACTAGCACCCGCACCCCCAAACGCGGCGCACCTACAGTGTAAGCGCGCCACAGTTTCGCCGCTGCGAGGCTCCACTAGCACTCCCCCCCCCAACGCGTCACAGTTTCACCGCTGAGAGAGTGTGTGTGTTAGGAGCTCCACGGATTGGTCCGTTTGGACCAATGGGTACGGTCACGTCACTGTACCCAGGAAGAAAAAGAGAAATGTCCAACGAGGCGTTCTGGGGCAGCATAGACAGGTATTTTCTGTGTTAGAGTTTTACTCGCTACAGGGTGTACTTTGAGGGTTTGTGACTCTGCAGACCGTTTACATGCATAAAAACCTTCATAACACACAAGGGGACGGGTAATAACCAGAAAAGAATGACATGGGACCTTTAAGCAAATTCTAGGTTATGTGTTGGCAAGCATCATCTGCCGTTTCCAAGTAAAGCACCTCTGACCATTACAATACATCTGCTGCCCAGTGAATTGAGATAAATACAAACCCAGCCATGCACCTGCTATGCAGAGCAGCAGGCTAAGACGTGTCAGCTATGCAGAAGATATTTACACACATTTAAAAACAGAAGAATCATGGCAGGAGCAGAACTCATGGTGTGCAGGGCAGCCCAGCAGTGTCTGAATAGTGTGAAGCATAATAAAGCAAGCTTTCCGAGAAGTCAGGTTGAGTTTTCCATAAAATCAATATAACAGGGAAATAATTACTGGTATGCGAATGGACTGTGTACAAGCCAACAGCAACCAGTACACGCCTGTGTTACAGTGAACTACAGAACATAATTAAACCAAAAGGCATGCAACCAGCAGGAATATGTGATGCAAAACCAATTTAATGCAGAACAACATTTAAACATGACCATATATTAATTACCACTTCACACAAAAACAACAGTGTAGACTACTGGACATTGCCAAACAGGAAGCTCAACAAAGCAAACTGCTAGCAAGCAACGAGCCACCAGCAACAACGGATAGCAAAAACCATAATAACTCACAATACATATTAGCAGAAGCAGCTCACGTACCTTGCTGAAGTGTATCCCAGCAGGAGTTTTGGAGAATTGTTTTGCTTCCAAACTCCCAAAAGTAAACTCTGCGGCGAGAAGGTGGAAAGCCTTTAAACAGGTGCAAACTTCATGGTTTCATCCAAAGATGCTTGTCAAAGCTAAACAATCGGACTGTAGGCTTCCGGCTTGTTTATGAAAAATGTAACGAGCTGAAACGGTATAGCTAAAGGTGCCCTAACTCAGGGGTTCCCAAACTTTGCCATGCCAAGGACCCCCATACAGCATTATGCTCTGGCGGGGACCCCCCTGTTGCAAATTTATTTTTAAAATGATGTGTACAAGTGCCTCGCGATGGAGCATGCAGTGTGTTGCCACTACATTTGGGGCCTTCTGCCTGATCAAAGCTGTCACTCCGCTTTTTTTGCCTGTCATAGCCCCACTGCCCCATCTGAACACACACCCACACAACGAGACCAGTCAAGTCCATTCAAGATGATGTACACATCTAAAACTCGGAAAATGTCTCTTCCAATGCTTTGCAAAATAATATTTCCTCAACAAAGTTGTCTTCTGAAATACATCTAATGTATGCAAGCAATTCTGCGACATTTGCTACATCCGTGCTCTCATCCAGCTGCAGAGCGAAATATTCACTAGCTCTCACTTGCTCCAAAAGCTGAGCGGGCCATTTCTCCATCGCGAGGATGCTTGCTTGGTAGCACATGTCTTCCGAGTCACTTCCTTCAGAAGCTAGGCAAGAATCCTTCCTGGCATTCGGAAAACGAAGAGTGGAACAGGCTAGCAAGAGTGCAGGTGTGCGTCATATGAGAGGCCCCGCCTTACATTTTCCGCCACAGATTTGGGGAAATTGGTCCGTGCGCAAAGCATTGTGGGGATTTGAAGGACGTGAAGGGTGTTTCTCAATCGCGAGGATGCTGGCTTGGTAGTCGCGTATTTCCAAGTCACTTCCTTCAGAAACAAAGCAAGTATACTTCCAAGCCACGGCTTTGGAAAACGAAGAAGAATGGAACAGGCTAACAATTGTGCCACTCTCTCAAACGGTTTCAACATAAACTGTACAAAAAATAAATACCTCACGATGTCTATCTAATTATGAACTTGCTTTACTTTCACGGAACACATTTTTGGTGATAACAAAAAAATGTAACAAAGTAACATATTTACCAACACATGTTCTACGCCACTACATACTTACATTTCAATGTGTGCTGCGTCGGTTCAGCAATTTTCCGCAAGGGTTTTGGAAATTGGTCCGTGCGCAAAGCATTGTGGGGATTTTAAGGACACGAAGTCTACCCATGTGCAGCCTCAAAATTACCCCCAAACCAAGGACGCAGCCTCGGTGGAATTCCAAGTATGCTGGAGATTGGAACAGTCCTTCGGCGGCACTCGATGACGTAGTATCCTTGAAATATTGGCTTGGAAGCCAGTTTCCTCGCCATTGAGAAGCGGACTCAGTTTCACTCTCAGTTGGGGCAGCTCGATTCTGATTGGCTTGAAGGGCGGTCGTGTGATTCAAAAACAAAAAATATTAAAAGATTGGCATCAAAGGACACATAGATTGATAGATATACAGTTATTAATAAAAAAAATAAATAAAAAAAAAGTAAACTTAAAAAAAGAAAAAAAATCCCGTTTCCCTCAAACTTTGCGTGACCCCCCTGGCGCCCCCTGGCAGCCCCCACTTTGAAAAACACTGCCCTAACTTATCAGAGTTACATCAGAATCACACAGCCGGAGGGATGAATGTTCACGTTTTGTGTGTTTAACCACTGAAACAAACTACAACACTGTTTTGAACCATCAAAGAAAATTATTTTGCAACTGCTTTTCTGTGATGAACCCTATTGCCCCCTGAGACTACTATTTTTATTTCCATAAAAGTAAAACGTTTTTAAGCAGTTTTTTTAAGAACTGTGGATGTGTGGCTGAGAAGTGCAAACACGCTGCATCTGCCCAAAGTACTATCATTAGGGGAAACGCACCGCAACTTCATAAAAGATTCAAAATATAAACACAAATATGCCAAAACACATGCAGATGAAGAAATATATTCACTCACATGAACAAGTGCAGCTTTTGGAAAAACATTCGCCGACTTGACAATCCATGTGCAATTTTTACAAGAAGTGCCGCTGTTTTGTTAATTTGCATGTGTTTTGGCAATTGTGTTTTTTATTTGCATTGCATCCGAAACTGCAGCGCCTTTCTCCTAAATTCTCCTAAATCCTAACCTTTTTGACGAAAAGAGCCATTTTTCCCCCTTATCCACCAATTTTTTTTGTCTGGAGCCGCAAAACATATGTGACCCGCTCTATCGAAATCAGCCGGAAGTCGCAACGGCTCATTTCAAAATAAACGTGGATTTGTGTAAAAAAATTGTTTTTCGGGGTTCGAGTGTTTTGTTAGAGTTTAAATAAACAAAGTCTTGGCTTTCAGAATATGAAACTTTTATTTCCAAAATCACACGATAAATACATTTTTGAAGCTTGTAAAAGGAAGATGACAGCTCTCACTCGCACTCTGCTGTTCTGCAGCGCAGCTCCCCCTCCATCCGGCTGAAATTATGAATGTAAAGCGTATAGTAATCATAGATAACACGGCAGGGTCCGTTACAGTTTGTTTTCATCTGATTTCAAATAAACAAAGTCTTGGCTTTCAGAATATTAAACTTGTTCCGGCAAATTCAGATGATAAATACAACTTTGAAGCTTGTGAAGGCATAAATACAAGCGAAGAACAGAGCAACTTGACGTCACAGCAGGCATAACAACAGCCGGTGTTTCTCGTGAGTGTTTTCCCCGGGAAACAGACACAATACACACAAACGCAAAAATACACACACACACACACGTATACACACACGTATACACGTATACACACACGTATACACACACACACACACACACACACACACACACACACACACACACACACACACACACACACACACACACACACACACACACACACACACACACACACACACACACACACACACACACACACACACACACACACACACACACACACACACACACACTTCTCCGCCTCATTCTGTTTTCATTTACTCGTTCGTTATCTGACCAGCTTCAATCTTGTAGGCTACTCACCTCGTTTCTTGTAGCCCTCGAAAGGGTTTTGGAGGTTGATGCCTCCGTGAACGTGAGTTGTTGGCTTTCTTGTCCGCAGCAGCAGAAAGCATTTTCGAATGTTTGAATGAATCAAAGTGGGTCTTCACCGTCGATTTTCTCTTATGCTCCAACACACAGTTGCACGGGGTGCAGAATAGTGTCCCCCCACTTTTTGCCCGGTCTTTAGTAGAAATGTTCGTCGGTAAATGAGATGGATTAGATTTTTTCATCTTGTTGTTTTCTCTATCGTGTGAGCTCCACACGTTCACTCTATACAGTGTTGTTTACATTCTGTGATGCGCGAGCTGATGACGTCACGTCAAGACGAGTTAACTTTTTTTTCTCAACTTTGTGTGGAAAAATGCGGGGATTATGCGGCCTTTTGATAAATATGCGGCCTTTTAAAAATCTGCGCCATTTTGCTGATTATGCGGTAAATTTTGCGATCGCAGAATCGCGTTTTTCTGGAGGGTCTATAAAGAGCCGCATGCGGCTCCGGAGCCGCGGGTTGCCGACCCCTGTCCTAATGGAATTGTTTTTTTCTGCCATTGTACTTCAAATTAAATTAAATAAACTCAATTGAGTGATATTTTCTGCTGGTATGTGCCATTTTTGTATTGTATTGTGTTTGACTTGATACGGTTGTCAAACCTTTTTTACTTTTTCAATGTCACTACTTTCTCTTAGTAGCTTCAGCTAACCAGACCAACATTTCCCTAAGGGAGCTATGCTTTAGTTTCACTTCGTCCAGTGTAACATTATTGGTATATTGCCAAGTTATCCTTAGCTTCCCTCTCACTGGTCAGGTTTGTGTGTGGCAGAACTGTGTAGCTGTAAACAGGCCTACATTAAGCTTTGTTTAGTATAAATGATACATTACAATATGATACAATCATCATCTCAATAGACTAATTTCACAGCAGACATTTCAGGATGTCAAAAGAGGGAAAGCACAAGTTTCATTTCAATTTAGACAAGGTTTTTTCACAGCAGCCATCATAGCAGCGTAAACAGCGGTATAATTGTAAGATATAAAAATAAATCATCCTGGTCCTTTCTATTTAGTGAGGAATAGCCATCCCGATGAACCAAAATGTACAATACTTTAGGGGCGTGGCCCACAAAAATGGAACAAGTGCTGTATATTATGTACTTAATTGCACCAGCATGTACCATGCCATTAAAAATGAGATTGGCTGCTAGGAAAAATAGCATATTGTCCATGTTTCCTTACTGGCACATCTTACTGGAAATCATAATGGAACTGAGCCATTGTTAACAAAATGTGGTTTTAACCTGTGCTTTTATTGCTGCAACAAAATGTCTGCTGGAGAAAAAGATCTGCAAGGTTACAAGACTTGCTTCATCACAATTAGTTCACTGTAACTCTACAAGCTCAAACAATGAGACTAATTGAATCAGATGACATTATGAAGATTACATTATATTAATTTTGATCAGAGGTTTTAAATGAGTGGCAGTTCTCCCCAAGGGGTCTCCAAACGTTCGGCTCGGTAAATGGAAGTGGAGCAATGTTACATTATTAATCAACAGAAAAGCTTACATGTATAAAACGTTGGTTAAACCTGTTAAGCCCCATAGCCCCGCGGGGCTACAGGCTCTTTTTTTTCATGAAACTGTGTCTCAGGGCTTCTTAACATTTAACAACCTATTAATGTGTCATACCCACTTAACGGGAAGAAACTCAGCTAACTGACGATATGAACCATTTTAGCTAAATGAAAAACAAGGGTAATACCAAGCCTCTGAATTAGCCCTGAGCGAAAAAATACTAACGCACTCAGCACAGAACTCACAAAACTCGCGGCAGTTTAGGCAAACCCAGACAACACACATCGTAGCTTCACTGAGCCAAAACGGTAAATATGTCTTACCTTTGCTGTTTTTCTGATCAAAAGTTGTGTTCAATGGCACTAAAATGCAAACAACGCTGCTGAAGGTTAATCCAATGTGTCTGTGTCACTTTGAAACGATTACTGATAATCCATCATTTCATTTTTGTCAAAAACGGAGATTTCATATTAGCTGCTATTAGAGCTACAACCAAGCTTCCGGGTTTTGGACGGACACTATAATTTACAGTGTAAAAAAAATAATCTCCTAATGGATTCGTTGTATGACTTTATTCATACCCAATGTTTATAACCGTATACACTGATGGTATGTATGTTTCGTCCATATTGAGTAAACCCCAATTCAGATTCTAGAATGAACACTGATGGAGATTTTAGTTACCTACGGGCAGGGTTGGGTGTAATGCGTTACAAAGTAACGCGTTACTGTAATAATATTACTTTTGTCGGTAACGGAGTAGTGTAACGCGTTTATAACACTTTTATAATTCAGTAATCACACTACAGTTACTAACATTGCCCCGACACGCGTTACTTTGTTACTTCGTTACTTCGTTACTTTTATAAAATAATCACACTCACTGACAGACAAGAGGGGTTTCCGCCGCAGGTTTGTATAGGCCTACGTAATCTGCGCGATTTGCGCATCCACATCTCCACGTGCAGTGCTGCATAAACATGGCTGAGCCTTTTCATCTGTAAACTTCCTCAACGGGGCCGCTCGCTCTCTTTTCTTGATTGCCCTCTCACGGGTGAACAGTTCCATGTCCCGCTTCATTGTAGGAATTCTGCCATGTCTCTACCACTTTAGTTTGACCATCTCTGTTACTAAGTTATGGAAAACTAAATAAATAAGTAATTAGATACCTTAACGTTACTGCGTTCATAAAGAATGATAAGAATAAGAATAATGCGTCTTGAACTGGTTTCATTAAAGGTGGGGTAGGTAAGTTTGAGAAAGCGGCTCGAGATACACTTTTTGTTATATTCCATGCAATGCTCTTAACATCCTGATAGCAATGAATATCTTAAGTGCTTTGACAAAAAATCCATAAAAGAATGTCATCTGTGGAAGCCGTAGTACTGTAAAAAGCAAGCCCAATCATTTTAGCCGGCCCGGCTAAAGTAACTGGATGGCCTACCTGCCTGTCAGCCTTCCATCTGTGCACAAACTTATCTCGTGCCCTCATTGGTCATGTGCGCGTTCGTGTGTGTTGGAGGAGGGGCTCTGTCAGGAAGTGGCAGATTTTCTCCGGTTGTGTATTTTCTAATTCTAGCGCACTCGAGCTGGTTTCTCCAAAATTACCTACCCCACCTTTAATTAGTGTCTTTACGTTTCACAGACTGTTAGCTTGTTGTGGTAGGCTGCTAGCCTATTTTATTAAAGAGCATATAAAAAGAAAGACTTGTGTTATGTCTTCCTTAATGCAATAGTAATTGGGGGTGCAAGTGGAGTCTCGCAGAGGCAAAACTGTGGCGCGCTTACACTGTAGGTGCGCCGCAGTCTGCGTGATCTGCCTGTAGGGAGGGGCGTGCCGGCCCTGCGAGTAAAGTAACGAGTAAAGTAACGAGTAAAGTAACGAGTTACTTTATGTAGACAGTAATGAAGTAGTGTAATATATTACTTTTTTAAAAAGTAATATGTAATATATTACTTTTTTTTAGTAACGACCCCATCTCTGCCTACGGTTAACTACAATCATTAGAAGAAAATGCAGCATTGACAGCTCTTTAGTGCACATTTTTCACAGCTGCAATGAGTCTACTTCATTTGTATTAATAATGAAAAAACCCAGAGGCACAGACTTTGGAATACAGAAGCTCATATGATAATGTCACTGCCCTTATGTCACTCAGGATCCATATTTGACTAAATTAGTTGATTAATCCCAATAGTACACAAAGACATCTTTGTAATCATGAATGATCTTTACAGCTTCACAACACATGCATATGGCATCATAAATATCCCATAACTCATTAAATGAGAGAAAAACAACAAGGAGAGAATGCAACGCTTTACAATGCATAAATTGTAGAATAACGTGCCCTTTATAATCTAATATTCATATTGCCTTATCCTTTGCCTTTTCTTATATATTCCCTACATTCAGTATGATAAATAATAGTGTTCCTTTTCATAAATTATTAATTTCTATAAACTATTCGTCCATCTGAAATCTAGTGGATTTCTGGAATGTTTGAATGACCCCCCCCCCCCCCCTTCCTGGTAGAGTATTGCCTTGCAATGCCCCCGCCCCCCCCCCCCCCCCCCCCCCCCCCCAAATAGCACCACTACCAGCACAGGTCCCTCCCTCCAGCTGTGTGCTTCCTGGGTCTGTCTGCATCCTGTCTCCTTAGGCTCTAAACAACCATTAACAGGCAGAATTAGCTGTAGTCTCTCCTGTCCCCTCCTCTCCTTCTCTCCATGGTTTCATATAAACACCAGTCTCCTATGCCAGGCCTCGTATTCTTAAATGTCAGGAGAATTATCCCAAGGCTTTCCGGCTTGTTAAATTAAGCCAAACATAAAAAACTGAACCTCTAATGAAGTACATTAACTTGACTCATAGTTCCGTGCTGTTTGCTTACAAGCCACCACAGACAAAAAGAGAGTGAGGAGGAGGTAAACTAAAAAAAGACATACTTGACAAGCATCTTATTGAGGGGTCTGCACTGACGTAATGTCTGGAATACACTGATACATTGCAGAATCTCCTTAAAGGATAGAAAATATGAAACGCTTTGACCAACATCACTGGAACAGCTGATAACAGCTGAGGAATGAAAACAGAAGTCTCTAAGGGCCACATTTGTCTGGCCTGCATTAAGTGAGATTATAGCTGTCATATGCACAGGAACGGCCATTATATATCTGTGAGGATCTGCAATGTTTGGACGCGAGGCTAAACAATATCAATGACTTCCATTATGTACCTGCAGGAAGAGCAATGTGTGATGGTTCCATACTAATACAGTTCATTTAACTTGCATAAAGTAAAACTTAAATAAAAAGATATGCTTTCTCTGATTCTCTAAATAAAAAAAACAATGCATTCCCACACATATGCTTTTATTTCTGGACACACAATAACCCTCATTAAGTCAACAGTAACCAGTCAATTGTGTTTCATTTGCAGCTCCATTGGCAAAGGTAATTGCATGCTACAATGAAATGCAACAAGAGGCTTGTTGAAATTGTTTCATTTCCTTTGTTGCCAATAGATACTGACACTAATGCAGACACAGAGGGACTACGTAGGCCTGAACCAAGAGACTTGCTACCATGAATTATTTATTCTACAGGAACATACAGGATGACCTGTCACCTTGTGTATACTGGCCATGCTGCATGAGGGAATGTATCCTTCCACAGGTAGTGAAGCACTTGGATCAAACATAAACTGACACACAATATGGATGAATTCCTTTACAGAGATCAAAAAGCAGGGTCGACACAGGTGGGGTGCTCGTGGAGGCCAGCAAGCTGCCAAGGGGACTTCAACACTAGAGTCATGCGCCATTGGAATGACATCTATTATCTATTCGATATGTTGACAAGGGAAATACTGTATATCCAGAATATACTAGTAAGACAATTAATGATCATTTATGATAAATAGACATGTTGCCATTTGTAGATAAACTTACGGAGCACTGGAGGGTTCATAGAGAGAAAAATAAATAAAACGACGCCACGCTTTATTAACTTGTGCGCACGAGATGTAATTCGTGGCCTCAATTTAAATAAAACGAAGCCACGTTTTATTAATTTGTGCGCACGATATACTTTCTTGTTCGCACAAGATACTTTCTTATAGTAAAACACATCGAACTGCCCGATTATTACGCCATATTATTAGTTTTATGAAGAATATGTCCGGTCGCCAGGGCGTGTGTGTGTGTGTGTGTGTGTGTGTGTGTGTGTGTGTGTGTGTGTGTGTGTGTGTGTGTGTGTGTGTGTGTGTGTGTGTGTGTGTGTGTGTGTGTGTGTGTGTGGGCATCTGTTTATGACAGTGTCGTTCGTTCCGGTACACTCCGGCAGAACTATAGCACTACATCGAGATTAAGATTAAACAACGGAGCAGCCTTGATCTCTATTCAGCTGTTCTAATGAAGGGAAACGCAGTGAAGTAAACAGTAAAAGTCACAGCTCTTTGCAGCTGGTGCTGCTCTTCTCAGATTCTGCTGAGTTACACGTTACTGCCTCCAGTGCCCTGTACGACGAAGCCAGTTCAACAGACCCTGGATATGTTTGAGTTACCCGGCTTAACTAACCCTAACAAACGCGATGTCGATAAGCGGTCCTACGAAGCAGGTTATCAACTCAGTAAATCAACCAGGGTTTCTCTGACCGGCTGAGAGCGCGTTCATGAGAAAGAGACGGGGTTTGCAACATTTGATCAATCACAAACATGGAGAAAAGTGCTGACAGCGCAGCGTCATACTTCATGAATGAATAGTAAATAGCAAATCCTGCTTTGTAGTACAGGCTACTGGTGCTGCAGAGATTTCATAAAGTGAAGGAGGTTTTCCTTCTATAAGCAGCTGCGGGCAGCAGATACTGTGAGAGTCACAGACAGGAATTCATAGATCAAAGCAGACTGGTTTACAGACTCTTCTGTTTTGTAAATCCGGTGCTTAAACAAATAGCTCTAAACCCCTGGCCAAAATGTCCCTAAATGAAGTCCGAGTTTGAAATATATCTCAAATAATGTATGCACTGCCATTTCTCCACATAAAGATAACAGTCTGCAATGAAAAGGTTGTCTCCTGTGCGCTCCACTTCCTACTTGGCGAACCAGTAACTTCTCGTTCGCACTACATACTGTCTTGTGCGCACAAAATAGTATTTTGTGCGAACAGTGGAATAATCAAACTGATTTGGTTGTCTCCCTGACTACTACTGACTACTTCTAGCCAGTGGCGGCGCCAGGGTATGGCTGGGGTATACTACAGCCATACCAAGAAATGGCTTAGCCCCACCCCCACCTTAGCCCCACCATGAAAAATTATGTTAAAGGAGACCTATCATGCAAAATGCATCTTTGTACGTCTTTTATACATGAATATGTGTCCCCGGTGTTCCAGGGAACTCACCAAGTGTCAGAAAACACAACCCTCTCTATTTTCCTCCTTAGCCAAATCTCTAAAAAAGGGGCTGCAACGGATCTGAAAAAACGGATCCAGATTTCAACACTTTTCTACGTCACAAAGAGGTGCTCCGCTTATTGGTCCACTCTCCACCTATCAGGGGAATGAGCCACGGCCACGTGCATTTCCAAACCTCTCATTCGCATATACTGTAGGACGGATTTCCGTCCATTTGGCTATTCAAATGTTAACTAAACGGACAGACTTCCGTGCACATCAGCGGCTGTCGGATTAAAACAGTTTAATGCACTTTTAACACTCACGTACCCAGGATTCCTGCTCCTTTCCTGGGTCACAAAGTGAGGTGACGCAGCCTGCTTGCCGCTGCGATCTGCCTCTATCCACAAAACTTTCACCCGCCTTTCAGAGACTTATTGCTGGGTCAAACTCTAAGTTACAAACTGGACACATTGCATTCTTGCTAATTAGCCAAAATATGAACGGAATAAGTAGCAAGCATCGTAAATAACAGAGTAAAATAAATAGGGACAACAGCTTGTCAACTAACCATTCAGAAACGTCCTGCTGCAACCGAGATGTTTGCACCTCCACCAAAACCTCCGCTGCTTCAGGGTCAGTTTCTGGATCAAATTGATAATATGCTTGAACACATGCATTGCTCTGAGATGACATGTTTATTCCACACTCGTAATCACAGCAAACATGGTAACGTGACTCTCGCCGGCTCATGCCCCCCTCTTCTGCAGGGGGGCGTGGTCAGCTGCTGCTCAGAATTTTCCAAGACAGGCTTGGAATAGAGCGAAAATGAGCGAAACGAGGCATGGCTAAAAAATGATCTGTTTGGTATTTTTAAAAATAAAATGTATAAATATACCTTATATAGGTATGGTCATACACTATATCATTTAAATATAGCATGATAGGTCTCCTTTAAAGTAAGCAAAATAAAGTCCGCCGACTCGCGCGGAGTAAATTGCACAGACAGCAGTTAGTAAGATTGATTTCAGTAGCCACTTGTCTGGAAATACCGAAGAATAGAAACGGTTTTGAAAACTTTTGTCACGTAGTGATCGTCTTCTTAAATAGAACGTATTTGATAATGTCTTCTGGCCAATCAGAATCAAGATAACGGCCTGGTTGTTGCAGAAAGTCCAGAAGGATAATACTTTTGCTGTGGTACATCTCTACATCGATACAACATTACATTGATAGAAATCAAAACGTAATGAAATAAGACCCTACGGTTTGATGATTGATAGGTGTGTGGGCTGTCTTTAATTTTGACACACAGAACAATAGGGGCTATCCACATCCACACTTATCCACAAAGTAAAGTCATTCACACAGCCTCTTCCCTCTTCTCTCTGTGAGGAGCAGCAGGTTCAGCTTTCAAAACAAAGTAACAAAAAACTAAAATGGCATTCATTTTTTTAAATGTGTAGTAATTGATGTATTTCTTTTTCTTCTCAAGAGAGTACCAGAATGTGTATTTTATGTTAGTATTTCAAAAAATCTCCTGGGGGAGAATCCCCCCAGACCCCCCTGCAGGGTTTGGGTTTTCAGCATGTCAACTCTTTCACTTGTGGGGAAATTGCAGGATTGGCTCCAGGTCGCCCTTTTTATTTACTACAAGACAAATGTGCCTTTTCAATTCATACAGTTCAATTTGGATTGAGACAGAGAGATAATATAAACCTCAGGCGTGGCGTTTCACTGTCAGGGGCGTCGATATAGCATGTATGTAATTACATTGCAAATCCCCTTTTGTGAATGTTTCTATCAACGCTGGCTATACATTGGATAATTTTCTGGGATTTAGTAGATTAGCATCTCAGGTAATACTTAAAAATGTAAAGACAATAGATGTCTCTACATTTATATATATGACAATAATCATATTATTACAGCATGGACCTGCATCTCACAAGACAATTGTGGGTTATTTAAATGGATCCAGCGTGAAAGAGTTTGCCCAACATGAGTTAGAGAATACTTTGCGACAATTATTATGAATCTGGTCCAATTTCTATTGATTACAGTTGAATTTAATGAATATAAATGAAGTGGTAACTGACAAAGGTTCAGGATAATATGCCATTTCATATTGTTGCCAGTTTCAGCTTAATTTATGCTTACAGACCAACACTTTGTCATGTGATGCCTAGCCACTGCAGCCAGAAAAGTTAGGCATGTTCTGCTCTCTGACTGTCCTTGTAGGCAACAGGATTCAGTCCAGATTCTCCTCACTATGCTGGAGAGCTTCCCAGTCTCCATCCTCTCCTTTCATTTGCAGAGGATGGAGGTGAGTGCCACAGGCGTGAAATTCTTCCATGTCTACTTCCATGCCTTCAGGAGACATGGACAATAAAGTATGCCAATTTGAGGCCCACACGCTATTGTTAGGGCCCACATGGACACTCTGGCTGTAAGTTGAATCCCTGCTTCTATATTAAAACGATTTAAAAACACAAAAATGTGGGCCTTAAAAGCACAAAATGTGCTTCGGCTTTGTTCCAATGAGTGCTTTGTGCTTTAACATTTGAACACATATTTCTCACTTTCTAACATACATTTATTATTTCTAAATTCTAATCAGCTTAATCTCCTGTCCAATTTAATTCCTATTCTGCATTTAAAATAACCACGATAATGGTTATAACATTATTGCAGTCTAACATCAGGCGATAACTTCTGGTGTCTTTTTGAGCTGCCAGTATTTTGATTTCCTGGAAAAACTGGAAACGCTGCTTTGAGCTTGCTTTTTCCTGTGAGCCATCAGCTGAAAGGGTCTGCCAGTGTTGCTGGCTTTGTGAGTGTGAAATCTAATTCTATGGGCACAAATGACTGAGAGACATTTTGAAAAGACGTTGATTATATTGATTTTGACGTTCTGCTGCTTTACATCACACAATTGATGTAAAGTCTTACAGATATTCTTGTCTTTTTCAGATTGGACTTGTTTTGTATATGTGGCCGGGAGGAGAGACTGCCACAGGCACAAGTTAGGAATAATGAGAATGGTAACAGCACAGGAGGTGAGCTAACTGACATTAGTTATCTGGGGTGTCACTGTTTTCAGGGTTAGAACTTGTAAGGAGTGAAAAAGCAAAACCTTTATGGGAAAATATAAATATGGGAAAACTATTCAGGGTAAGCCTACGCAGGTAAATAATACAAAAACTATTATTTAAATGCATGTACATGGAGATGTGTGATATGGTAGCAGAACAATTATTATATATTCAAAACATATTTTTCAATGATGTACTAATGAAGTAATTAAATTCATGGACACAATGTGCAGTCTCCCAATTGTCACAAGGTCAACTCTAATGGTCAAAACTTGTCCTAAAGATTAACATTTTAAAGTTTAAATTACTTCTTCACCGTTATCTTCCCTCTTGCTGTGACACTGATGGCGCTGAGCTTAAAAAGTTTGGAGAAACTTTGACAGAATCATATTGTGTGACTGGAGCTGTATGCTTCCGCTCACTGAACACTTATTACGAACAGGGTTGCTTGAAATTACTCCTTGTAGCCGCTTGTCCATCACTCTGAAGTTAGCTGTCAGCTACCATAAGTTAGTAATGGGTTCGCACTGGGATAATTGGCTCAATTTATTAACTTGATTAATCTGGCTCGTGATGAATTAAGTTTCAAAAAGACTCCTGTCGAGCAGTCCAACTAAAGGGAGAGACTGTCAGGGGCTCTTTGTCAAGATGTCATCTACAAAGAACGCATCAGAAGGTTTCAAATGATGCGCACACTCACAGTCTTGTATATGCCAGTTGGCTGTCACCTTATTATTCCTCCACACAGGTTTATATTTAATGTAGAATTATCCTTTTTGCTTTACACAATGTGCAATATGTGGGAGAAGAGTCAATACAAATATGTTTACATGTAATTTGAGGGTTCACTGATGAATAAAATATGTCTGAATATGTTGCAGAATACATTTAAGTAGTTTATGATTACTCACAATGCTGTTGTATTTTTCATATGGTTAGTTTTATTGTCCATATTATTATAATGGTATTGTTTTTCCAAGTTAATTGCATAATAACGTTTGAACATTCATATCCTGTTGCAAAACATGCTGATTATAGTTAAAATCTGTAGAGTTTAAAATAAAAAATGGTTGTAATGAAAATGTGCTGGAATCTCGTGTTATTGTCTCACCATAGCTTACATGTTTGTCATTCCAATTTTTCTGGCAATATCTGTTACCAGCTGCAGCTGTTATGGAGCACCGGCTGCTAGTGAAGTTATCCAACACCTTATGTTGCAGCAATAACATATTACTGCCTCTAAAAAGCTGATTTCCTCACGCAGAGCTCTATCCTACCATTGGGACCTGTTTAGTTAATCCCCCCGACCTCCATCTTTTTTAATTCAACACCACATTGTTGTTGTGCATACAGTAACTCATCAAAGACACTAACTGATGCTACCTGGAAAAGCGCAGTGAGCTTGAAAATATTTCCTTATATCTACAGGATATGCGTGTTGCAGCCATTTTTGTTACGTGTTGCACTGTGTGGGCTTTCGGTATCCTGTCAAATCATGCAGGACAATAATGATAGGCCCTCGACAAAACGCCCAGTATTCAGAAATGGACTGCGTTACAACATGAATGCAGATCTGATTGAGGTAATGTTCAAGGTGGATAAGTCTAGTTATTATTGACCATAATGTCAGACTGAAAAGCAACATTAGAAGATTAAATCTGTAGCTCTAGCCTGGCTGTTTGTCTGAAAGTGCCTCCCTCTGTGTTAATGGTTGTACTTCTGTTTGATCCAGCAGACATGGACCATTCTCATGTTGAATATAGAGTATTATATATGGTGGAAAGTGCATTTTGTTTTTTTCTGATGCTGCAGCCTCAGTCACACTACCTTCCTGCATTTGACCAAGCTTGTTACTCAGTAAAGGCCCATTTGTTATCAGAACATTATCAGTGTCTCCCCCTCTAACAGACCTGGGGGGTATACTACGAAGCAGGATTTTCGCTTAGCCGGCTAACTTCAGGGAAAGCTCGGGCTTTCCGGTCCTACGAAGCTGGTTCTCTTTTTAGCAGGCTAGATCTCCATGGTAACTTATGCTGTGCGGCTAACCTGGGGGGTATACTACGAAGCAGGATTTTTGCTTAGCCGGCTAACTTCAGAGAAAACTCGGGGTTTCTGGTCCTACGAAGCTGGTTCTCTTTTTAGCAGGCTAGATCTCCATGGTAACTTAGGCTGTGCGGCTAACCTGCCCCGGAGCAGGTTAGGTTGCAGGCTAAGAGATCAACTCAGTGAAAGCATTGCCTGCTGACCAATCAGAGCTCAGTGTGCGGAGTTTAAAGCGATCAAGTCATATTACAGGAGAAAGGAAATATAGAAAAGCTGCCATTGCAGGAAAGACGGCCGGCAAAAATCACCGACTGTGTGAACGTGAACGTTAATAGAATATCACCTCCCATTTTCAGAGCAATCTGACTGTTATAACATTAGCGTTAAGAAAGCTTACTTAAGTTAAATATCTGCCACAACATAAGTAACCGGATCAGAGTAACATTAAGTACAGTCCGCGGCAAATCACATCATAATGTATCATATATCTCCTTACCTGAGTCAGCTGAGCAGTATCTGGCCGTGCAACACTCACAGTGTCACATACTGTATGCAGAAGTATTATTTTAAGCAACACATTAAGTTGACGAAACACTCGAGACAAATGTAATTAAAGTCAGATCCACTCGTGTCTTAGACGGGGCAGTGATATCATAAACCTGTTAATGTACGCATTCAAACACTACCATCTGTATTCACCTTGCAGGTGCAGCTATGTGGCTTTTATCCTGGATAAAGTGTTTAAGTCATGGATGTTTAAAGTTTAACGTCTTCATATGTGTCTAATTATATAGTTGACTTTTCATTCAGGAAGTATGATGCTGCGCTGTCAGTACGCTTCTCCATGTTTGTGATTGGTCGAATGCTCCAAATACCACCCCTTTCATGTGAGCGCGCACCTAACTAGATAGGACACGGCTGGCTTGAGCGATCCACTTGATAACCAGCGTCGTAGTACCGTTTAGCGAGAGCGCGTATGTTTTGGATTAGGCCAACCGGCTAACTCAAACATATCCAGGTTAGGTTGAACCAGCTTTGTAGTATACCCCCCTGGACTGACCCTGGACCAGCGCAGGTTGGGCTGGCTGACCCCTCATCTATTAACCAGAGCCTTTGCTACTTTAACAGCATTACATTCAAGATGGTCTGGTTTCTTCTATACAGGAGGGATGGACCAATGGATGATCTGCATGAAAACACTTCCTTAGAGATATGTAGCTCACAAAAATCACCATGTCAATGTTGTTCCACTGTTGGTGAGTCATTACTTTAAAGACACATACTGTATAAATAAAGTCCTTTTAGTTATTTCACAACATAAAAATCTGTTACATTTTCTAGCTTATACTATTCAGTGTTACGTGTTTGTAGAGCAGTTTGTACAGCATCTCTTTACACGTTTGTGTGATTTACAAATTAGAAAAGTGCCTTAAACCTGCTGTTACGATTATTGTGTTATGTCACATTTTGTGTCTTGTTTTGGGTGTTTTGCTGTTCTCCCTGTCATGTTTTCCTCTTGGTATATTGTCAGGTCCTTTTCCCTGTGTTTTTCCTCCTTTCGTTAGTTTCCCTGGTGTGTCTAGTTGTCTGATTGTGTTCACCTGTTGCCCTTGTGTTTCTCCTCCCCTGCCCGGCTGTTGTGATTACCCCTCCCTGTATTTATTCTTGTCTCTTCTTGTGTTCAGTGTTGGTTCGTCTTTTGTTTTCGACTGAGTTCACCGGTGAGTGTTCTGTTTTGTCCAAGTTATGGTTAAGTTATTATTTTATCCTTGAAATAAAGGCAATATCAGTGTAATCTGCATTTGGGTCCTGCTGGCTTCACCCACCGTAACACCTGCATTATTTCGAATATCCAGCCACTTTTATCAAATGGAAGCCAATTGTACAGAAGTCTAAGAAACGTACTTCTCATTTGATTGATTACTTCAGTTCCAGACTAATGATCCCACCAGTTTTGAGTCATCCTTAATGCAGCATGACGTGAAGTTGTATATTGGTTCTATTTCGTATATGGCTTCGCCCTCTAAGGCTATCGCTATTGGGTAATCCCCCTGCGCCCCCCCGCAGCACTGAAACACTTGTAGTCCACGCCCACCCGCAAGGTGGGCCCCACCCTCGGGCCTCCTTCCGGTATAAATAGGAAGGTGGCCCGGCAATCTGCTCCCTCTTTTTTTCAGCAAACCAGCACAGTTACTGAAGCACAGCAATTGAGAATCATCATGAGCAACAACTGCGTCCGTGGTTGTCCCTCATGTGGCTCTGGGTTCATAATGAGTTATGACCTGCAGAGATAAAAGCAGTATGCGAATCCGGCCGGGGGTCAGAGCACGCGTACGCGGCTCTAAACCAGCAGGTAGCATGCACTGCGCTCGTCTCCCCTCGGGCGACAGGAAGCGGAGAGCGGACACTCTTGCTGCTGTGGCCGAGGAGGACGATTGGCCCGTCCAGGCTTACGAGCCCGCGGAGGGGGCCTCGTGTCCCTGGGGCAGAGTGCCGGGCAGGAGTCCGAAGCAACTCCTGCCCCGCCTCCCTCCACGGTTCACCGTTCGGTTCTCCCCTCCCTCCTCTCCCCCGGACGGGGGAGACAGAGTCGGAGCAGGGTGCCAGCTTGGCGGCCGAACATGCTTTCCCCCTCTCCGTCACCACAGTGCGGCGGCGTCTGTTACGGAGACGGCCAGAAAAGTGCTACTGGACACTCCAATCAGCCCGGACGGGCTGTTCGGACTCCAGTTCCACGCCATGGTGGAGTCCATGAAGACGGCCGCGGAACAGGTGGACGGCATTCGCCAGCATGTACAGCTGGCTCCAGTCGGCCTGCCACAGCGGCACCAACGCCCGCAGCAGCCGCGGCGTCCACGCCGGCCACAGGAGGCTGCAAGCAGAGAGACGCCCACAGCAACCACCCCGGCGGCTGCAGGGGCTCCGTCCCACGTCTCCGCTCCCCCGCAACCCCAGAGACAGGGTCTCCTGGCGGCGAGTCAAAGGGGAGTGAAGCTCCCCCGCTCCTGGTCTACTCCGCGAGAGCCTCCGAGGAAGCGGAGCCGGTAATTAAGCCGGCTGCCACTAATCTGTTGATTAAGTAGACAGCAGGGCTCCCTGCAGAAGCCTGCTGGTTTTAACCTATCGGTTAATAAACCTGCAGAGCTCGCGGCATTCCCCTGTCCGAGATACGCCTCCTACACACGGTCATAATAACCCATGAGCGCCGGTATAACGCCTCATGGGGACAGCACTGCACACACCTCCACTCATCCCCTGAGCGTGTACACGCCTCATGATGAAAGCCGGAGTGAAACGCAGCGTGTGGAGGTTTCCTCGCATCCCTTTCGCCTCACGGGCAGCGGCGGCGAGGGCAATGGCGTGGCTCGTCACCATGACGACCATTACAGCACATCACAGAGAAGCCAGAACGGGGGAATGAGCAGTATTCCAGGCTGAGTGCCCCCAGCGGAAGCGCCCGCAGCGCCACGGCGCCAGGGCTCATTGCAGAAGCCTGCTGGTTTTAACCTATCGGTTAATTAACTGCAGAGCTCGCTAATTAAGCCGGCTGCCACTAATCTGTTGATTACCAGCAGGGCTCGCTGCAGAAGCCTGCCGGTTTTAACCTCGGTTACTAACCTGCAGAGCTCGCGGCATTCCTCTGTCCGAGATACGCCTCCTACACACGGTCATAATAAACCCATGAGCGCTGTTATAACGCCTCGTGTGGACAGCACTGCACACACCTCCATTCATCCCCTGAGCGTGTACACGCCTCATGATGAGAGCCGGAGTGAAACGCAGCGTGTGACTCCCTGGCGTGGCTCGTTGCCATGACGACCACAGAACATCTCGAGCATGTGCGCCCGCTCTTAGAGTGTTTCTCAGAGTGGCAGCGCGTGTGTCTGATGGACAGATGGATGAGCAGGCTGATCAGCAGAGGATAAGTCCTGCAGTTCGCCTCTCCCCCACCCCAACAGTTCAATGGGATACAGGAAACACTCCTGTCCTCCCAGAAGCTATGTCTTGCGCTCCAATCCGAGCTGCTGGAACTCCTGTTGAAAGAGGATATTTCCAGGGTTCCTCAAAGGGAGGAAAATCAGGGGTTTTCACTCCCGTTATTTTTCTAATCCCGAAAAAGACTGGGGGAATGAGACATCCTCGATCTGTCAGTATTCCACATGCTGACGATCAAACCGGTGCTGGAATGTTTTCACCAGGACGACTGGTTCACTTCCACCTGCAGGATGCATACTTCCACGTACCCATCAACCCGAAACACAGGAAATTCCTGCGTTTTCCATTCAGGGAATATCAGACCAGACAATCGTCTGCCGTTCGGATATTTCCTGGCTCCTCGCATTTGTGTAGAGAAGGCTGGAGCCACTACACAGAGGAGGGATGAGAGTGTGGTTTTCCTCTGGACGACCTGCTATTTGCTGGCTCGCCCCAGGGAGGAAGTCGCTTTACAGACCGTACATCTCGTATCGCATCTGTCAAAGCCTGGGTTTCATAATAAATTGGAAGAAGAGCTGTCCTCTTCCCTCTCAGACAATCGTTTATCTGGGAGTGGAGTTAAACTCAGCCAGCATGAGAGCGCGACTCTCGCGGCAGCGAGGGGAAGAACTGACAGCTCTCCTCCGGCGTGTGACAACCCACACAGCCCTCTCCGTGACGCAGCTGCTCGGCGTTGGCGTCAGCTGGTCACGTGATGATCCCCCTGAGTCTCTTCCAACAGGGGGACACTCCAGAGGTGGTTCATTCGCTGCAGAAGCTTGCTGTTTTAACCTATTGGTTTATAAACTGCAGAACTCGCGGCATTCCTCTGTCCAAGATATGCCTCCTACACACGGTCATAATAACCACGAGCACCGTTATAACGCCTCGTGTGGACAGCATGCACACACCTCTCATCCCCTGGGCGTGTACGCGCCTCATGAGGAGAGACAGCGTGTGGAAACTCCCTCGCAGCCCTTTTGCCTCACGGGCAGCGGCGGCGATGGCGTGGCTCGTCACCATGAAGACCATTACGGCACTTCACAGAGAAGCCTCTCCCCCCAGCAGTTCCATGGGATACAAGAAACACTCCTGTCATCCCAGGAACAGTGTCTTGCGCGGTTTTTACCCCCGCTATTTTTCTAAATCTCCTCTGTCCTGTGCGCGCGCTGTCCTGCTATGTGGCGCGCACGGCAGCCTGGCGCCGTTCTCAGCGCCTGTTCGTGCTCTATAGAGAGAGCTCGATCGGGCAACCTCTGTCTGCACAACGGCTGTCACACTGGCTGTGTGAAGCTGTGTCACAGGCATATGTCTCCTCTGGGGTGGATCCCCCGGAGAACATCAAGGCGCACTCCACCAGAGGAATTTCCTCCTCCACGGCTTTGCACGGAGGAATGTCAGTGGAAGATATTTGCACGGCTGCATCTTGGTCTTCCCCCTGTTCATTTATTCATTTTTATTTGAGGGATGTCTCCCATTCCTCTCTGACACACCCTGTACTGGGTGTCCTGTCGGGGTGAGTGACGTCAGGGAGCCAGCTGTGCGCCTCTCTCCTGCCTTTTGGCACGCGGAGAGCGGCCCATTTCCCCTCTTATAGGAGGGATGTTCCTTTTTCCTCTAACACACTTTGTACGGAGTGCCTGGTCAGAGTGAGTGACGTCAGGGATCCAGCTGTGCGCTCTCCTGCCTGTCTGCACGCAGAGAGCTGCTGTTCCCCCACTACGATCGCAGGACGAGGTGGGACTTTCGTTTCTACTTTCTCACAGCGGCCGGTATGTATTGTTCCCAGCCTTCACCCCGTCGGGAAGATAGGCATGTTTTGCTATGTTCCAGGTACGGTGATGAGCCATTACGCATGGCACATCAGGCAGGGGGGTGTTATTGAGCAGGTATGTCTGTGCTTCTAGTGCCGGGCGGACCCAGTGGGGCGCAGACTACATCATGCTTCGCCCTTAACCCAATAGCGATAGCTTTAGAGGGCGAAGCCATATACGAAATAGAACTGAGGTTACCTACTGTAACCCCAGCTTCTATGAGTAAATGGCGCAGCCCTCTAAGTGCGGGGCCCCACTGGCTCTACGAATAGCTGAAGAAAAGTTATGTTGTATGGGAGCAGATTGCCGGGCCACCTTCTTATTTATACCGGAAGGAGGCCCGAGGGTGGGGCCCACCTTGCGGGTGGGCGTGGACTACAAGTGTTTCAGTGCTGCGCGGGGGCGCAGGGGGATTACCCAATAGCGATAGCCTTAGAGGGCTGCGCCATTTACTCATAGAAGCTGGGGTTACAGTAGGTAACCTCAGTTCTATTATGTTAAAATAGAGGGTAACGTGTGTCAGTGTTGTCTGGTTTATGTACTTATTGTCTTTTCGACTTTCTTTAAAGGTCCCCTATTATGCAAAATGCACTTTTGTTTTTAAAGCTACGGACCCAGAATCAGCCCTTCTCTAACAGGGCTGAAATAGATGGGTATGAGGCATGGCTAGAATGGGTGATCTGTTTGGTATTTTGAGCAAAACATTTTGTCTGAGACCTATAATACAAAAAATATCTTGTTCAGCATTCATGTGCACTAAACTCCACCCTCTTTTGACAATTACAGTTCCAAAAAACAAGATTATGATGGCAGAAATGCAAAAAGTGGAGGCCAATTCTTGTGTCTATGATCCTTATCAATGTGACAATCTTTTTCGTATCCATTGTTCTGCTTGTATCTTAGCTTAGGGAAAACTGGGAGGAACAAATTGCTTGGCTCTATCGCAATTTGCCAAAATCCAGCTACAGCACTTCTTAAACTGACGGATTATAACTTTATCCCGTTAGTTATGACTAGATTTCCCCCTGTTTATCAGTATGTATGTTAAGCTAAGCTAATCCTGGGTCTGCTGGCTGTACTGTAGCAATACAAGGGAGGTTCAAAGTGGTAAACAAATATTACCTTTTTCCCTAAAATGTCCAACAATTAATTCAAACAATCTGCATTTCAGCTACTCAGCATCTCTATATCTAACCTTTCTTCTCCTGATGAGCTCCTCTTGTCAAACATAAAGACCGGCACTTGATGGTAGCTTTTATTAGAGCTACTATCAGACAGATCAGCATTTCTTATCCAAGATCTTTATTTTCTATCTCGTCTGTGAAAAGTAAACTTTGCAGTTAGAAGTTAGGCTTACCTCCAGGAAGTAGCTGCTCATGTACCATCCTCACCTCAAAGCAATATCACCTTATACGGTTAACAAGCAGCTGAATAAAAAAATGAAACCCAAAATAGCCTCTTATGAGGAGAATAATCTGAATACAGCTGGTTATTAGGTATGCAATTTTCAAATTTTTGCATATCTGGATAAAAAACTTTATTTTTGTAATGTCACCTTCAAGTCAAGTTCAACTTTGATAATGGGTTTTTGCAGAATTGTCAGCTCATAGCTCCCGCAGAGTTTACACAAGGTGGCTGAGATTGGAGTGATTGGACTTCAGAGTGCAGAGGAAGAACAGATGAGGGACACAGGAAGAGTTAAGGTGACAGTTTCATCTGAGTGCGGTCGGAAGTGTTTTTCCTTCACAGTCCTCTCCGTTTCTTTTTCAGGTCCAAACGCTAGCAGCCGGTGCAGAAAAATGGACGGAACTGAAGAAAATCTGCTATTATTCCATGAACTTCCTAAATACACTGTTGCCGCAGTACATGAAAGCTTGCCAATCACTTACAATTTTGGAATTGCTACGGTGGAAAAATATGAAAAACAATTTCTTCAAAAACACCCACGAGATGAAACTTCACGATTCAGCATGACATTTTAATCGTGTCGATTGTACAAATAAACCACTACAGCAGAACATTTGGCATTACAGGTAATATAAAATGACAGAAAATACTATTATAAAATGTAACACTCATACTTAAGCTGTTACAATAAAGTGCTGTTTCCTATTAGCAATAACAAATTAAAAAAAGAACTGCTTCATCCCAGATGATAATGAAATACTTGTTTGAATTAACATAAACATCCAGAGCTTTTAGCTGCCACTGTTATTCAGAATGACCTGCAGTACAATGAGTTTAAAGAGTAAATTAGCTTAAAATGTCTCCAACATCACAGGCAGCAAAGAATAAGGTGGGTTAAAGGTCACAGTCACACTGATAATAGAGGTGACAAAGTATTACTGTGATCATGAATAATCGAGTTTGTTGTCCCACTTTCACACTCTCACACACACAATGACACACACACATAGCTTTAACCTTTTGAAGTATGAAAATTACTTTCTGGCACCCCTTCCCTCTCCCTTATCTCTAACTGGGTTTTTGTTTATCTGCCTCCTCACCGTTGCACTCCATTTATCAGCCTGCTCTGGCATTCCTGTTAAAGCCTCCCCGTGGCTTGTCTCTCGGACAATGATGGACAGAGGTGGTCATAGAAAGTGTCCACATGGCTGAGACCAGAGCACTGTCCTGGGGCTCCGGCAGTGGCCTTGAAGGCTTATCATCTCTCCACAGAAGTGCTCTTTCATGCTTTTGATCTCGTGTAAATTAGTTTCTCAGGCTTTTTCAGTCTTTTCCTCCCCGCCCATGTCTGAGAAAATCCCAGTGGCGCAGGGTATGATCAGAACCTTGTGAGAGAGTCATTTCTGCACTCTTGTCTGGGGCTGTGGCAGTGATTGACAATCTTAAGGAGGGGTAGTTCATAAGATGGAAAAGAATGGGAGGACAACTTAGAAGGTAACAACAGTGGACAGGAAGAGAATGAATTCACATACAAGGAGCAGCTGTCAAGCAAATACATTCTACATCAAAAACAAAGATATGTTATACAAAATACAAGCTATAATAGGTGAAAAAGGCATGCAATGTGTTTTTTTGAGAAATAGCATAGAGCATTCAGACTTTACACTACAAAAGCAAAACATAACAATGTAATGATATAAAGTAAATTTGACTTAACAGAGAATAATAACACCAAGCAACAGTAAATGTGTTCATATGATAAAAAGCTGAGCTGTTGTTCTTTTAAAAAGCTCTTTCATGATTTGAAACAGTTCCCCATTTCACAAAGCACTTGTCCAATCTTTGAGAAACAAACAATTATGTTTGTATGGAGAACAAATCAGACATTCATTATGTGTAGCACTTTGAATCCTTTAATAAAAAGTGAAGGACTTTTATCTTTTTTAGAGTTAGCAAGTGTTCGAGCAAATAATGATGAAAAAAGGTCTTTTGATAAAACATGAATTCATTATTTTTCTTTCAAACATCTTCAGCGACTAGGAACAATTGTAAGATGTTTGTTGTAAATCACTGTTATGCTGTAAAACAAAAACATTTTTTAAATAAAGTAAAGACTTGATCAAGTTTTATTCTGCAAAAATAAGTATTCTTCATATTTGTCAGTAGGATCAATACCAAATAAACAAAAATGGTGTCTTGTATTAAATCACATTCAGGGCACATGAATACTCATTTATTTACTTTGCTTCTCTGCTGCCTTTGCGTGCAGAGAAGCCACACAATTAGCATTTGTTATTTGCCATAAAAAGCTGTCTTGTGTTTTAACAAGCATGTGATTAAGTAATTAACAGCAAATAGGAGAAAAATAATTGCTTTATATTTGGAAAATCATTCAGAGATAATGCAATTATAGTAAGAAGTAGCCTATTAATAATGCAATCATCTCATGAAATGCTACACATGACACATTAGCTGTTGTTAATAACAAAAGCATTAGTATTGGTATTGATTATGATGTAATGGTTTTAATTGGTTAAAAACGACTATATGTTATTATATTGACATAATTCAAAGTGTCAATATGGGAGAGTGGGGTAAGATGAGCCGATGTTTACTTATGTTGTCCTCCAGGCCATACAAATGAAGATAGAAGTCAAAGAACAACAGCAACCTTTATTTCAGGATGTCTTCTGTCAGTAAAATGATAATAATGCATGTGTGTTGGAGGGGAGACTTATTTAAACAGGCTGTCAGGATGGTCCCAGCCGATGTAATACATTATTTATTATAGTTCTTCCTGTCCATTGGGACCTTTAGTCTGCGACCTGATGGCAGCAGCTGGTATGCTGGAATGAAATGTCTCCGTTAGCTACGTCAGCTAGCTAGCTTACAGTAGATCTGCTATCATAAGGAATCATGCAATTGTATTCTTAAAATAAGCCAATAAAACATACTCAGTTTCCAGGGACAGTGAATGGGCAAATGTTGTAATCCCCGAACGTCAACACGGTCCCAGCTGTGTGCATCACTTTGAAGTGTCCTCGATCCCGTTGTGTTTTGGGCCTGATGCGACTTTTTTTTATTTGCAGTCATTTGGATCTACAGCATATGTTAATGAAGCGCTTTAAGAAAACGCTGCGCCTCTTTTGACAGGTTGGTGAATGTTTCTAAATGCTGCACATGCGTTGTCAAGTTGGGGAAGTATATTCATTTGCATGTGTTTTGGCATATTTTTGTTTTTATCTTTGCACTGTTTTTGAAACTTCAGTGCATTTCTACTAATGTAAGTGTTTTTGGCCGCTGTGATGCATTTGCCCTGGTCGGCCACCATACAAGACAAAGATAAATCAAGGATAAAGGCTAATTCTTCCAATCAAAACAAATACACATCATGAGCTAATTGCAACACAATTTGGACTACATGTTGATACACATGCTCTCCATATATTGGTAGGGGAAAATAAGAAAAACTGAAATGATTGACAGACTGACATGATTACCTCTAAGCGAATGGTAATTGTCAGTGACCAGAGGAGATAATCAAATCCATTACTGTCTGTGGTGGATGAAAAGCAGATATTTTCCAAAATTCTTCAGCATTGTGAGCCTCATTGTGTTTTCTTCCGCAGGCAAAATTATTTTGTGTGAACCTCTGGAGTAATTTTAATTTCACCAAGATGAATCCTTGCTGCACTGACGTGAAAAATAAACTGGATATTCTGCTCCTGAGCTTCCTCCCTCCGGGCCAACAAATGTTATATCCTATTCACGATTTGGCTTGTCATATTATATTAATTGCCAGAAAAGAGGACGACTTCCAAATAATATGAATCTGTTTGCAAAACTTGAGTCACAGCGACAATATACTTCAGCCAAAGTCTGCAGACCAGAGCTGCTCTCCCCACAGTAAGTGATTAGAAAAAGGAAAAGGGATTTTCTATAGGGATTGGGCATGATGTATAGCAGGGGGGATGATGCTTATTGGTCTTGGCCACTGTGAGGAAACGGCCCATCTTCCTCTGCTGAGGTGTGTCACATGGAATTTGTTTCCATTTGTGCAAGGCAGCAAATCAGTCAATTTCATCTCTGTTCCCCTTTTCTCTTCTATGCATCCCAATGAGCTTAACATGGTATTAAAATATGGCAGAGGGCTGATGAGAAAAAATGAGCATAATGCCCATCTGGGGCTGCAGCTTCCACCGCCTGTCCCTGTTTGCCGCATCCAGAGACCAGCTGCATCGATTCTGACTGCTAAGGTTTTTAGTAGAAGCAGAAACACATTTACAGTATGATGCATTAAAGGCGCACACACACACACACACACACACACACACACACACACACACACACACACACACACACACACACACACACACACACACACACACACACACACACACACACACACACACACACACACACACACACACACACACACACACACACACACAGAGCATAACAGATGCATTTAATATGCCTGTCTGAGGGGTCAAGTGTTCAAAGGAAATTGCCTCGTCTAACTTATTGGAGAATGTAATGAGATGGAATTGTTTATGCATCCGCTAAACACTTGTCACAATTGATGCTTTCTCCCCCTCCGATATCTCCAATGTATAACAGCAGTTGGGAAATCATTTCAGGTATCTTTAATATGTTCCTGGTCACTACCGTGTGTGACAGAGAGCTCTTTAAAGCCTGTACACAAATTCTGTACTGGAGCCTGGCAGTGTAATTGGTCACAGACATGTTGCAGGTGTGCTGATAAATCCCATACAGCATTGCAGGGCTTAGCTTCGCTCATCGCTATGCCACCTTGTGCGATAACCAGGGAGCTTGTTACCTAGCCGAGAGACGACAGGAGGTTGACAAAAAAGCAGAAAGGTGTTCTATATCACACATACAATTGGTCTTCAATATCCTGTATTTTTTGGGGGAGGGGGAGGGGGGGGGATTACGACTATGCCAAACCAGCCAGCAGATATATTAGTTATTGGGAACCTAATTTGTGTCTCTACTCTGAAATGTGTACATGCTTTAATGTTAAACAAGGGTTTTATTTTGTGCTAGCCAATAGAAGCGCAAGTGTTACAGAGTGATGTTGTTAAGGAAGTAAACAAAGGAGTCCAATGGAGGCGAATCAGGCAGGGTGGGGAGTTTTGGGAAAGAAACTTTGGGATTTTAGCCTTTGCAGACCATGTGCACAAAACCTATATAACACACTACAGGAAAGGGAGAACCCCAAAAAGCACAATAGGGCCCTTTAAAATCCATATTTGGAGGTTCTCATATCGGTGGCTGTTCATGGCCACCTTGTGGCTGTCTCAAAGTGTTTACACTGAAATCGTACATGATTGTATTCATATTACTAAGAGGAATCTTGATACCCTCACTGTTGCCTTAGCCTGATCTAACCTTAAAAGAAAAGTTTGACCATTTTAAAAGGAAAGTATGTCTTCTTGTGTTGGCAAATGTGCAAAAACTGAATAAAGCTTTTTGTGGCCTCAGAGAGCGCTGTAAGAGTCTGATGAATTGCCTTAGGAGACGTCACGTGACTTGAGTGTGTGTAAGAAAGAAATGAGCTCACTAGACCTGTAGCTCACTCCTCATCCCTGCTTCAGGCTAGCAGCTCGAGGCTACATTAGCTGATACTAGCATAACAAAGCCACATCTTGATAGGAAAACAAAAATGTAAAATGGGTGTCTCAATTGTATGCTAGTCCTATGCCGAATCATAGAACACCGCTGGTCGTAGTGGCATCATAAGTGGCAGATCAGAAATGGCTAACATGAATCAGTGAAACAGTCGGCTGCAAAAATGCTCATATACAAGATAATTGCAATGTTTACAAATAATATAAGAGAATTTTAAAGAGTCTTGTTATTGTTATGTTTAATTCAACAGCCTAAGCTCAGGATGTGTGAATGTGTGTATGCTTCTCACCATAGCACTCTTCCCTGTTTGTTTGTCAAAGTAACAGTGCCCCAACTTGTCCTGAGACGTGAGGAACTGTATCAGTAACGGCAACCGGGAGTAGCATAGAGAGTGGTTGGGGAGTGGGAGAAGTCTGGGATTCACGAGCATTCATAGGTTTGAAAAGTTTACCAGAGATCTCACAGATGAGTGAGTTTTAGCATTACTAATCTTCGAGGATTGGTATTACTAGAGTCTTTACATATCTATGAATAGAGTTGTTGAATCCGCCCTACAGTTATTTCCAAAGCTTTAGTTTGTGGTGTTGTTTTATCAGATTGGAAACTATTCAACATGTGTTTGTTTTCTTTTAACTTTACAGATTTATTTGAGCAAGCCATCTGTCTATTTTAGCAGCTCGAGACAAATGGGAATTCAGTTTATGAGTATACATTTGCCTTTTTTCTTTGTCTTTGTCATGCAAAAGCTATTGTACTCACAAAACTTGCTTTGTTCTAATGTCATACTGTAATTAGTATCACTGAAGTCTGTGTTACCCAAATGTCTGTAACACAGATATCATGAAGACAAAGCAAATTAGAGATGAGAAAAAGAGGAGCAGAGCAGCGCGTTACATAAATGTGACAACGAGGATTTGTTCCAGGAGACTTCACCCAATCCAATCAACTGGGCTTTTCTGGATGAGTTCTCAAGCGATTCTTGCATCTCTCCAGAGAAAGCACTCACGTTAACATGTCCTTTAGTAATGAGGGAAGGAGCTTTTTTATGTTGCTAGTATAAAAATCGGAAATATTCTCTAGTTCTTACAGCCATAACAGACGAAACAGCAATTCTGAATTAAAGTAGGAGAGAGGTGGTGTTTATTGTCATGGGTCATGTTATTGTTAATTCTTAGATATTTTCATTTTTAGATTAGTTCACTCTGTGTATAGCTTCTTGCAGAGATCTTTATATTATTGCATGTCATGGCAAACAAAGCTTAAAGGTGCCTTTAATGCTTTTTCATGTGTGTTTTATAGGTTTTTATGCATGTAAATGGTCTGCAATGGCTAAAAACTCCCACTACCCCCCTTCCCATCCCCCTGCCTGTAACACCTTGAATGTAGTCCATTTATTGTTCCGCGACACAATGACATTTATTGGCTAGTTCTCCACATTGTACGTGGTAGGCTAAGGTTAAGCCCCATAGCCCCTACAGGCTTTTTTTCAGGGAAGAAACTCAGCTAACTGACGATATGAACCATTTTTACCGAAAGAAAACACAACTCTAACGCCAAGCGTCTGAATTAGCACTAAGCGAAAGAGTGCAAACGCACTTAGCACATAACTCACGGTAGAAATATTGTATACTTCCTCGGATCTGCACAAACAATATATCATATGAAAGCTGAGATTCCACAGATTCCAGTGATACTGTATAAGTATCATCACTGTGCGACCAAAAGGGCAGCGAAGGCAAGCAAAGACAACACACAACTTCACTTTACGGGGCCAAAATGGCAAATACGTCTTATCCAACCTGGTCTCACCAGAATGTGTGACTCCACCACGACTCCATTTGTTCTGGGAATGTCATTTTCGAGCCTGAGACCTGAAAAACAGGCTTGGGGCTTAACAGGCTAAGGGGTGGGACATGTTATAAGCCATTGACTAATCAGCGTGGGTGAGATAACCAATCAGAGCAGACTGGGCTCTGGTTTCAGACAGAGGGTGAAAAGAGGTGCTGCAGCACAGGCAGTATGATAGAAATAAAACACTTTTTGAACAATAAAGCACGTCAACATGTCACAGTAGAGGCATACAATGAAATTATTATTTGAAACTAAGAAAAACTAAATGAGCATAAAAGGGTTCCTAGGCTCCCTGACGAGTTGGTAGAGACCAGAGAGCGGATGTGTAAATAAAGTAAATTAAAATAATAGGCCCACTTTAAATTCCAGACATGGACCTTTGGTGCAGATATTTCACAAGATATGTTGTGTAATTCTGAGGGAAAACAACACATGAGAAATAAGAAGCTCTGAGTGTCTGTTTCTGTGAAACTGTTGCTATGATCCAAATAAAACTGAAAGTCACTCTTGATGTGTGTTCTAAAATAAAAATATAGAGCAATTTATTAATTATTATTTTTACAGTGCATCATGACATTTTTTCAATCAGCTAATAATAAGTTGTGTACTGCTATACGCTGGTAAGGTAGAAGAAAACAAAACAAATTAAATGGATAACATATACCGCAAAAAAAATTCTGTACAGCATTGTTAGACTTTGAAATTAAATTGCACCTGTGAGTGTTTCTCAGAAAACTTGATCGATTGAGGGCTTTTTATTCCTTGCTATGCACTTAACAGAGACCTTCATTCAATTACCACATCAGGCTTTAAAGTAACATATAAAGACAGTGTTTTCAAATGTTGTTGTGAAGCTCTCATCCTTGTATTTTCTTATCATTTTTACTAATACTATTTGTAGAAATGAGGGTGAAGAGTTGTAGAAATCAGTTATCGACAAAAAGTCAGATTTTTACACTGGAGACTACTGTTATTGTTGTAACAATGACGAAAACATAATAGGCAGATTTCACAGTAATTATAATAAAAACGTAGCTCGAGCATTTATGTGACTTCATTTGAAGCGTGTGTGTTTGTGAGGGGCAGCACTGTGTGTGTGTGTGTGTGTGTGTGTGTGTATATAGGGTGACCAGGTGTCCCGCATTGTGTAGGACTGCACCGTCAGCATTTTTATTATTTGTCCCGCGTCCCACAAATTGAGACTATGTCCCTCATTTGAGTGAAAGTCGCGCAGAAAGGCCAGATCGGTTCGCTGACAGCCGACACCGCCCTTTACTATTATATTGTCTAAAAGGCATCATGTAAGTTGCGCTGACAGGCGACACAGAGGTCCACACACAGTGTACCCCCCCCCCCCCCCCCCCCGTTGGGGTTGACAGTTCACGAGCGTGTCCATAGTGTCTCCTATTTTGACCTATCTCTGGCCCCCCTTGGTCGATTTTGATGATTGACAACTTTTTAACCGCTAGAGCCAATGGAATCGAGGGAAAGTCCCACATACACACACAGGTTACCAAATAAGGAGTGAGAGTGACGCGTAGCCAAAACCGGAGCTGTGACACACTCTGGTGGCTACCATTAGCAGCTAATTTATATTCTCCGATTTTTGCATACAAATTGAATTATGGATTATCAATAATTTTTTCAAAGTGACAAACACATTGGATTAACCTATGGATTAACCTTCAGCCGCCTTTTTTCTCGTTTTAATGCCATTGAACACAACTTTTGATCAGAATAACAGCTAAGGTGAGCATATCTCCGTGTTTTGCAACCTAAAGCTACGTCGTGTGTTGTCTGTATTTGCTTCCCCTGTGATGAGTTCTGATCTCTCAGTGATGATCCTTATATTTCTATAATCTGTGGAATCTCAGGATGTTAGCTAAACTTGTTTGTGCAGATCCAATAAGCATATTAATCGGTATAGCTAGAGTTCTGTGCTAATGGCGTTAAGATTTTTTTGCTCAGGGCTAATTCAGAAGCTCAGCGTTAGCCTTGTGTTTTTTTTTGCTAAAAAAAAAAAAATCATCAGTTGAGCTGAGTTTCTTCCCATTACATGGATATGAAACATTCATAGTTTATTAAATCTTAAGAAGCCCTCAGACACTGTTGCTTGCAGATGTTGTGGTTTCAGACCCGCCAAAGGGTCCGTGGGGCTTAAGAGGTTTTAAACATTAAAGAATACTTTAAGTTAAGGTCTTCTTTTGAATAAGAAACATTGGGGGTATCAACAGATAAATATTAAGTACTTAACGTCTAATATATTGCACAGTTTATTTTGGCACTTGACAATCACCTTCCCTGAATTTGACTCAGGTGTAACTAAAGTCTGATTGAAGGGTTGTTCATATTTCACATCATTAATCAGAATCTGCAAAGTAAAAAGAAATAGGGCTGTCAGTCGATTCAAATATTTAATCGCATGATTATCCATAGTTAATCGCGATTAATCGCACATTTTTTATCTGTTCTAAATGTTCCTTAGAGGGATATTTTCAAGTTTGTAATACTCTTATTAACATATCAGTGGACAAATGGCTTCCAGTAACTGCTAGAATCCACTTCAAGACACTGGTACTTGCGTACCATGCTGCGAATGGATCTGGCCCTACCTACATCCAGGACCTGGTTAAACTGTACGCCCCAGCACGTGCACTCCGCTCTGCATCAGCCAAACAGCTCGCTGCACCCGCACAGCGAGGAGGACCCAAGTTCCCATCAGCAAAAACATGTGGGTTTGCTATCCTGGCTCCAAAATGGTGGAATGAGCTCCCCATTAACATCAGGACAGCAGAAAGCTTACAAATCTTCCGGCGCAGACTGAAAACTCATCTCTTTCGACTCCACTTCGAGCGATAGAACTAGTAACAAAGCACTTATATACTAATAAAGGGCTGGCTTATCTAAAGCCAGTTGAGTAGCACTTGAAATGTTTTAGCTCTATGAAACCTGATGTACTTATATGATTCTATTTTCTTCAAGTTTGTATTTTGTTGGACAAACGCACTTATTGTAAGTCGCTTTGGATAAAAGCGTCAGCTAAATGCAATGTAATAAATATGCAAATGTTTGTTTATTATCATCATCCGGTTATATTTCCAAGTTGCAAATGCGCTGCTGCTCTCGCTGATAATTGCATCTGCCATTGTGTGTGTGTGTGTGTGTGCTGGTGGTGAGCGTTGCCGTGCGTGTGCGTGTGTGTGTGTGTGGAGAGACACTGTGATGGATCGTTGGAGCTATGTGCAACTCAAGGCATACTGTATGCTCAAACAAGAGCTGCCTGGACGCTGCAATCATGTTGCGCGCACTATCCATGCTGAGTGTGCTGACTTTTCGTACAATGTCCAACTGTCTAGCTACCTGCATAAAGTCAAGTGCTCGGCGCAGTTGTCGGCGAAATGTTGCTCCTCTGTTTTAATGGACACAGCTCCTTATATCCGTTAGCGCAGCTAGCTAGCACTGTCAAGTTTCCTCTGATTTTGGTGCAGCTTCCCCACTTGAAAGGGACCCGAGGCATCTACTGGACTTTGATGAACAGGATTCCACTCCCAATGACACAGTTTTTCTTTTTAGACTCTTTATTTAGCAATTCATTTCAGTCTCTTTCCTGACTGGGTCATTTTATTCAGGTGAAAAACCTTTGAAACACAAGAAAGATGCATTTTAGAACTTTGTAATTTATAAAATATAAATAAAGCATGTAAACATAGCATGTAACCAATAGGCTACATTCGTTTGCTGCCTTAATGTTTAATATGTCACACACTGGTTCAGCAGACTAAGCACAGAAATATTAATTTTAAACATAAAACGTTTCTTTTAAAATCTCAGCAGATTTAATTAACTGGATTTCACTATCAATGCTTCGAAAAAATCTAATGAATTATTTTTAACAAGAAAGATTATTTTCTAACAAAACACATGACACACACATTTAGCGGCTCTGCGGAGCTCTCACGCAGCATTATTGCTCTGATCTTACCGGCTGCCTGTCCTGACTTTGTCCTCCCGTCTACACGCTTCAGTCTACCAAGCTACGCACACAGCAACTATTTAAATCCTTCTCCAGGATGCTGCAGCACTGGGCTCTGTGAGTAGGGTGATTACACCCAGCTTGCCAGAGGAGGCAGGACTGCCTGCGATCATTTCACACCTGTTGTCTATCCCTCTTAATTGGTGATTTGTATTTAAATTAAACAAATGTGTAGCTCTAATGATTTAACATCTGATTAAAATTAGCCTATTTTGTTATTGGTATGTGTCCATATCTATTATTTTTCGACTACTTGTCATCTGTTTTTTATTTTATATTTATTAAAGCCTTAGGCTCTGTTTGACTTTACAAGCACCAGATGCTAACAACAACAATACACGTAAGGTGTGCACGTTCTCTCTCTCTCGCTCGTGCCACACATACACACACCCTCCCGGTCCTCCCGATGGCCAGTCGGTGCCTGCCGGTGAGCGTGGAAGTGTGGTCTGCCGCAAGCGGACGGCAGGAGCGGCGCTGTCAGCATCAGCTTGTAGATGGTATTTTAAACTCGATGCGCTCTGAAACTACGGGCGGCTGAGGACAAAAAATACACATGCGTTAATCGCGTTAAAATAATTAGTGGCGTTAATTTTGCATTAACGCGTTTTTAATGCGTTAACTTGACAGCCCTAAAAAAAAAAATGTAGTGGAGTAAAAATAGGATAATCTCTGAATTGTAGTGGAGTAAAGCAAAGTAATACATGCTGCTGTAACAAAAACATTTCCCAACTTGGGATCAATGAAGTACATCTTATCTTATCTTATCTTAAGGTGAACGATGGCTACTGCCATATTTGCAAAATGTGCTGGGCTGGACCCGTCCAAGTCCAGTTTTGGATAGTCTGCCGTGGTTCCATTCCATTTCAAAGAGCTGTTTGACGCTCTGTGTAACCTTGTCGCACTGCCACTCCAACATCCAATCACAGAGCTTGAGGACTAATCAAGGGGCTTGTAAAGCAAGGCGGATGTTGTAGTCCCAAACGATAGCTCGGGATTCTGGGTAGTGTAGTGTCTTCGGAAACTCTGTCTTGTCTGAACTCCGAAAAACCTATTTGTTTCTCCGAATCGAAGGTTAAAAACACAAAAGCATTGTACACAATTTAAACCAATCAATATTGTGTAATTAACAAGGATAAACTGATGTTTTTTAGTGGATGAGTAATGAAGATATCACTGTGTAATCATTTGACAGTGAGGGGGATATATTTTATTAGGAAAACTTCGAGACCGGAAATACTGTTTTCACCCCATGAGGGTTGACGCTAACTTTACATGGAAGCTATAATACACGTTCTCCTGGCGAGACCTCAAATCATCTTCGTAATATCTATCAAACTATAGATCCTACACATCCACGTATTTATAAAAGTACAATATACATTTCTCGCTAGAAATCTAATCAAAAAGCATTTTAATGGCCAAACTATTCCACAATTTAGGATTTTCCAGAGAGGGTTATTTGCAGTGTTGGGCAAGTTACTTTTAAAAAGTAACTACTAATAGTTATAGTTACTGCTCTCAAAAAGTAACTAGTTACTTTATTAGTTACTAAATTTCAAAAGTAACTAGTAACAAGTTACTTTACAAATACAAGTTTTTGTGTTGTTCTATGGCACAGTAAGAGAAAACACAACTCCCCACATGTACATTAGTTAGGTGCTTCAGGAGATTGGCATTGCTGTTTTTCGATGTGGACAATGCTTTCTGTCCTGCACAGTTTACATTTTAACGTAATATTTTTTTGCATCCTTATCCCCACAAATTGAAAAAAGTGGTTATATTTCCAAGTTGCAAATGCGCTGCTGCTCTCGCTGATAATTGCATTTGCCATTGTGTGTGTGTGTGTGTGCTGGTGGTGAGCGTTGCCGTGTGTGTGTGTGTGTGTGTGTGTGTGTGTGTGTGTGTGTGTGTGTGTGTGTGTGTGTGTGTGTGTGTGTGTGTGTGTGTGTGTGTGTGTGTGTGTGTGTGTGTGTGTGTGTGTGTGTGTGTGTGTGTGCGTGCAACACGTTCTCACTCCCAACCCGACACATATTGACGGACGGTCAGGGCCCCTCCCCGTCACTCTATTACGTACAGGGTACCCCTTGGAAGTCAGGCTTCTACGGACAGGGCGTCCCATAGACCTTCATTGCGGACAGCGGACCCCTTGACCGTCAGGCTTCTAAGGGCAGGGCGTCCCATAGACCTTCATAGACCACGTGATTAACAACAATGGCCGACCTTCGTGTTATTCTCGGTGGAAAATGCCTATTTTAAGGTTCATTTGGCCCTTGAAATGCGTTTTGATGTTATTTTATGCGATTAATATGAGTTGTTATTTCTGATTATTTGTGCAGTAGATGTACATGATGTTTAGTTTGCTAGTTATGACGAAGATTACTTCATCAATGTGTACACATTCATGGTTGCTAAGGTGGTTGCTATGGACACTGCAACAGCTCCCCGTTCTCAGCTGAAGCGTATGGTGCGAGACGTCATTGCTCTTTATGACAAAATTGTAATTGTCATACTCTGTGATAGTTCTCGACGACAGCTAGGCAAAAATAATAGGTTTATAGGCATTTCTTTCTCTTATGTGAAGTTGAGATGATGCATGCTGGGTACTGAATTATGCGTGACGATGTTTTCGGCACACACTTGTGACGTCATCTATGCGCGACGATGTTAAAGACCATTTGCGATCCTTCCAGCAGGTAAGAAACACCGTGAACATGTGCCTGAACTCGAGAAAATCATTCAATATTCAGCACAAACAGCCTTATGTCGGACCAATAAGACATTGTTGGAACATTTACAAGTGCAGGGTAGTCGTTTTTTTGCCTGTAAATAATTTTAAGACATTCAAAAAAGTATAACTTGCTGCATCAAACGTGCAGAATGCTAGCTAGCTGCTACTAGCTATTCGCTAGCACAGAAGGTGCTTCTAAGTTTAACTTTATTTAAGAGGTGGCAAACAACTGACACCTGTTATTGCATGAAATAATATTTGTGATTGTTTAGGAATGTAGTTATTATGTGTCAGTTATGTGTTTTCAATGGGGTTAGAGTTGATTAAATGAATGACACAACAATAAAAACATTTAAATAATCATAAAAGTTCAGAAATATTCCTTCATGTTCATGACACTAATGCCAAGCCCCTTACATATTAAGTGACCTTTATTTGTCAGATATGATCTTACAGGTTACAGTCATAGGGAATTGTATGGTTTCCAATACTAATGTATTTCCAGTAACCTATGTTACCATAGCTCCAAACTGTCTTTTTGTAATCATGCTATGTTGATGTTCTTAATTATTTGATAAGATAACGCCACTGTAAAATGTAAGGTGTTCAATTCCTAAATGTTGTTTCTTCTCTCAACAGATTCTTCTGAGTTCTAAGTGAAAGCCAAACACCGTTATAAGCTATAGCATCAATCCAAAGGCACTTTTAAGAGCCACGTCCCTGTTGTTTCCCTGTCCTTGCTGTTGTGAAATTGTCCTATCTCTGTTGCTGTCTGTGTATCTCTGTCTGTGTACCTGTGTATGTGTCTTATCTGTCATCTTTCTGTTGTTAGTCAATTTCTGTGTTTTTGTTTGTGTGTGTGTGTGTTAGCATTAGCAAGTGTTCGTGTGTGTGTATTACATTTTCCCTATAAGGCAAGACCCGCCCAACTGTGTCTCTGATTGGCTTACCCTGAAATGTTACCCCGCGTTAACCAATCATCACTCCTCTCTGGTCACTTTCACTTTTCCATGGTACTGTGAGAGGACATCGCTGTATTTGCCTGTAAGTTACATCCGCAGGGAGATTCGGTTCAGTTCCATCACATGTAACGCAGTAACGCACCCATTTAAATCACAGTAACTATAACGGCGTTACTTCATGGGAATAGGTAACTAGTAACGCTATTAGTTACCGCAAAAAGTAGTTGCGTTACAGTTAGTCCCAACACTGGTTATTTGTGAATAAAAGAATCTCCGGAGCGTTTGCAATCAACGGGAGCATGTTGTTTCTTACACGACCACTAGAGGTGCAACACTTTAAAACGTGACTGGGTTGTAATAACCTGCTGAACAATCGACCTATATGGTCGTTTTTTGTAGGAGGACAGTCTGAGAAAAAGATAAAGGTGTGATTTTTTATAGTGTTTTAAGGCAGACAAAGCTGAGTGAAATTCAGTCACTCTTATAGGCACTCATTCATTTATAAATCTTTCTCTCTTGCTCTTGGAAATGCCTATGAGCATTCCGTATTAAACCAATGGAGATCTTGCAACAATTTCCTCTAATACAGATGTTGTTTTGCTCTGACAATTGTCTAAATAAACTGATCAACATTATTCAACATAATGTGGAAATGCGTTTGGGACCTATGTGAACTAAAACTGTTTTTAAAAGTTACCACCAGCATCATTCAGTTCAGTTTTTGATTTCCTGTGTAAGTGTGACTTACATAGATTTCTTCTGCTGACTCACTGACTCTAAATTCCCCCTGAATGATAAAACTGCCTCAGCACTCATAACTCATGGCTATATATTATCTTCTACAATATCTGTAAGATAAGCATCCCCCAGAGTTTGACTCTTTGAACGTATTTCCTTCAGCCTCCCTGAAGGCTACATTTTATAAAACCACACTTTTCCCTTATACAACAAATTGTGTCCACTACAGGTATGTGTCCATAGTAGGTTTGCAACTTTCAAAGAATAGTACATGATTGTGAAAATACTCAGTGGGGCCTGAAGGATAACTGAGATTCCCTGCAGGGAAACAGGGACACCATCTTCAGTCAAATTGTAGGATGGAGCTAACATTTCTGAGTCCAGCTATTATGCAGCATACAAATATGGTGGTGATTCCCACCAACTTAGCAAATGTCATATTATTCATGCACAAAGTGTATAATTATGCAGGTTTGGTATAAAATTGCATACTGGCGCATAATAAAGCCATAGTCAAGGCAACTATGAAATTGAAAATAAAATAAATATGTAGAATAGCATAAACAGCATTGCTAGGTTGCTAGGTAATAGTCGTTATCACATATCACATCTCACTGCCCTATGATATGGGTAAATAGACAGAACTGAAAGAATAACATTGCTAGGTACATTCGTGTTGGATGAAAATGTTCTTACAATATTTTATTATGTATTTCAGCCAGATATCTAGCCAACCAGTCCAACTAATGAAGCTCAGCGCAAGTTCAATAAGGAAGACCATCTTTATATCCTGTTATTTACTTATTTCCATCTATCTACGCTCACCCCTCATCAGTGATAGGGGATGTTCACTCCCCATCAGTTCGTCTCTGTTCCCACAAGCCAATCATAGCGCATCGTCTCTAACCTTTAAACCTGCTCTCTCCACTCCTGTCAGATGTCATAGCAGGTGACCCGAAACAGCCCCCCTCAACCCCTTCTATATCTCATTCCTCTAAATCCAGGGTCCACGTTAAACTTAAATCCCTCCTCTTCACACCGACCCCCATCAATCCCTTCATTCCACCACCAGTGTCTAGTCCCCTGACACCGTTCCATTCATCTGTGTATTCTTGGCCATAAATATATATTGTTAAATCAAAACAAGTATCTCCTACCTGAGATGTAATACGGTACAATATCTGCTGACTACATGTATTGTAAATAAACAAAAACAACTTTCCTGAACTTGTTGTAGGCTTATTATTAGTTTATACATAAGGTCTTGGGCTAAACCTCTGAAATAATTTCTCACCAGAATCAGCAGCAGTAACGTTTAACTGCAGATTCTGATGGACAGCATGAGAAAGATCCAGGGAGGTAATAGGTGAAGAGAAAACATAATAAACACTGGTGGAAAAGAGGAGTGGGAGGAATCAGTGGCGGTGCCAGATATTTTCTTTTGGGGGTGCTGTGGGGTAGTTTGACGTTTCATAGAGGGTGCTCAAACATTTAGGGTTTCCCATTAAGGCCCAGATACACCGGCCAGTCACCTGAGAAGTCGCCGACGCCGACACCGACTGTTGCGTCGCCGGACTCTCCTGCGTATCTTCGCGCAATGGAACACACCGCAAATCCGAGCCGAGCACGTATGAACTGCGCATGCGTGAGTGGCAACAACTCTCCTTACCAGCAGGCGGCAGTAGTGTGTATTCATCATTCAAAAGAGGGAACAACCGGAAGACAGAGAAGAAGAACAGCGTTTTTCTTTCCATTTTCACTCTCGTCCATTGAAAACATGAACGAACAGGAGCAGGACGAACGGGAGGTACTGGAGCTAGCAGCTCTTGGACTCACGCTTGTGTTAAATCATTTGTTTACCTCCCTCACTTCCGTTAACGCTTTTCATGCACTGATTTGCTAGCTGAACAGCCAATTAGTGTTATCCCTTTGTCCGACTTCCGGTGGTGTTCTCGACGCCGATTCAACATGTTGAATCGGCAAGAAAAGGCATCAGGTCGGCGGAAAAGACCCAACGGTGCGGCGCACACCACTCCGAAAAGGCCGTGCCCACGCTCATGTTCCTGACTCCCATTTACTGCCGATTTCGGGCCGGTGTATCTGGGCCTTTAATCTACCGGGCGCTACAGTTGAATTTTATACTCCAACACTCCCCACATACAATGTACCCGCGACTGTTACAATGAAGGCTCGATAATCAGCTCACGGCATATAGGTGTAAGCAGGAGTAAAGTGCTATTTTTTTACAAGTGGGGGGTGGACCTAACATCTTCTAGGGGGGTCCGGGGGCAAGCTCCCCCGGGAGGATTTATTTTTAAATATTGAAATTAAAAGCATCAATCTGGTGCACCTTGAGAGCAAAATTAAGAGATCTATGGATACATCTCTCAACACCCATATGAAACAGAACTCTAAACCGATGTTCTATTTCTTTATGGATATTTTACAAATCACTCCCCTTTTAAACTGTATTCTTGTTTTACTGCCATATAATATTTCTTAACTGTTTTTCATTTATGCTCTTATTTTTGTATAATGATCATATGTGCCATCCTGGGGGGTTCTTCAGTGGTTTTCAAATACCCTTTAACTCAGCAATTTTAGCCTAATTCTAAACAAAATAAGCTTTTCATAACTGACAGGGACAAAACTAAGCACATCTAAAAGTGGTTTGGAAACCCCAAAGTGTCCCTTGTGTTAATGACACCTAAGGAAATAACTGAAAGTATTTCAAAATGGTTCATAAAAAGTTAAATGCTATTCAAATATTCACCCAGGAAACACATTATCTGACAAAATGTCAGTTAAGGATTTAGGAAAGGAATTTAAAGTAGCTTTGCAGTGGGTTGTTTATGGCACAACATATTTGTGGGCATGAAGTCTTCAACATGCAGGTCAGACAGCTCCTGGGGGCTTGCTGTAAGCTACTCTCTGGCAGCCAGACTACCTCCTCTGGCTTTGGCCAACGAACACTGCTGAATACACAGCTGGAGTACTTCCTCTAAATGGCATGGATAAGATATAGAGATATCTCCTTTATAGTTAAGTGAATGCAGCAAGTAACTAACTTTAGCGGGCGCTTATATTATAGTGTTAACATATTTCCACAATTCATTATAGCAATACTTGAATAGATTTCATTACACTCTAGAGATGTATTACCCACTCTACGCCTGTCTCCCGCAGAGGTTTGCGTCTTTTCCCACAGCAAGTGTTTTGTCGAATAAATATCTTGAGAATCCCATCTCTGATTAAACGCGTAATGTGCGAACCACAACAACTTCAAGGTTATCACATTATAAGACAATGGTGTAATGTGATCAGTTAAACACACTAAAGCATCAACACATTTGACAACTTTTTTTTTTACACACTTGAATACTTCCTCGTAATGTAAAAAACATTGTTACGACTAAGTAGTAAAATGTGTTGGTGCTCTAGTTCTACTGACTTTCTTAACATATATTTTAGAGTTATGTTCACACTTGTAGGCAACAGTTATAAAGAAAAATCTTGGATAAAGCTTAAAAACAGCAGTAAAACAAAGACGATTCACCTACATTCATCAGAAATTACCCCAATGTTAATCAAGCCCCCAGGAAGTGTGCTGGCCATTGAAGCAGAATTAGGAATGGCCGTATTGGCCAAACAGTGTTACTACACTCCAGTTGTCCGTTACGTCAGACTTTTTCACATTGACTTAAATTGGGAAAGAAACATATGTAAATCAGCACATCATTTACTATCCAGTACGAACACTTTTATGGCCATTATTTGAATCATTAGGGTCTCAGAGTTATGCACTAAAAGCCAAATTCATTATTCGTTATTTTCCTTTTATTCTCTATTCAATGACTGACACAATAGCGGGTGATTGGAGGCGGGGCTTGAAGAATACTCAATTGCGCATGTTCTATGAGTAAAAGGCCTCGGATGATCCGGGTACTTTCTGAGTCTACAGTCGCTCCATTTTGAGCTTCATGCGCCGCTGACGAACTCTGATGAACGATGCCCAACCTCGGACACTGTAACAAGTTCTCTTTATACATCTGTGATGTAAATACTCATCTGTTCGCTAACATGTTAGCCAAATGAACTCTTTAGATCAGTGGTCACCAACCTTTTTAAGCCCAAGATCACCGACCTCGGCCTAGGTGAAAGGTGAGATCTACCTATTGCAGAATTGAGTGAAAAAGACGGCCCAGACAGTGCTTCCAATTTGAGGCCTTTTATATAGGCTAATTGCATCTGAATTACTGTTACAATGAAGGCTCCATAATCAGCTCACAGCTTATAGGCAGGGGTAAAGTGCTATGTGCGAGTGGGGGGCGGACTTCACCTCCACTAGGTCCTCACCTCTTCTAGGGGGTTCCCGGGGGATGCTCCCCCGGGAAGATTGTTTTTTAAATATTGAAGATGAAAGCATCAATCTGGTGCACTTTGAGAGCAACTTGAAGAGATCTATGGATTCATCTCTCAGCACCCATATGAGACAGAACTGTAAACATATGTTCTTTTTCTTTATGGATATTTTACAAATCACTCCCCTTTTAAACTGTATTCTTGTTTTACTGCCATATAGTATTTCATACCTGTTTTTCAATTATTCTCTTATTGTTTGTATAACTATAATGATCATATGAAGGTGTACCGCGGAAATAATCTTTTGAATAATTTGTGACAAAACCGTTCTAATCTAAACACTCAGAGTCCTTTAGCTCACCTGAGCCCCTCAGTCTGACAGGGGAAGACTCCTCCAGCTTGTTGTGGAAACAGCTCCTTATGTCCCTTAGTGCAGCTAGCTAACCAGATGCTAACATCACGGTCCTCGCTAGCACCGGTCCCTCTCTCTCCCCCTCTCTCTCTATCACACTAAATTCGCTATTGCCCCACACACACACACACACACACACACACACACACACACAGACAGACAGACAGACAGACAGACAGCCAGACAGACAGAGACACACACACACACACACACACACACACACACACACACACACACACACACACACACACACACACACACAGAGAGACGAGCTTGAATGACACAAGCACACGTGTTTTTCCATGCAACTCTCTGATTGGTCTGGTGACTTGTCTCTGTTGCATTCACTGAACACGGGAAATTGCAGTCCTCCCGTCCTCTCTTGTGTCATGATGAGGTTCACATAAAGCACGGTTAATGTATTATATTATTGAGGTGTCTCAAATATTCGTCAATCAAGTGGCACCTGCTAACCAAAGAGAGTAATGAATGCAGTTTAAAAACATTGAAATTAGATTAAATAGAATTACAACAACTCTAACATGGGTAGTTTGTGAAGTTTAATGGTAAACTGCATGACTTGTTTGTTTTTTCCACACATCCGATACATTGTTAATATTTACATCAAACATTACTCAAATAAAAAATAACAGGTTAAATTGTTTCACATCTTTTCATTATTTCAGCAACAAGAAGAGTGAATAACCCTAATCATTATTCAGGTATTAATCTTCCACAAATGTACAATACATGTCAAAAGAAATGTGCTGTGGGGCTCCGCTACAGTATATATGTATATGTTTAAAAAAATAAAAACGAAATGTTACAGTCTTACAAAACACAAAACAACAAGGGTGAAAACAAACATGGCAATTATGTTCAGGACATTCAAACTAAGATTTGACAGTGAAATAAAGTATATGTAAATGCAATTTTAAGTATGTTGCACCATGTAGTAGCATTTACACATATTATAACAATAAAAAAAAAGTATAATAATCATAATACTTAAAATGAAAAGGAAGATCCTGTGAATAATAAATGTGTCACAAAAAGACAAAGTAGTGTTTCAGTGTTTTTTCACATAGCAGGTACAGCAATATCAAACTCCTTCAGCGGTTTGAACAAGAAGCCGCTGCTTAAACTAAATGCTAGCACACAAATCGAGCCATTGCAAAAATAACAAGGTGAGCACAGGAGAAAGTCTCACAATTTTTACTCTATCCCATTAACCACCATATGAGTAAACACTAAATTACCTTCAACACCTCAGGGATTTTTTTTTAAACACATTGAGAACAAACACAAGTATTTTCTTTACTTTATTTTTTTTTCTAAACATACATATGACATGGCAAAAAATGTGAACTTTCAGTTTATTTAATTTGCTATGTCTAAAGGGCCCGTGTTTGTAGGAGGCAGTATCCTGAAATTGGCTCGTCAAGCACAATAGCTTATGTATGGTTCAAATGAACAGTCACAGTGTAAAATGGACTCAGAAAATAAATGGAGTGCTGTCGTATATATAACTAAGCATTCTATAAAAAAATACAGTAGCAAGCTTTTCTTTAGACTGATTTGAAACTCTTCACGCTATATTAGTACAAATCAAGACCTATTTTAAATATGTTAAATGTGTGGGCTGTCCTTGAAAAAAAGTTCCCTTTCAGAACTTATGTATCTATTTCTTTTTTCCAGGACAACCCAAGTATGTGATTGTCTTCACCTATTGCACTTGCATAAAGAACAACTCCTGTTGGTTGATGACAAACACAAGGACCCACAATGCAATGGACCTCAAACCAACCACCATGAGCAACTCAACATTTCACATACAGATATGGAAAATACAGCATATGGCAAGCAGTGATGTAAACTGGGAAAGTGTAGCACATTGCCAATATTAAACTATTTCCCATCAAACAAGGTAGTTTAAATGTAAACTGGCATGAAAGCAGATGGACAAGAACGCAATTAATCTATATGTCTTTGGCAACTACTATTAGATTATAATAATAATAATAATAATAATAATAATAATAATAATAATAATAATAAACTGGTAGGATGGATAATAAAACATGGAGAAATAGAAGAAAGTAGATACTGTTGGATCTCAAGCCCTTTGTTTTTTTGGTGGCGAATGAGGATAACTTTACCTTCTAATAATCCAAAATAACAAGTCAATTTCAATTACAGCTACAGTAAGCCATTATTAAAAGTAATGACGGATTCAGTTGAGAGACTGCCAATTAACATCTTCACATAGCAACCCTGTCACTAACTATCATTAAAGGGGTGGACCATGTCATTATAGATTGATTATTAGCTTTACAAATCAAATAGCATTCTTTTTTTTGTTCACCAGAACACGCCCAATCACACATACATTACAGTATATCACTTTCAACGAAGCAAGCATATGATTGACAGACAAAGAGAAAGCAAACAAAAGAAGCACGATGCTAAAAATGGTCACTACCACGGTTGGGAATGTAAAAAAATCAAAAAACAAAAGCAAGAACAAATCTTGAGTGATACAATTGCATACCATGTACACGGTTCAGTCAATTGGCAAATAAGAGCAAAAATAGGGAGGTGGCGGAAACAAACAAACAGGATGAGTGGTCACTGGTGAGGTGTGGAGGAAGAGGGTAGTTGTGTAGGCTATGCTAACATCACAAGGTGAGGGGGGTCCTAAAGACAGCCTCAGTGGAACAAGCAGTGCAGAATACACAGGGGTTCAGAGCCACACATTTCCATCATGGCTAGGGGTAAGGGGGGTAAGGGGAGGAAGGGCGGGAGGGACATGTCATAAGCTTATGGAACAAACAGAAGAAGGGTGGAAATGGATGCAAATCCGTTAACAGAGCTTTGTTTTCCATGAAGCGTTTGTGGCACTATCATGTTGCCTCTTGCAGAGCAAAGCTTGGCGTGGCGTGTCACACGGATTGCTCCTTGGGGAACGTGAATGGAGCTCGAGGGCCGGGGGTGGTGAAGCTCGTGTTGGAGTACGTGGGCTCGTTGGGTGGTGGCTGCACGTAGGGGTGCTGAGGCAGGAAGGTGGAAGGAGGGCAGGCCGGAGCAGGCTGAGACTCGGAGTAGGGTTCCATGTTGCAGACACGCTGGTAGCTCATGTATTCAGCCGGGTTCAACACCTCTTCTGGACGCCTCCCAGAGTCCTGCGAGGGGGGGGCACAAAAGCAGAAAACAACACTTCAAGTTGACAGGGTGGCCTTCATCTGAGGGAAGCTGACTGAACCCAACATGAGGCGTCATTGCATCATACAGTACAGTGGGAGTGGTTTATTAAAACACACATTTTTTCACAATCCAAAAGTTCTTTTGTTGTTTTTTTAATCTATTTTAAAAACATATATTTCTCTATGATTAGCCAACTGGATGCCAGATGGATTGAATTACTCTTTCCTTTTTTGTAATACTGAGTTCTTCAAACAATACTGTTTTGGCCATTCTTGTGATAACAACTGTGTTAAGTTGTCAGATAGTAAGAATATGCCAGATTTATAAAACACTTTTTATATTTTATAGTAGAGTAGCAGCCCAGTCATTAGAAGACCTGCAGTGGTATTAAATATGCCATATGTGCATATATGGCCACTATCTCTTTACACTGACTGAGGGCACTATTTCATCAACAGGGGAGGCGCAAATACAGATGGTGGCGCAAACTGGTTTAGTCCAGCTGGAGTTTTGGTAGCGTGGCTCTGCAGTGGTGAGAGGAGTTGGTTATTATTCCAAAACATCTACCATTTTGGCATATTTGCTAAATGGCAAACATTTTTTGTAAAATGGAAGTGTATAAATTATGCACATTTGACTGTTTGTGAGTGTGTATGTTTAATTAAGCCTTCTAAGATATTAGTTGACATGTTTCATCAACGTTTTGATTTTATTATTGCTTAAATAGATGAAGAGAAAATAAAATCATTTTGGGAAATTTTGCTGATTGGAAAATACACTCTAAAAACGAATTCAGGCGACCTTTCACCTCCACTTAATTAAATGCATGGTAGCAAGATAAAAATGTGAGTTAATTGATTTAGATAAACATTTTAAGTTGCAAACATTAATTTATAAGTTGTGTTGATGTAATAATGTTGGTTATTACATCAACTTAATATTGTGTGTAATTTGAACTCTGATTTCTGCGTTAATTGACTTCAAATTAAATTCAAGTTGTAGCAAGTAATGCAATTGGCTTGATAACTTAATTGTTCTACACCGTGAGTTAAGGATGTCTAGTCCACTCCTACTTAACATGCCTGGACAAGTTCCGACAGTTAAGACAAATACAAAATACTACTGTATACAAAGGACATTTTAATGTGAGTGAGATCTTTTGTCATTCAAATAGAGTAGATAGCCTTGTAGTTGCACTGTATAGGCAAATTGCTGTTTGACCAAAATTAGCAGCCTTTGAACTGTGAATAGTTCTGTGAGAGGACACAAAGTAGTAGAGGCTACTGTGAGAATAAAAATACTTTGGCTACTATTGTGATATCGCTTTTTATTAAAAATGAATCTCGGAGAAGCAGATCAAGGACATGCTTCTTGAGGTAGGATTGTTATTTAGAGTTGTCATTGAAATGCAAGTTGTTGGCAGTCACCCATTCAGAACATATTAATTTAGGTCCTTTCTCTTATTTTCCTTTTTCAAAAATAGCACAATACAATTGAAGTATACAGAGAGCTATAGCCATCCGCTGCCTTGTCGTGTACCTTGGAGAAAAGGAAGAGGACCTTTTCAAGGAGTTTAGCGATGTAATTAAATATCTTGAAATAAAATAAAATCCATGGGCAAAAGCACTGCTCTCTGTCAGTTACATAGCATATTGCACTTTTGGCCACGCCCCAATCAATAATATCTTCGCAACGTTCAGCATGGATAGGTGTTGACAGCAATGGCATGGGAAAAGGATTGCGTAACATTTGAAAAGTGGTTTCTGCTCTTCACTTAACCAGTTCAAATATTGTATGGAACTTGCAAAAAATATGAGAAGATACACTAAAACTTGCACGGTTGTGATTGACAAAATCTGTCCCCACGCATTTAAACACTAGGCAAAGTACTCAAAAGCACCTCTGTGTGTCTTCAGGACCACATTGCCATGATGAAACACACATGCAGACAATAATCGCTCTGAATTAGCTAAGAGTGACAGTTTAAAAAGTATGCAGTTACCTAATTCATCACCTCTTATGTGCTAACCTATTATTCAATGTGCTTCAAAAGGGCATGAATATCGCCTTCATCAGCGACCGGTCCACCCCAGGATCTGACCATACGATGGCAACCATCGTGGTCGAGGGAAAAAAATGAATGAGCAAGCATTCTGCGTTAAATGTGTTGTTTGAAATAATGACTGTCGCAGTGTAAACATCTTTGTTACATCTTTTGTAAAATTGATGTGTGTGATCTGCAGATTGGTGGCCATTGAGAGTTTGTTACTGTAGTTTTACAAAAACTTTACAGATTTTACATATTTGGCACTGGTTTTAAATATGCAAAGGCCTCTAACTTCGTTGTGATGGCAGCATTTATTTGCAGTGTCCATTTCCCATGGTCCATCCATCCATCTTCTCCCGCTTATCCGTGGTCGGGTCGCGGAGGTAGCAGTTCCAGCAGAGAGCCCCAAACTTTCTTTTCCCTGGCCACATCAACCAGCTCTGACTGGGGGATCCCAAGGCGCTCCCAGGCCAGAGAAGAGATATAATCCCTCCATCTGGTTCTAGGTCTACCCCTTGGTCTCTTCCCAGCTGGACGTGCCTGGAACACCTCCCTAGGGAGGCGCCCAGGTGGCATCCTAACTAGGTGCCTGAACCACCTCAACTGGCTCCTTTCGACGCGAAGGAGGAGCGGTTCAACTCCGAGTCCCTCCCGGATGACCGAACTTCTCACCTTATCCCTAAGGGAGACACCAGCCACCCTGCGGAGAAAACCCATCTCGGCCGCTTGTACCCGCGATCTCGTTCTTTCGGTCATGACCCATCCTTCATGACCATAGGTGAGGGTAGGAACGAAAATGGCCCGGTAGACAGAGAGCTTTGACTTCTGGCTCAGCTCCCTTTTCGTCACAACGGTGCGGTAAAGAGACTGCAGTACCGCTCCCGCTGCTCCGATTCTCCGACCCATCTCACGCTCCATTGTTCCCTCACTCGAGAACAAGACCCTGAGATACTTGAACTCCTTCACTTGGGGTAAGGACTCATTCCCTACTTGGAGTGGACAGTCCATCGGTTTCCTGCTGAGAACCATGGCCTCAGATTTGGAGGTGCTGATCCTCATCCCAGCCGCTTCACACTCGGTTGCGAACCGATCCAGTGAGTGCTGAAGGTCGCAGACCGATGAAGCCATCAGAACCACATCATCTGCAAAAAGCAGTGGTGCAATCCTTAGTCCACCGAACTGCAAACCCCCTCCCCCACGACTACGCCTCGAAATCCGATCCATGTATATTACAAACAGGATTGGTGACAAAGCGCAGCCCTGGCGGAGGCCAACCCTCACCTGAAATGGGTCCGACTTACTGCCGAGGACCCGGACACAGCTCTCGCTTTGGGAGTACAGAGATTGGATGGCCCTGAGTAGAGACCCCCTCACCCCATACTCCCGCAGCACCTCCCACAGTGACTCCCTGGGAACCCGGTCATACGCCTTCTCCAAGTCTACAAAACACATGTAGACTGGATAAGCATACTCCCAGGCCCCCTCCAGGATCCTTGCGAGAGTAAAAAGCTGATCCGTCGTTCCACGACCAGGACGGAATCCGCATTGTTCCTCCTCAATCTGAGGTTCGACAATCGGCCTGACCCTCCTTTCGAGTACCTTAGAGTAAACTTTCCCGGGGAGGCTGAGTAGTGTGATGCCTCGGTAATTGGCACACACCCTCTGATCCCCCTTTTTGAAAAGGGGAACCACCACTCCGGTCTGCCACTCCTTCGGTACTGTTTCCGACTTCCACGCAACGTTGATGAGACGTGTCAACCATGACAGTCCCTCAACACCCAGAGCCTTCAGCATTTCTGGGCGGATCTCATCCACCCCCGAGGCTTTGCCACTGTGAAGTTGTTTGACGACCTCAGTGACCTCCCCCCGGGAGATTGGTGTCGATCCCCCTTCATACTCCAGCTCTGCCTCTAACATAGAGGGCGGAGTTGTCGGGTTCAGGAGTTCCTCAAAGTGCTCCTTCCAACGCCCTAACACTCCATCAGTTGAGGTCAACAACGTCCCATCCTTACTGTACACAGCTTGGATGGTTCCCTGCTTCCCCCTCCTGAGGTGTCGGACAGTTTTCCAGAACAACTTTGGTGCCGCCCGAAAGTCTTTTTCCATGTCTTCTCCGAACTTCTCCCACACCCGCTGCTTTGCCTCGGCCACGGCTGAGGCTGCTGCCCTTCGGGCCTGTCGGTACCTTGCAACTGCCTCGGGAGTCCCCCGAGATAACAAATCCCTGAAGGCCTCCTTCTTCAGTCGGACGGCTTCCCTGACCACCGGTGTCCACCAGGAGGTTCGAGGGTTACCGCCCCTTGAGGCACCTAGGACCTTGAGACCACAGCTCCCCGCCGCGGCTTCGGCAATAGAGGCTTTGAACACCGACCACTCTGGTTCAATGTCCCCAACCTCCACAGGAATGCCCGAAAAGCTCCGCCGGAGGTGTGAGTTGAAGGCCTCCTGAACTTGGGCCTCCTCCAGACGTTCCCAGTTCACCCGAACTACACGTTTGGGCTTACCAGGTCTATCCAGAGGCTTCCCCCGCCACTCGACCCAACTCACCACCAGATGGTGATCAGTTGACAACTCCGCCCCTCTCTTTACCCGAGTGTCCAAAACATACGGCCTCAGGTCCGATGATACGATAACCAAATCGATCATGGACCTTCTGCCTAGGGTGCTCTGGTACCACGTACACTTATGAGCATCCTTATGTTCGAACATGGTGTTTGTTATGGCCAATCCATGCCTAGCACAGAAGTCCAGTAACAAACCACCACTCCGGTTCAGATCAGGGGGGCCGTTCCTCCCAATCACTCCCCTCCAAGTGTCTCCATCATTGCCCACATGTGCGTTGAAGTCTCCCAGCAAGATTAAAGAGTCCCCTTCAGGAGCCCCATACAGGACTCTTTCCAGGGTCTCCAAGAAGGCTGTATACTCTGAACTGCTGTTGGGTGCATAAGCACACACAACAGTCAGAGTTTTCCCCCCCATAACCCGCAGGCGTAGGGAGGCAACCCTCTCGTCCACTGGGGTAGACTCCAACAACGAAGCACCCAACCGGGGACTTGTGAGTATCCCCACACCCGCCCGGCGCCTCACACCTTGAGCAACTCCGGAGAAGAATAGAGTCCAACCCCTATCCAGAAGTAAGGTTCCAGAGCCGACGCTGTGCGTAGAGGTGAGCCCAACCAGATCCAACTGGTAACGCTCCACCTCCCGCACAAGCTCCGACTCCTTCCCCCCCAGAGAGGTGACGTTCCACGTCCCCAAAGCCAGCTTCTGTCGCCCGGGTCTGGTCCGTCGAGACCCTCTGCCTTCACTGCCACCCTTCTGGCAGCGCACCCGACCCCATCGCTGTTTCCCGTAGGTGGTGGGCCCGCGGGACGGAGAAGCGGAGGTGTTGCCCACGTCGCCTTTTCGGGCTGTGCCCGGCCGGGCTCCGTGGCAAGCCCGGCCACCAGACGCTCGCCGACGAGTCCTCCTTCTGGGCCTGGCTCCAGAAGGGGACCCCGGGCTTCCTCCGGGCCGGGTATCCTCACTTCGTGTGTCGTCTTTCATGAGGTCTTTTGACCCATGGTAATATAGCTAATGTTTTATTTTAGGGCTGTCAATAGATTAAAAAAAAATTAAGTAATTAATCGCACACATTTCTGTAATTAATCGCGATTAATCTATCAATAAATTAATTGCATTTTTCTACTTAAGACTGAAGCTTATAATGAATATTTAGTTATGTAAAATCATTAAATTAATGTAGAATAAACACAGAGAAAGTATATTTAAATTCAAAGACCATTTTAATGGCTTAAGGTGCACATATGCTCAGTGCAAATACAAAAAATAATTCAGAACATTGAACATTTTTCACTCCATAGACATAATTTAGTTAGTCCTTCTTTACATTCAGCCAGTTACTGAGGCAGACCAGTTTGTTTACGTTATGAGGGGACAAAGAAGCTCGCTTCTTTTGTACGATGTGGCCTGAGAGTGAGAACGACCTCTCACAAGGCACTGTGGTTGCAGGGGTTGACAGGTACTTGCGTGCAATGGGTGCCAGCCTGGCATGTGCTCCCTCTCTCTTTGACCACCATTGTAGTGGACACCCCTCTATGTCCATTTTTGGCTCTGCTTTGGAGCGATCCAGACAATGCTCTATGGACTCCTCCTCGTCATCTGTATCTGAATCAGAAGAACACAGCAAGATGGACATCCTCCTCCTCTTCTTTGCTGAAGGCTCCTCTGTTGTCTCAGCAGGTGGTTGTTGTGCACATGTCTCTCTCATCATCAGGTCACGTAATGAAGCCCACACCTCACTCCTTTCATCTTTTGTAAGGCACTTAAGGTCTTTAAACCTAGGGTCAAGGGCAGTAGTGTCTTCAGCCATTTGAGGTTGGTGCTATCCTTCCGTTGAGCTAGGTCTGTGGTAAAGGCCTTCTTGAACCTCAGAACATAGACTGGATCATCGTCTGAGGGCTCCATAACTCTGAACAAGTGGCGTAAAGCTGGCAAGACCACGGAACAGGAGACATACTGCTCTCCCCCCAGCACTTCAGTCACATATATGCAATGGAAAGCACAAGGTGTTAAACATTTCAGTAAATCTTTATTAACAACACAGAGAACCAGTGCACGCACACACATAGGTGTGAGTGAGTGAGTGAGTGAGTGAGTGAGTGAGTGAGAGAGAGAGAGAGAGAGACACACACACACACACACAGGAGAGAGGGAGAGAGAGAAAACAACATACACACACACGAGATGGAGAGAGAGGGAGGGAGAGAAAACGGTACACATATACTGTACACAGGAGATAGGGAGAAAGAGAGGGAGGAGAAACAAGAAATAAATAACTTACCTGCAAGGCTCAAGTAGTTCCTCCAGCTTTTGCAGTTTGGCAAGGTCCGGGTCAGTCACCATGGCAACCTTGCTCTTTTGCTGCGCCAGGGTAGTGGTCAGTGGAGATTTGTTTCTCTGCATTCTCTTTACCATCTCAAGCGTAGAATTCCATCTTGTTGCAACGTCCTGAGCAAGTGATTCTTGCTTAAGTCCGTGTGCAACTTGCTCTTCGTTTAATTCCTGAGCGTTAGATGGACTATGTTTAAAGTGCCCGACAATCTTGCGACATTTGGCCAGAACACTTTCAAATCCACTGTCTTTAAGTGAGACTGTGACCGTTCTTTGCAGACTGTGGGCCATGCAAGGAAGGTGTTCAAATGGAAGTAGCCTCGCGGCAGCTACCATGTTACGAGCGCTGTCAGTGCAGAGTGTGGTCAACTTTTCCTTGATTTCCCATTCGTTTGCAACATCCAGAAAATGGTTAGCACATGCCTCGGCATAATGTCGCTCCTCTGTTTTACTCACAGTAAGTGCAAACGACTGCAGAGTCCAGTCTTGATCAATGAAATGCGCTGTGACGCCCAAATAATTATCGTTGTTGACAGACGGCCAGTGGTCACCTGTGACAGCGATGTGCTTTGCTTGCTCAAGCATGTTCGTCCGCTGTGCCCTCTCATCCTCATACAACGTGTGTATTCTTGACATAATGGTTCCTCTCGAGGGTAAATTATAAGAGGTATCTCCCGATGCAACACGAATTACTTCTCTCAGTCCATCATCCTCTACTGTGCTAACTGGGCGGCAGTTTTTAACTATCCAAGTAACCAAGGAATTGGTTAACTTTTCACTTACAGGTTTCGTTATTCGCCCACGAGTGCCACACTCCTGTAGTGTAGACTGGCGAGGTCCCGTGGAGGTAATTTCAGCAGGGTGTTTTGCTTTGAGGTGATACGCTAAAGATGTGCTACTTCTGTGGTAATTAAATTCGGCTTTGCAAACTGTGCAAATTGCCTTGGTTTTGTAGAACGAGCCGTCGGGCAACTTTTTAAAATGAAACTTTCCCCCTAAAAGTCCGCCCTTATCCATCTTTCCGCCATAGACTCTCCTTTAGTTAGGATAGATGTTTGCCCGGTTTGCCCGTGCAAGTGACCAAAGGTTATGGGTCAGCCGCCACCGGAAGTAGTCAGCCGCCACCGGAAGTAAACAAAACCACGTTAATTGCTTTAAAACATTTTAATGCATCAAATGTTTAAAATTAATCGCCAAAATTAACGCGTTAACTTTGAGAGCACTATTGTATTTATTATTTGTGGGACAATTTAAACATGTGTTGTCCATCTTTTTTTTCAAGATTTAAATGAAGCTCAGCACAAGTTATTTCAGGAAGACTGGGTGTATATACATTCACTCCGCAGCTGCTTATATTCAGCTCATCACAGGCGTTCTCTTTAACCTATTACATTCACCTCATTCTCCAGCAGCCAATCAACGTGCTGCAGCCAAACTATAAAATGGTTCTCCTCTCTCCTGCAGTCAGCTGTGATTTCAGGGGTTCATGCACCTTATCATAAGGCATGTGTCAATAAATGTTCAAACAAAATGAATTATCTCCTGATTGAAACATCATGTGTTGAAATAAACAACTGCAGTTCAAAATAAAAAGTGAATCTTTGTGGTGGAATTAATTTCTTTCTTTAAAAGGCAAAAACATGAAAAAGCTAAGAAAAAAAACTATTGAATATAATATATTTGGAGCAACTTAATTTATAAATGGTTGTCAACTTAAAAAAACGTGTGTTCACAATGATGGTAATTAAGTACATACAACTTAAAATTCCTTTTAAATCATGTGGTAAAACAAGTTGGAACAACTTAATTTTTGGTCTAATCAAGTTAAAAACTTGTATCCCGAATGAGGGTAATTAAGTACATACAACTTAAAATTCCTTTTAAATCATGTGGTAAAACTAGTCGGAACAACTTAATCTTTTGAGTAATCAACTTCAAAACTTATGTTTATGCTACCAATTATTAAGTAAGTGGTAATTAAAAACACCTCTGATTGTAGAGGAAAAGCCTTCTCTCCTAACTCAAATAACTTTGTTGCTTTAAGACAATTTCATTAGAAGTTGTCTTAACTCAATAAACATCGATGCAAACTGTTGCGTTGATTTTCTTTGTTGAGCCAAGGCATTTGTTTTTAGAGTGTAGAATTTGGGTTTACATTTCCCCCTCCGTGACCTTTGCTTAGAGCAGGCCGGCTCTGTACATAATGGTCCAGAGCAGGTTAGGTCTGCAGAAGATACTGCCTCCACGATCTACCCAGGTTAAAAGAGGGCCATCTAGCATTATGTTTATGTAACTTTCTTAGTCTGTAATTGTATATTTTGTACTTTTAATGCTCAATAAAATATATTAAAAACAAAAACACAGAATTACAGTTTAAGGCTCAACATCTGTAATTAAACTAAGCTTTCTCGGATGATTGCTGTGTCCCAATTGTTTGATTTAATATTGATTTGCTTCTGCCAAAGCGACAGAAAAAACAGTAGAATTCTCAGTAGAATTCAGAATGTATTGTCGTGTTGATGACGGAACCCGGCCAACACATGGCCTCAGAACACCCAGAGTTCTACCTTCACTCACACACACCAGATCAGAAGAGAAACACACAATTTCTCAGTATCCGCAGCAGAATATTAGTTTTAAGCAAGTTTGAAGTCACAAAATGAGGCCTAAGAGGTTAAAAACTCTTGACTCAGAGAGTGATTTTGGTGAGTTTATAAAACCTGCTTTGATGCACTGCATATTTTATACTTGAATAAATGTTCAGTTTTGCTCAGTTCACCTTAACATTACAGTCGTTGCCATATGCAGATGTTGTAGGGGGAAAACACGTGTAATTATCCACTATCTACAAACAAGTTGACGTTAACCATGTTTGTATCTTTGTAGAGAGCAATGGCGACAGGACTAAAACCAAAAACTGCCTTGGGGAAGACTATAGGGTTAAAGGCAAAAAGAGAAAAGTCAGCGAAAAACCCTCAAAGTCATCCACAAAAAGGCGTGGTGCCAGCAAACCTGTTGAGGTCCATGGGACCAAGAGAAAGGCCAGCAGTAGAGTAGTGATCCCCAACAAAAGGCAGAAGGGTAGAAACACTGACTCTAACTCTGGTAAACCCACCAAGGTGGTAGTGGAGAAGAGTTTGGAGAGGGCCAGTGCTGAGCAGCTGCCAGCATCACAGACTCCAGATACAAGGAGAAGGGAGATTGGCTCTGAAGTCTACCCCAGTCCCAGCAACTCTTCAACCTCCCAACAACACAATGGGAGCACGCCCCAATTCGTCAACACCATCAGAGGTAAGCTAGATGGTGTAAACTCATCACTAAATATGATGCGTTTCTAAACTTCTTTGGTACGCGTTAAACAATGTTATGGAACATTCGATAAAGATTAAACCAACCACCAGGTTAACAGCAACTGCCTTTTACTAAAGCGCCCGACTTCAGTTTACACGATGGGTTAAAGTTATATATTATCGTCATGTATCAAGACATAAATCCATGTTTGTATTTGTATGTGTAGCCAATTTTGAGGCCAAGTACGAGCAGCTTGGGTTGCTTGGAGCAGGAGGCTTTGGTTCTGTTTATGCTGGGAACAGGAGAACGGATCATTTTCAAGTAAGATTGCCATACATATTTTCCCATCTGTCATTCCTTCCTGCACTAACCAAAGTACTGGTAACTCTGTCCCATAGGTTGCAATCAAACACATCCCCAAAGCTGATGTGGAGACTCAACCAACGGTGAGTGGTTTGAAGTCAATGTTGAACGTTCTTGTTAGTCGCAGTGGAGTATTCATTCCAAGTGATTAGACCACTTCAAACCAGTTTTCAACGGGAACGATTCCTGACTTGAATGTTGTGTATTTCAGATCCTAAATGGGAAGATTTACATGATCCCCAATGAGGTGCTCCTCATGTTGAGAGCTGGAGATGGACCAGGGTCAGTGGGGAAATCCGCTGCCGTCTCTTTAATCGACTGGTACAGTTTTGATGAGGAGGTTCTTCTCATCATGGAGAGACCAGTTTCTTCTGTGGACCTTTGGAACCACCTTAATGACAACGGTGGTGCCCTGAGCGAGGACCAGGCTAAGGTACTTAAGCTGAGCGGTGCATATTACTGTCTCAGTTTACGGTGTTCCCTTCAAGCTGTGCTAACCTACTGTGTCTCTGAATTTCTTAACCAGAACATCATGAAGCAGCTGGTGGAGGCATCCATTCAAATGCTCTCTGTCGGAGTCTTTCATCGGGACATCAAAACAGAGAACATTCTGATTGAGACTCGATCCGATGTCCCTCGGGTGAGGATCATAGATTTTGGTTGTGGCTGCCGTGTGAGGAAAAGGCCTTTCAGCTCATACTCTGGTACGACGTCTGGCTTCTGTTCTCGTCCTGAATTCAGCTGTTGATCTGGATGATGACTTATCTAAATCTTCTCCTCACCCTTTGTCTGTGTATTGTAGGAACCTCTGCCTACGCTCCTCCAGAGCTCTTCATTAAGGGGAAATACAAGGCAGGCCCCACCACAGTCTGGCAACTGGGTGCGGTCCTGTTTGAGCTTCTAGATGGGGACAAACAGTTCACCACCTCCGAGTACCTTTGTGACAAAATCGAACTCAACCAGAAGCTGTCCCAAGGTAAGATGATGCCCTGTCAACACAGTACCTGAGTTTTGGTTCTTATACTGCTCACAATTTTGTTCCTCACATAGTCATTGGATCATTGCATGTTTCACCCTAACCTAACCTTGTTTATTAACTTCCTTCTTCTCTCTCAGACTGCCAGGATTTAATGAAAATGTGCTTGGCAGTGAACCCGAAGGAGCGTGCCAACCTTAAGCAGATTCTGGCGCACCCGTGGTTCAAATAATCCTCCACCACCCTTTGCACTTGTCACGGAAATGAAATGGGCCTCCACATATATTAAATATATATTAAAAATCAATATATATTTAATTTAATCTCATATCCAGAATTGTGTCTTTAATAATGCTTCCAATATATAAACAAACTAAATATTTTTTTAACATCATTATTTGATCTTAAAACATAAACCTTAAAAGGTATGATGTGAAAGATATGGACAGAATTTGTATTATAGGATTTTTCTTTCATGAAATGTAATTATTAGCAGAAATTGAAGACGTTACTGTGTTGGCGTTTGTAAAACAGGTTTAAATATTGTTTTCAGGAGATATATACTAAAATAGCATGCTAACTAACGTCCTGTCTTGTGAAACCACTTGTTACAAGGGATGCACTAATGAATCATTGTAGCAGCAGTCTACCCTCAGTCCAGAGAACTAAGAATAGAGCTGCACTGACTCGAGCACATAACACAAAAAGAGAAGTGTGTGAATAAGTCCTAAAACCCGGATATGAGTTAGCCTTTTAACAGAAAATAGTGGAGTTGTTCGGTTTGGATGCTTCGGGCAGTTATCATGTACAGTATAAAATCAACCTTCTCATTCTGGATTTGAAATTGTACGTTATAACAACTGAAGTCATAATTATGAAAGTTCTAAAAACTAAACGTGTTTAAAGGATCACATTCACTTTGGCTTATACAAATACAATAATGCCAACAGACTTTAAGGTGCTATAATGTACTATGCTCCAAACACACTGGATCGTACAATTCCCTGCAGCGCTCCTTTAAGTGGTTTCCATGATTTCATAAAAGAAGGCCTTGCTCTAATTATCATTCCTTGATTGAATATAAAACAACCAGACAGAAGTTGAGAGGCGCTTTCAAAGCAAAGACTTTGTCAAATGCACTTGTTTTCTTTCTTGCCAATATCAAATGTAACCAAAAAACAACTGCAGCCATTATTCTGCTGTCGTTTGAAGCATTTATTGTCTGACTCATTATGTATTCGAAATCAAATCACAATGCTTCTAGTGCTACTTCCAAGTTTATAATGGCCTATAGTTCTTCATTGGAGCTGGGTATCCTGGGATGTCAGTTATCGTGTTGGTGTGGAAACTCAGAACCACGGTTACCCAGCTGTGACTTGGAGTTTCGTGCTGGTCAACAATTCTATAGAAAAGTGCAGGTTCATGTATTTATTTGTCATCATTCGTAGCGAGCTGTGCACATTTTTAATCAGGGTCTGGCACTGGATGAGGAATGCAAAAATGTGTTTGATTTTGAGTTTACAACACACTCAAATGGCTACATAGATGTAATCAACCAAAATAAAAGACATTCATTCATCCCACTTGAGGGTTACAATGTGGTGGTCACATTTGAATTAAAAAGTAGTTGCCTTTACTACTGAAATACAATGAGGCACCAACATGGGTTTGGGGAGGGTAAAGATTAAAGTTTGTAACTCTATTTTGCAATTACATTTGTATTGATGCTGCTACCCACAATGCTCCCTGCTCATTCCTTTTAATGAATCACCGCAAAATGCGGGACAGAAAAAAGATTGCCTTTGTGGCAGTGTAGGTTACTTAACTTGATGTGTAAAACATGAATATCACATCAAGTGAAAATGGAATTAACTAGTAGTTAGTATCTTTACCAATTATCCCAACTCTGAAATGTTTTGACGGGGAAACAAAACCATAAAAAAAGAGTTCAATCTGCATATAAAAATGCTGAAATGTACCTATAGCATGCACTTTGGGCGATACAGAAAACACTCAAAGAAAAGGCTCTTATTTGAGGTGACATGGTGAGGGATGAATGGTTAAGTAAGCACAGCGGATCTCAGCGAGGCAAAAGGTGATGGTGTGTGATGGTGTGTGAAGGTGAGTAGCGTTTTCACAGCGGATGACGTGCAAGTAAACCTCTCCTGACACACATGCAGAGACAGCAGAGTCAGGGAAGCTTTTTTGCTTCAGGTCAAAGAAAGCTCAAGCTGAAGAAAGAACTTTCTAGTTTGTTTTTCATTTATTTGCTTGTTAAGAAGACCTTGGTAGTTTCAAAAAAATGAAAACCAAAAGTCTGAGGAGCATTTTTTCACTAGCGTACAGGTTTGTCAGAATACATTTGAACCTGAAACTTAAACAAACTGCTTCAGATAAAGGTTTTCCACAATGTTAAAGGTATGGTGTTAATTTGAAAATAAATCCTACCCTGTGAGACGTGGACAACTCTGTATCAAGCAGGCCTATCAAGTTTGGTTATTTAAAAAATCAAAACCGGTTTGCTTATTTAAAAAAACAGTTTGAAATGTTGGCAAATATGCTTCTTTACTTGCAGAGTGTATGTGTCTGTTAATTGAAGCTTGAGCCAGCATCTGGTTGGTTTAATTTAGCAAAGAGGCTGTTAACGGGTCGTCTGGCGACAAGAGAAAACAAGTATACTTTAAAGCTCACAGCTAAATTCATTATATTTCTTTTTTAATTGTTACAAAACGGCAGTGGAACGATTTTGTGGTTTTATGAGTAATGTGTCAACCTTTTCAAACAAGCTTTGGATGTGCTGGTTTAACACGTAGTAATTGTTATTTTTATTTATTAATTATATACAATTATAAGTAATACATTGACAATTAACCTTAGTATTGGAAATTTAACTTAACTAATTTGAGTTTCCCTTAATGTCTTACCATACCTTTACAAAGTTAATTGTGAACCAAGTTTATACAAGGTTTATGGTGTTTTTTTTATTGTTTTATTCCACAATGAATAAAAAGGATAATCCCTGCAGTGATATCAATATTGCAATTATCATTGTATAGACAGACATGGAGCCAACAGAACAAATAACGCTTTTTTTCCTGTTTGTTGACTTTATAATACATGTATTAAGCTTCATCCTAAATTAATTAACAGCCCATTGTATTATTATATGCTAAACGTATCAAAGTTATGTGGGTACAATGAATTTATCAGGTGGGCTACTTCTATAAGTACACATGTAAACAATTCTAGAAGGCACAGTGGAGTTTGCGTATCAAATATTTCTATAACTGCTGCAAGCTCAATATCTTTTACTGACAGCACACCCACATTCAGGTTTAAGTGTATGTGAGAACAGCTCACCATGAACAGTAGTTTTCTTACAATAAACAAAACTCACATACAGCCAGCTGTCAGAATAAAAAAAAAAATCTGAGTTGCTTTAAGCAATCTTTGTTCATTCTAACACTGAGGGCAGCAAAGTTGGACCTTTTCAAATCCAACACAGTGGGGCTTTACATTTCTCCAACCTCGTCCCTGGCCCTGTCTGTAATTTGAGGAAAGTTCAGCCTCTTTGTTGTCTTTTTGTACGCAAAGAAAGACATCTTAAAACTTGCTTTTTTGAGGAATATCATTTAAGTTGGATGCCTCCATATGCTTGTGGGCCAATTGGCAAATGCTGGAGTTTGACCTAAAGGTTTTGTTGACAGTAAAACGTTTTTTATGGCTGAAGGCTTTTTACCTTAGGGTGATGTACAGCAGAGGTCAAGCTGAATGTGTCTTTTTCCACACTTTAATCAAACTCTGGGCAGCGGTCCAAGGATCTCAGTGATTTAGAATAATGGTCTATCTGAAGACCCAGCATACTTACTTTAAAAGGTACATCTAATGCGTAGAGAGTCATTAATGTAAGAAGAAACATGATATTTTGTTAAACTTAATACATGAAGGAAGCACAAGACAGGAATGTAATGTAAAGTTATACACCTCTTTTTACCCTATACAAAAAGTAGGTTAAGAGAGGAGTGCTCTGGCTTTCTGGATGTTTAAAATATTGTAAGGAATAGAGATTATTAAAATAGTCTCGCACAAGTAGACGGAACAGCTAAAAGCCCTGAATGATCCCACCAGAACTCTCTGAAAGTAAATATGAACTGAAGTGACGACAGACGCTGATTGAAAACATCGACTGCTCACTCTACAGCTCTAACATTAATATTCTTCCTTTTGCTTAACACTACACAGACACAGATGTGACGTCTGCTGACAGAGAGAAGCTCACTAACATCTGGAGCAAATATGCGGCTTTCTCTTCACAGGATGAACTAATATTGTGTGTTGTCATGTTTTTAGTTTAACTTGGGTTTCCCTTGTGTAATCTTTTACTTTATTAGATGTACATTGCTAAACGTCAGTTCCTATATGTCTTTTAACGTAACTTTCGTTGTCATGACTGCAACAAAATGTTTTTCAATACAGCTACCTTTATTCTTGACAAATGATGGACCATGGCAGTTATTTAATGTTAAATGATCACCCTTCTGTTAGTATATCATTTAAGAAACCAACTGGATAAAGCAGAAGTGGTATCTACTGTATATCCATACATTTACCTGTGTTGTCTTTCACATTTCTCAACACGTAGGCATTATTTAAGCAAAGTAGTAAAATACTGTGTTTTGCTTTGTTGTACTATTCATAGGAAGCTGTTTAGTTATATTACGCCATTGGTCACCATTGCAGCCTATGTTACATATTCTAAATTTGTAGTTGAACAATTATTGACTTGTTGGTTAGATCAGTGGTTCCCAACCTTTTCCCCCAAGAGCCCCTCCAAATGACTCCTGTTGGAAGTTGCCTGTGATGTCAGTAACAAGTCACATCTTCCCAAATATCATCAACAGATGTGTTAAAAGGAATCAAATGTACTTCTTACTTAACTTCCTTCGGCCAAAATGTGCATTCATGATGTTCTTTATTTCCACTTGGACGCTGTTTTGCAAATGAATGATATCTCATCTTGCCTAATTGTCACTTTTCCTCATATGTTCAGATCTCTCGTCGGCTCAAACAAAACAAAAAGTCTTTAAAACTATCAAAGACAGCATCTGGTGTTCTATCCAAGTCTTGTTTCTACCCGAAAATACAAATAACTGTAACAGGAAATGAAGGATATGTAAGAGTAAAAAGAGAAAAAAGTCTACCCAAAAGAGATTTCACTTTGAACAGTTTACTACCTTCTGTCTGTCTTCAGGCGTAGTGTTTAGACTGTCATACAACACTCTGCAAACATCGTCCACTCAGCTTTCCCAGCTGCTTACACAGCGGGAACAGAGAAGACAGCAGATTCAAAATGGTTTTATGAAAATTCAACAATTATTCAAACGGCAAACAACATAAGGCAACAGGTGCTTATCTTCATTTGATTTGGAGAAGTTATTTTGTTGTAAACGCAGCAGTACCTGTGGCTTTTCTACTCTTTTGCTAAATTGCTTACTGCCATTACAGAACTGAGTGCAGGCCACTTTTGCCACTGTTTCTCTTTCTGTCAGGTCAGACTTCCTCTTACTGTCTGGGGATTTATGTCTGACTTTGTAGACATTTAAAGCAAAAGAGGACAAGATGAAGTAGTTTTCACATGCATACATTTGAAACTGAGGGTTAATCTAAATGAAATCTGCCTCACCTTGAACTCATTTCTAAGCAGCAGTATGTTGAATAGATAGTCTAACCTTGGAGAAGTTCGGCCCAAATAAGTTCTCATATCTGATCATGTAATAACTCTGTCAAAGCAAATGGATGCTGGATAAATAGAAGCAGCCTATGATTAACAGTTGATTTCACTGATTACCTTTAAGTCACTGACCAGAGGCGAATAAAATAATACATCATTGTGTCACCCTGGATATGAGCCAGTGGTTCAGGGTTTGGCTCAGCAAACAAAGATTTCATTGACTGGTGTAATGTCGTGACTTGAGCCAGGGAAAACAAAGCTTAATGCCTTTTAACAAACATGCAGTGTCAACAGGCGATTCTCACCAGGGCTTTATGCTGGAACTCCTGCTGCTACAGCACACCATCAATCACAGAGCTGCTGACTGAACAAAATCAACATGTATACATTGTTTTCTCAGAACTTCTCTGTGTAATCTGTTGGTTGATCATGTTTTCAGATCAGATTTCAAACATTCTTTCTGTCCCTTTCTCAGGGTGGTAAACGTATTACAGTAGAAAAGAAGAATAAATGTTTTTCATACACATGTTTTTATGTAGATTTACAGTGCACTATAATATAAATGTCTATTTTTGAAAGACATTATGATATAACTATTGAAATGTTCTTCCAGTTATGTAGATAACATAGATAGTATCGCTTGTTATTATTCACTTTTACCAAATGTATGGTGTCTTAAAAACACAATGAGGTCTTAAAACAATGTTCTTATTTTCTCCACTGAAGATAATGTGTTCTGTTTAAGAAAAAAAGACCCACAGATAGAAAGCTATGTTTTACTTTGAATATTCTCAGAAGACTTTTAGGAGCTTTCTCTAACTTGCCAAAGTGTGGCGTGATAATATGGACTGTTTGTGCACATTGTTTTGCATTGAAGCTTTGTTTACAACAATATTTAAATCTGCTAATTTGCATGGCAGAGTTAGGGTTATATAAGGACCCTTGTTTGTCTATTCATTACTCAACATCGTAATTATTTGACTCCTATATGGAAGCTAAAGACAAACAGGCTACACAAAAGGCATCTTTTACATCTTGAAATCCTTATGTCGTATTAAATACCAAATTATTTCAATAAAATAATTGTTGAAAAAGGCAATATAAAGGGAAGTCTGCAAGCTGGTCCAGGCAGTTGACTACACTTCATGAGGAATTGACGTTCATGAGATTTTCTGCAGATTAACAATCGGGTAATAATATTGCTTTATAGTGTTTTACATTATAAGATGTTTGATGTCTGCCTGATGCATTTTTACACATAATAAATAAGCAATTTTAAATGTTCCATTTTTTGTGTGTACACATTTGCCATATACGTAGATATGGGAATTGTATTGTTTTCACTCCCCATTTACTGATGTGTAGTAGCAGGGAATAATTAATTGAAATGTTACTCTACATTCTAAAAATAAACAATGTGCCTTGGCCGACTGAAACATATATTCTGTGGTGTTTTTCTAGTTTGTTGTGCTGTTGATGCGCTGAATAGCTAACAAAGGAGCTTTCTGACAACAACCATGTCATAACTATTCATCATGAACATCAAAGAATCTTTAATTACAACGACAGCTATGTGTAGGTCGATAATGGTTCATTGAGAAATGGCTTATTCATCATTATTGTCCCATTGGGTCAACTAATCATCACAAAGGGAATCATTAAAAGTGAGTAAGGAGGAAACAGACTGTCTCCTGGCAACCATGGCTCTTTGTCCAGAGAGGTGGACTCACTGGTTAATTGTGTCTTTTGCTTCTTTTTGTGTAAAGCAAAAAATTGTTGCTGGGTTGGTAAACATGTTTGCTGTCATTACAGCCCATGATTTCGGTGGACTGTGCACAATTCAGACCGACTCTCCTGTTACCATATATAGTGCTTCAGAAAGCTGTAACAATTGATCTAAAAAGTCCATGTTCATCCCTGTGGGGCTCTTTATTTATAAAAAGCCTTGAATTTCCAAAATTGCGACCATTTTCCAAGATGACCATCATTTTCAGCCGATGAAAACAGTATCTCAACACAGAATTTTAACCCTTGCATCAATTCAGTTGATTTTGGTATGGCATTATATGTGATAATTAAATATGGGAAAGTCAAATGTATATTTAATAACTTCTTCAGAGATTTTAGTGTCATTTTTAACACACGATGTTAAAATATAGGGCTTATTAGAAAGCATTTGTGACACTAAAAACCACACTGATAGTAATACTAGTCTTCTTTGTTAGCAAAATTATTTGAACATCATTGGGGCTTCAGTATTTCAATAACACATCGCAGCAGGTCTTAACAATTTCCTATTGGGAATTGCCATAGGAACCAGTCCAACAATTTTAGCAACAAGGCCATTTAGGTCCCATGATATACCCCTTTGCTATTTGTCTGTAATGAACTGCATTTATGTGTAATGGAAGGATTTCTTTCCTGTCGAGTTCAGAGGAGATATTAGAGTGGCAAACATGTGAATGAGAGCTGGGCCACCAATCAAGATTCTCAAGTGTGGCATAATCACTTGAGAAACACACTTTGTTTTTGACTGCTGGGGGATTTTTTTTTTTTTTTTATGAGATACTTTCAATGTTTTCCACCGTCATTTTTGATAAAAATCAGCATTACTCAAAACATTTTAAAGGTCTGAAAAAGAGCTTCAGAATGTGTTCGCAATTGTGTGAAAAGCTCATTCTTCAAAGATTTGTATGCAAAAGACTCGGGTAGCTAAATCGCCCACAATGTAGATAATAGCAGGGACTGTTTACGTGGCAGACACTATCTCTAAATCTCTCTATGATCAAGATTCATGGAAACTGAGTGAAAGAATAAATAAATAAATGTTTAAAATATTTTCATTTTGCCAGTGTGTCATATTTTACATGACATTTTCTTAAAGCACTTATACGGCTGATCTTTTTGATCGCTTGTGTGATTGGATTTAGGCTTCATCGTGTATCTGTGGTTCCAAAGAAGTGAACGCCTCTGCCTCAAGTGCTATTTTCTGTAGCAATAATAACCTGAAAAACCTCTGCCTCAATCAAACTCTCTGCAGAGCCGTGAGGGGAGAATAAAAAAGACGGCCAGGACTCAAGAGGAAGATAAACAAGGGAACCACGTGGAGCAAATAAAGGGGGGGTTAGTGCACGTGAGAGGGGGATGAAAGAGGGGAAGGAGTGCATCAGTCTGTGTACCTTGAGGCCAGAGTCTGAGGGGAAAGGCCTATAATGGCATGCGCTAGTGTGAGCTAGGCTGGATGGTTGCATACTCGACAAGGTCCCCAGGGCCAGTGTGAGCAGAGCTTCGTGGGCTGGGAGAGGAGGCCAAAGCTGCGGTATCCAGCTCTGCATACTGGACATCACAGTCCTTGTGGCCAGAGTTCTGGAGACAAGAGAGGCGAGAGGCGTGTGAGGAGTGAGGCAGCCAAAAATATGAGAGAAGAGAGTTTGAGAAAGGCAGATTGACAGACTGGCTGAGAGATAGAAGGAGAGAGTGGCAGTCAGACAGATGAGAGAGAAAAAAATGCTGAAGATCTGACGGCCATGGGGACATTTTGAGTTTTTGAGCAGCGGTGTTAGAGAGGAAGGCAAATGTGAAAGCAGGGAACATAAATAAAATGTCAGAGGGAATGTGACAGGTTGAGGAGAAAATGGAGATGTTGCACTGATAATGCAAAGAAAAACAAAACATTCAGACAGAAATTAATACAGGAATAAAAGGTTAGGAATGAGGAAGGACTGTGTTTGCATGCATGTAATGACATTGTTCTATCTTTAAGATTCAGAAAATAGCCCAATATAAGTGTTTATAGACGTTTCTATTCAATCATACTGTGTTTATTCAAATTTGTTTTTACAATGCTGTTGCTTGTGGGCGTTTCTCCGAAATCGTGCACTACTCAGAGTTGATGGGCATGAAACCGGATTCAAACAAAAACAATCGCTGTAACTAAACAAATAAAACGTGCTTGTGTTGCAACTAATGCTTGGATTATGGTCAACGCATGTCTATACAAGACAGTCATTTATGTGTCCTGGCAGTAACCACAGTTACTGAGCAGCACATGGAGCTATTTATACAACCCGTCAGCTGCACATTCATGGAAAGGTTGCTCTGAAACTGGAATATCATCGTGCGTGTAAACGGAGACAAAGACCTTCATTCTACCAGCATGCGACCACAGTGCAAACACCAATGATCGGCAGAATGATTGACTCGATGAGCAATTGGCCATGTGGATGATTGAGTAAATGTCCTTAATGGGGGATCAATAAATGACTGACAGCTTTCAGCCCGGTTTATCTAATTCCAAAAGAATACTTCTCAGATTGTTTTGTTCTGCTCTTGGAAGGAGACTCAAAAGCATGGGGTCAAAAATCACTGACAAGACAAGCATATAAATATATTGTAATAGGGAATGTGTTTACTCAAGTTAATGAATACAATAAATAACAAGATTGGATGCAAAATATGGATTTGTTTAATTGGATAATTGTATGCTTTATCTGGTCTGATACTGATAATATAAACTTTTGTGTTCTAAAAATAACCTGTAGTTCATGCACACGTGAGGGTAGGAAAGGGTTATGTGAAGTGAGCAAAGACGGATGATTTATTTGTCCAACCAAATAAAGCAAAATCACAATGTTTAACAGAAAAAAACCAAGAGGAACAGTTGCTACTTTTTTACATTTTCATTAAAATGTCGGTAATGTACATCAAAAAAGCTCTTAATTCAATGTTTTATTTCATTTATTTTTGTCGTCTATTTTTTGTGATTTACCTACTCTATGTAAACACAAGTGTATCTTTTAAAAAAAATAAGTACCGTAGATAAATAAAAGTATTTTTAAAAAAAAACACTTGTATTGGAAATTGAAACCTTGTTGTCTTCCCCTGAAACTGAACATAACGTCCAACCGGCGTCTCTCTCTCGTCAGGTTGCTGGACTTGTTTTTGTATCTCTTCTTCTTCTCATTGTTTGCGGATTGCAAACCATCTTTAAAGATGTGTGCCTCTGACTACCATACCGGAATGTGTAAATTCTGCTTGTTGAAAGTCTATAAAATCAATTCGGCTTTGTATTACAAACTATAATTTAATGATGGAATGATAAATTATGATATACAGCATATGTCTTATTATGGATAGGTCATTTATCAGTCAATATATATCGTGCATCCCTAACAACAAGGTATCAACACAACATTAAATCAACACGGCTTGGGTTTCCTTTAAGCAGGTCATGATTATTGATTTAGTCACAGAAATGAAAATGTGTTCCCGGTTGATTTATTCAGAATAAACTGACTGCAGATGGATGTTAACGTGTTGATGGACTGACATGTTGTTTTATGAAAAGCAAAACAAAGTGCTTTCTCTTTCAGCACAGAGGATTACAAATGGCAGTCAGAATGCACTGATGTTTATAAAACCAACAAACAAGAATAAGCGATGAATAATGTCAGGAGTTAAACTATAACAGACAAATGTTCCAATACAACTGGCAACATTTTGAGGCGTAAAACACGATAATGTACTGCTTTGTTTTATTCTTCTATTCTGAGAGTCAAAAATAAAAACAGCATAAGAAAGTTAGGGTCTCTTTGTTGGTGTGTCTGCTTGTTCCTGGTGATAAAACCAGTGGAGCGATACAGAGGAGTTATGTGGCTGTGTAAATGCAAAGCAGAGGTGTCAGCCCTCCTGTATCTAACAACCCTCTCAGGACAGATAGTGAGGGAGGAAATACAAAGGAATGACACCTGTTTGCCTGCCTGCCCCCATTGCAATAATGTACCTTATTTCTATCTGAGAATGAATTACACAGAAAAGATTGAAGCTTTAACGGAATTTCGTGTTAATAATTTAAATCTACTATGCAATCTCTCAACCGTCACATATTCCCCCAGCTCTCAGGCCCTGCGCTCGCTGGATATTTAAATATGTGGAATATTTGTCATGACCAGAGTGCAATCAGGGGGAAAATTACAGCCACATCGCATTCAAATTTGGCAGATAGTGTTTTGCCCCTAGAGAATCATCATTAGTAACAGTCGGCGCTCGGCAGTCAATGCATGTCTCTCACAAATAGTGTTTTGAAAACCTCCCTGATACCCTTTTCATCTTAAGAGCAGTCTTAAACTTCCATTTGAGTGGGATGTTATCAGATAGGAATTACATCTTGAGATTACATCCACACAGTTTGTGTCCAACTCAAAGGAATATCAAAATTAAACATCTGGTTCCGTTGAGTATAGAGTTAAAGATGATCCTGAATTAATGAGCAGAACATCTCATTTGATTGGTCTGGGAGAAGATAGTTCTAGTAATTGAGTTATTCCTGAACAATTATTTGAGACAAGATGAGTCATGTAAAAAAAAGCATACTATAAATGCAAAGAAGGGTTCCTAAAAAAAGCATGGCTGACATATGGCTTGGCTAATAAACGAAAACAGGAAGCATTCAGGTCATCAAGAGCACCAGTAAAGCACAACCGTTATGGAACATTTGGGTGATGTTTATAATAAAGTTTAGCCAGAGTTGAGTGCATCACTTTGATATTAAAGAAAAGTAACTTCCACTTAACACAGAAATGTAAATCAAGCCAAACGTTATTCAACATACCAGCAATCCAGATAAAAACAAAAAAAAAATGGTAAATGTAACTTAAAAAACTTAGTGGCCAATCTGCCTTTTAAGTTAAATATCTTATAAGTATGCTGACTCCTCTGATAGTTTGATCTCATGTAACGTTTCAATGACAGCCATGGGAAAAGGAGATGGATACATTTAAAGTATTTATTACATAGTACGTTGGTATTTGGTCATTTATTTGTAGCAACAAATCCTACCGAAAAATTCAGTAATGTAACTGAAAGAAGCAGTTATTGGTCAGGTTTTCTAACGTGGGATGAATATATAGTCAGTATGTGCGCTCTAGTAAAGGTGTGTATGATATCTATTGAAAATGACCATAATTGTTAGTAGGATCAGCCTTGTTTTTTAATGTGTTGTTAATATGAAAATATATAACATCAAGTCTACCCTGATTGTCTGCTAAAAGATAAGTTCATTTCACTAAACTGATGAAGATACTTCAGTATTTACAGCTTGATAGCACATGCTGTAATCCAGAGCAACACCCACATGTAACATTAATCCATTTCTGCAAATGATCCCTATGGTCCCTATTATTTTCCATATATAGCAGAGATGTTCTCAGACAACATGACAACTTACCTTTACATTGCAGGTGGTGCTACTCATTTAAAGCAGGTTAATACTGTATGACATATCTGTCACAGCAAGAGTTGACACAGTAACACACACAGGCTTACACATGCAAACACATTCCCTAAGAGCCCAAATTAGGTTCTTTATTGTCTTTATCTCAAAGCTGAGACTCCAGCCAAAGCAAATAAAGCCCTGCAAAAAATACTAAAGCATCTGCACCACTGAGGGAGGCTCGTAGCAGTAAGCAGCAGCATCTGACACAAGACGGCACACACTTAGTCAACAGTCAACACTCAGGGGCGAGGATACACTGTCGAGCATCCCCCTGAAATCATCTGCACACGGTTGCCATGCAAACACACAAGTCATTACGAGGGATTAGAGGAGGTGCAGGGGGGGGGAGCACAGGGCAGAGTGGCGATGAGTGTCAGGGTCAGAGTGTGAAACAGTCATCACACTAACACAGGGAGAGAGGGGGACAGCTGGCCCAGGTTCAGATAGAACAAGGTGAGGAGTTCAGATATTAAAGATGACATATGGAGCTCGGTCAAAGCTCTGAAAGTAGCTACATGTAAGACTCTCAGTGACATTCAGGTTGTATTGCAATTGTAAATCTGTTCTCAAGTAAGAAAGTTGCACCAGGAAATTACATCTGGCCGCAGGCTGCGACTGTGGCTGACCTCTTCATAGAGAAGTTCCTTTGAACACGCTCGTGGCATCACTACTCACCAGCTTATCAGTGAAGGGGGTCAACTCAGAGGGCGCCATGTCGTAATAAGGAGGCTGGAGAGGAAGCTTCTGCATTTCCTCATCCTTGTCCAGATGAACCACCTACAGGAAACACTGAGAGCTCAGCAAGCATCGTAATGAGCTCCAGAAGTCCATAAAGCAGGCAGGTCGACCAGTTTATACTGGAGCCGCTTCAGAGCCCTCACCCCCGGTTAACCCTTCATTTCTAGCCCTTCGTTAAAACTGCTACCTAAACTGAGTTTTGACTTAATTTTGCCCCCATTTGGTTTTCCATCGCTAATGAGCAGGAACAAGATGTGAAATCTGACAAGCTTGACAACAGTTTGAACTTTAGCCGCTCGGCTGAACTCTACACGAAAAATCAAAGTTATTTTATCAAATGAACGACTTCCATATCACAGAAAAGGTATGATGTAAACTTTGGAAATAGTGGAGCAGGAATGTAAAGACGCATGAGCCGGCGGTGCAGGAGGAAATAGTGCAGGGACTTTAAATCATACAGGAAGGAGACATGTTAACAACACAGAGCATTGCAGATTCATTACAGCAAGGCAATCACAGGCTGTGAGTATACGGATGAAGCTCATTGAAACCACCTTTATATTAATGGAGTGAAATAATATCCCACTAAAAGAAACATAAAACATTAACAATTTCAACATCATCACAAACTCGAGGTCCTGTCTTGATGTAAAATCCCAGTTTACTTTGCAGGTCTCTTTTAATGGTTGGACGTCTCTGAACTGAAATGTTGAAATGTGGACTCACTCAGCAGCAAAGATGCGTTTGTATGGAGCTTTTCTTCAATTGTGCCTTAGTTTTCTCATATTTCAGAGTAATATGTTCTCAGTGTTTGAAGTTTTAAAACTGGACTGCAGGGACTCTGAAAAGTTATTCTTAAAAGTGAAAAATAATGTAATCTGTCAAATGTGCAGTATGTGCACGGAGGAAGATATCTTTACTTATTTAGAGTTATAACGAAATATGATGGATATTTTCTTCTGTTATTTTATACTGTATGTAGACGTTTTGGGGGATTTCCTGTGTTCAGGTTTATTATTGTTTTGGGTGATGTTGACTATCAATGAATTATTGTGATATGGTTTTGGCACTGTATTTAAGGAAAGGTGAACAGGTGGTCACTATGGGTGGGAGGAAAAACAATTTTCAACCGCATGGTACAAGGTAAACATGATGCACATTATACACCATATGGCTAAGAATCTTCAGTTAGAAGTTAGAGGTTTTTGTCTACTTTTTTCTCAGTTTTTCTTTAAATAAACAGATGACAGAGGACGATCAATGTGGGAAGCGAGCGGATTTTCTGACCACTCCCAACATGCCTTCTGCACGAAACAAAAAAAATCTGGTGTTTATAGATACAACATGAGGTCTTAACTTTTACTTTAAAATGTCAATATGTGAATATAAAGCAAACAATATACCACTTTAGGTCAACTTTACAGAAACACTTATAGAGAATGTAACAAATTGATAAGATGGGAAAACTGTATTTGAATAGTTAACAATGAAAAGGTTATTGCACCTTTTTTTGTAAACATGTCTCATAGTTTTTTTTATGTTCTAATTTAGAATTTTTAATGGGGGAACTATTAGGTTCTGTACGGCATAATAGAAGCAGTGTATCAAAGAATGAAGCACTTTGGGGCGGTGAAGTGCTTCACATAGTTTTCCTTCAACAGGTCGCTGTCTTTAAAGTTTCTGCACAGCGTGCTCATAATTGATCTGTCAAACTCTGTCATAATCACAATGCAAAGTTTAATGCTGCTGAAAGCTGAGTGCCTTTTAACGGTTCTTAGTAGGGTTGTTCTCAACACTCTCCACACCTTTCGCCACATGAAGGAATTAATTAATTTTGAAATGACAAATGAACACGATCTTTGTGTTCATATTGCACAATGAAAAGAAATAAAAGTGATTTCAAATAATTAAAAGTCATCCTTGAACAATGAAGTCATCAACGTTATAAATGTGAGTTTAATATAATAGATGTCAGAACAAGGCATCTCCTCTCCACACTGGGATATAAGGGATTAGAATGGCTGCCCACTGTTGTTTGGTGCCCATTTTTCTTACACTTCGATAAAATAGCTGTTGAATTTCAGTCACCTGCACTTGGTTGGGGTGAGCATTTCTATTTATCTCACATCCAAAAGACAAAGAGTGTTAGAGCTGAGCGACGCTGTGCTGAGCATTGAATTTAATATACAATTAGCTAGAGGAAACATTTGTGGGACCATAAAGACATCGGCCTCCTGGATGTCATCTGTTTGGCTCTCGGAGTTCTTCTCACTGCAGCTTACACTGAGCGTTGTGATGTAGCGAGCGCAGATGTTGATACTTTGGCTGTGTTGCCAGCTTTGCTCTGTGCACTGGGCCATGATGAAACCGTGATGCTGCCAATTTCTTCAGGCTAGCCGAGTCACCTAGCAACCTTTCCTGAAATAATGCTGTAATATAAAACATTTACAGATTCATAATCAATAGCATGATTTACCTGACTGTTTGGATCTGTATTTGCAAACCAAATAAAATGGTGTTTTCATTGATGTTCAGGCTGCTTTGGGCTGAGAGCTGGGGCGAGCAGCCAGAGAGATAAAACTATTAGTCATTTCCTTTAACAAATGATTTAAACTTGCTTTGATTTCATTTCAAACCACTCAATATTCATTATTTTTGAAATAACGATTTGTCATGAAAGACTACAGTCAAACCTGGTTTGGTAACTTTTAATGTGTTCTTCAGAGATAGTACAAATGTAAGACCTGGCAAATGAGTTCACAAATCATCTTAATAACATCCTAAACAACAACAAGAAAAAATCTCAAAGTGATTTGTAGAAGCAGCTCATGAAGATGATTGACATGTTTTGGGCAGGGAATGATTTATCTGATGGAAGAAAGATGAGACCATAACACTGATTTTAGGTTTATGATTTAAAGTTGTATTTGAGATGTTCTCTTAAAAAGAAGGAGTCAGATGTGTCCTGACCTTCATACTAAAAAACCTTTGGCCAGTTAATATATAAGATCTTGCTCTGCACATGCCTACTTGTATAACAGAGATGCTTATTGTTAATGCATCAGTGATAATTGCTCATTCATGTGCATCAGGAACCTTCTGTGATATTTCTTTATTTTGCTTACTCTTACTTTGCCAGATTTAAGCTTGCTGAATGTGCTGCATTTTAAAGCAACAACATCCACAGATGTAAACATCTGTTAATCGAGTGTCTAATAAAACCTCATGTCTACTAATCTCCAGTGAAGGTAGCATTAGGTACCCTAGTCCTGAGAAAGCAAAGTTCTTTCCCTTCAGTGCCCAGACGTCCAGGAGTTCGACCTTGGAGCTATAAAGAGTAAAGTTGAATTTCAAATCTCAGCAGGGCTGATCAAGGCAAGCAAACTCTGCGATTAGATGAATCTTCAATTATTCACATTCTAATAATTCTTTTTTATCTGCTCAATTTGAAATGGACAATTATTCCGTGCCACAGTCCTTGACTAAAGGTATTAGAAAGCTCACAATGGTGTACTGTACCAAAAGTTTGACCTTGTACTTTCCTCTTTTCTGATATGATTCAAAACCACAGCATGCTGGGTAAGGTTGGAGCAAACCAGTTATTCCATGGAATACTTTTATTATGTATAGTACGGATTATAATGCGATATAAAGATATACATAACACTTGAAGCTTTGAGACTTTAAGACAACATCTATAGTGAATTATGTGTGCAGTGGGAAATTATAATGCATTAATTTTGCCTTACAACTACACTCGTAAACACACATAATACATTGTGTTACTCCAATGAAAACTATAGATGTGACTAAGAATGAATTGATACATTATAAGAGGTGAACTGCAGCTTTAATTCACTTAAGAGATCCATGTGTTTCTTTTAAGACACATTCACTGCACTGTCCCAACCCCATGCTAGGTTACATTTTAATATTTTAAACTATACACTATTACTTTGTTGCAATCCAAGACATCAACATATTTTATATTTACGAGATATAATGTAATATGCCAGCCATGCAAAGGCGACCTACTGTAACTTTACAATGACATTTGTGTTATTTTAATAAGTATTTATTTCCTTGCTTCCGGAGCTTTTTCAACACAATACGTTTAAATGTTTCCCCAGCTGTGAGCACATGATGTATTTATATAATTATGAGAAGATTGTCTACCGTTTGAGGAGGCTGTAACATGTGTGCTGTTAACTTAAGCCCCACAGACCCGGTTCCGGGGCCGAAATTGCGTCATTTGCAGGAAACAACGTCAAAGAAACCTTAATATTTAATAAACTATGAATATTTGATATCCATATAACGGGAAAAAACTAATTTAACTGATCTTTTTCATTTTTTTTTTCAAAAAAAACACAATGCTAAAACTGAGCCTCTAAATTAGCCCGAGCGAAAAATGCTAACCTATTACTGCACCGAAAATCACTCCTAGCTCCCTTATTACTTATCCTAGCTGCACATCCAACATATCGTTTATGTTCGTAAAGACACAGAATCTAACGGTACCCACCTCAACACTGAAAGATACAAACTCGCGACGTTATCAACAAAAACGTACATCACTAGTGTGGCACTAGGTAGCCTACAACGCTAACATGGCTTACCTTGGTTTTGACTGGTCAAAACTGGTCTTCAATGGCATTAAAACGATAAAGACGATGCTGTAGTTAATCCATAGGTTAATATCCAATGTGACTGTGTCCCCTTTGAAATGTTCTGATAATCTATAAGCAATAAAACTGCAATTCCGTTTTCAAATATCAGAGCAGGCCATTCCTATGCTCTGTAGCAACATTAAATGCGTGAAGACACCACCTTTTCTTTTTTACAAGTGTGTGTGTGACGATTTCCCTTCGATTCTATTGGCTAATCTGTCTAAAAAGGTCAAATGTCACTTTTTTTGCATCAATCTTGATACAGGGTACTTATGATATGTTGTACTTTGGATTCCTAAAGCTTTTAGTCTACTAACCCATCATCCAAGGTTAGTTTTCACTATAAGTACAACATATTTTTTGGACGGACACTATAATTTACAGTTTTCTGAATTTTCTTTAAAATATAAAACATCTATATTGATTCTGACTTTTCTACATCCAACTCATAGGTTTATCATTACTTTGAGAAAAAAGATTATTAATGTAACTCTTTTAGAAGGGAAGATATGGTCATTTGTCCTGGGAATGTCATTTTCGAGCCTGAAACCTGAAAAACAGGCTTGGGGCTTAAGAGGTTTTTAATGCTATACAGCAGCACGAACCTCTGCCTGTCTGTCTGTACACTGAAGCAGAAGCACTGCTGAGGATTGAACACGTCTTTGCCACGGTGTTCATGTCCTGTCTGTTTTTATGTATTTATGCTATGTTTTTATACAGTTATCGATGTACAGCATTTTGTTCAACTCTGTTGTTTTTAAATGTGCTGTAGAAATAAAATGGATTGGATTGGATCTGTGGAGAATGTCTTGCCTCTTCGCCCCAGATCACTGATCTGAGAAAATAGTTCTAAGTAGATTCTCCTCAATAATCCACTCGATGTTGACTATCAGTTTGTCTCTGACTAATAATAAAAACGTTTTATTCAAATTACTTAAAAAACATATCTATTTTTCAAGCTATGTGGTTGCCATTGTCTTCTCACTTGGAAAATTACGGTGGCTGGCAGGTGCAAACGCGGAACAACGTCCAAAAACACATACATAAGCAGGAAACAGCTGCAAATAATGAGATGAAAAACAAACAAACCCTGAAAACAAATACAACAAAAAAACGCTGCTTTTACAGTTATGATGCAAACTCAATAGAACACACAAACCCCCGAAAACAAACGCAACAGAAAAACGCTGCAAATGCAAAAACGATATGCAAAGTCAAAAACACATACAAACCCCAAAACACATACAAACCCAAAAACACACAATGCTCCAGGCCTCTAGGGGGGGCGTTACATGGAACAGATTGATGTCTTACCAGACATAGAGAGAACGAACGAGAGTGATGGAAATTGAAGCCGGAGGAAACAAAGTTGATCGAAGTGGACAAAGTCGATATACAGTATAAGAAGGCACGTTTTGTTTTTATACAAAGAGCGTCATATTTACCCAGCTGGCATTAGCTTGTTTGGTAAAAGAGCTTGCAAGTCAAGAGACAGCATTGTGCACATACATGTAACTCTTGACATCATATACAGGACTGTCTCAGAAAATTAGAATATTGTGATAAAGTTCTTTATTTTCTGTAATGCAATTAAAAAAACAAAAATGTCATACATTCTGGATTCATTACAAATCAACTGAAATATTGCAAGCCTTTTATTATTTTAATATTGCTGATTATGGCATACAGCTTAAGAAAACTCAAAAATCCTATCTCAAAAAATTAGAATAGTTCCTCAGACCAAGTAAAAAAAAAAAGATTTATAACAGCAAAACACAATCAAACATTTGAAAATGTCCATTAATGCACTCAGTACTTGGTTGGGAATCCTTTTGCACGGATTACTGCATCAATGCGGCGTGGCATGGAGGCAATCAGCCTGTGGCATTGCTGAGGTGTTATGGATGCCCAGGATGCTTCAATAGCGGCCTTTAGCTCATTAGCATTGTTGGGTCTGGTGTCTTTCAGCTTCTTCTTCACAATACCCCACATATTCTCTATGGGGTTCAGGTCAGGGGAATTTGCAGGCCAATCGAGGACAGTAATGCCATGGTCAGTACACCAGTTACTGGTGGTTTTGGCACTGTGGGCAGGTGCCAGATCATGCTGGAAAATGAATTCCTCATCTCCATAGAGCTTTTCAGCAGACGGAAGCATGTAGTGCTCTAAAATCTCTTGGTACACAGCTGCATTTACTCTGGGCTTGATGAAACACAGTGGACCAACACCAGCAGCTGACATGGCTCCCCAAACCATCGCTGACTGTGGGAACTTCACACTGGATTTCAAGCAACTTGGATTTTGCTCCTCTCCAGCCTTTCTCCAGACTCTGGCGCCTTGACTTCCAAATGAAATACAAAACTTGCTTTCGTCTGAAAAGAGGACTTTGGACCACTGTGCAACTGTCCAGTGCTTCTTTTCCTTAGCCCAAGTCAGACGCCTCTTCCGTTGTCTTGAGTTCAGAAGTGGCTTGACCATGGGAATACGGCTATTGTAGCCCATTTCCCGGACACGTCTGTGAACAGTGACTTTTGATACCTGGACCCCAGCTTCAGTCCACTGTCTTTGAAGCTCCCCCAAATTCTGGAAGCGACTCTTCTTCACAATGCTGTTAAGGCTGCGGTCATCTCTCTTGGTTGTGCAGCGTTTCCTGCCACATTTCCCCCTTCCAACAGACTTTTTGTGGATGTGCTTTGAAACTGCACTCTGTGAACAGCTTGCTCTTTGAGACATTTCTTTTTGTGTCTTACCCTCCTGATGGAGGGTGTCAATGACGGTCCTCTGGACAGCAGTCAGATCAGCAGTCTTCCCCATACTTGTGATTTAGTTTACTGAACCAAGCTGAGTGTTTTTCAAGGCTCAGGAAACCCTTGCAGGTGTTTCGAGTTAATTAGACGATTCAAGTGATTCGTTGAACACCCTACTAGTATACTTTTTCATGATATTCTAATATTTAGAGATAGGATATTTGAGTTTTCTTAAGCTGTATGCCATAATCAGCAATATTAAAATAATAAAAGGCTTGCAATATTTCAGTTGATTTGTAATGAATCCAGAATGTATGACATTTTTGTTTTTTTTAATTGCATTACAGAAAATAAAGAACTTTATTACAATATTCTAATTTTCTGAGACAGTCCTGTATATATACAAGGGTGTAACTTGGGTTTGAGAAGTGTGAGGGACAAACAACAGGGGGTCCTCCGCTCAAAAGTGAGCACTCCACGAATGGACAACAGTTTGCCAGGGTAAAATAAAACATTGTCAACATATTATTTTGTGTCTCAAGAAGCAGAATGTTTTAACAGTACGGTAGTTTGAATATATTTCTTGTTTACCTTTATCAGACCTCTCAGGCACCCACAACCAGCGTCTGATCGGGTAAGACCAATTAAAAATGTAATTATACCATGTAGGTTTGAATTTATGAACGTGAAATCAATAAATACCTTTGTGTGCTAATGACACTGTCATTAGATCAACTGCACTTATTTCCTGGGTAAAGATAGGATGGAGTACCAACCCCATTCCAGGAAGAGGTCCAGTCTGCCCTGGGTCAGAACAACTTCTACTGTATAGGTAAACGATGTTGACCGTTGCATCGTGACACAGTTGTTTGGTGTGTATCTTTATTTGTACATGTGTTTGTTTGTATAGCCTCCAATCACAGTAGATAACATTGCCAGGAAGCAGAAAAAGTATACTTGTATACATTTCCAAATGACACCCACAACATCTTACATCTTAGTGAAGACGATACAAAAAACACCAACAAATATTTTTCAAAGATCAGATATTGTTTCTTGCATCCATTTCAAATGTTTACAAGGGTTGTGCAGGAGTATGACAAAAGAGCTGTTGTTAGTTAAGAAGCCAATTTAAAAAAAACAGGAAGAGGATCGACATTCTTTTGTAAATACGAATGTCATGCATATATTATGTATTTGAAAGTAATTATTCAACTGTCTTCTCACTGCAGCAACTACACAAATGTGTATGCACTTATCATTATTGATAGCCAGTCTGAGCCAGAAGACAAAATGGAGGAAAGGTATTAATTAATGCTGTCAAAATGATCGCGTTAACGGCGGTAATTAATTTTTGGAATTAATTGCGTTGAAATATTTAATGCATGTGCAGAATGGCCCGCCCCATACATCCCACCAGTGGCAACGCCAGGGTATGGCTGGGGTAGGCTACACCCATACCATGCAATGACTTAGCCCCACCATGAAAAATGATGTTAAAGTAAGCAAAATAAAGTCTGCCAACTCGCGCCGAGAATTGCACAGACAGCAGTTAGTAAGATTGATTTCAGTAGCCACTTGTCTGGAAATACCGAAGACCAGAAACGGTTTTGAAAACCTTTGTCACGTACTGATCGTCTTCTCAATAGAACATCTTTGATAATGTCTTCTGGCCAATCAGAATCAAGATAACGGCATGGTGTTGTTGCAGGAAGTCCCGACGGAGAATACTTTTGCTGTAGTACATCTCTATATACATCGATAAGACCCCACGGTTTGATGATTGATAGGTGTGTGGGCTGTCTTTCATTTTGACACACAGAACAATGTTATAATAAACATACATACATACTGTATGTTAAATGGATATATCCGCCTTCTTTCATTTATCTTTCCTTTCCCACAACAATATACATGAAGAAATGGCATATTGTGGACATAGTTCGAATGGTGATTAATCATGATTAATTAATTTTTAAGCTGTGATTAATCTGATTAATAATTTTAATCGTTTGACAGCCCTAGTGTTCATTGTTACTATTACCACTTAATTGTTCCATTCTATACTGTAAATCATATTACTAGCTCCATCATTTAATATTACAATGCATCAGTGTGTTTTTCCCAGCACAGAATACTGTTATGCACCGTGACTCACTGATATGAGCACTCAATTGCACAACCCGGAGACGAAAAGGTTTTGAAGAAAAATAAACTTTAATGGATCAAAAAAACAAAAACACTCTTTACAGAGGGAGTGACAAAACGGTCACAAAACAAAACGCTCTCATGGAGGATATCTCAAAAGGTACTTGGTCTCTCTATGGCTGCTTGGATCTGACTTCTTGGCATGACGAACAAGACGAACTGACAACATACAAGGGGAGACAGGACAATATATACAAGAGGTAAGTGGGAACAGGTGGAAACAATCAGGGGCGGGGCAGACGCTGACGATGGCGGGAAACAAGAACCAAGGAAGTAAAGGCACCTGGAATGAGACAAGGAGTACAAAATAAAACAGAAAGTGAAACAAACAAAACAAGCATGAACGTGACAAATACATAAAAAACTAACATAATTGACGGGACACAACAGTACCCCCCCTTCTAGGGCCGACTCCCGACGGCCCAGGCTGCTCAGGGTGGCGATCATAGGAGTCATTTATGAGTGTTTTATCCACCACGAAAGTCGAGGAGACCCAGCAACGTTCCTAAGGACCGTATCCCTCCCAATCGACCAAGAATTGGCGTCCTCTGCCCCGTTTGCGGACCGACAGAATTTTCCTGACCGTGTACACCGGGCCACCATCAATGATCCGGGGTGGAGGGGGGGGTTTGGAGGGGGGAACCAGAGTGCTCTCTTGAACTGGCTTGAGTTTGCTGACATGAAACGTAGGATGAACCTTCAAGGACCTTTGGAGTTTGAGGCGCACAGAGACAGGGTTAATGATTTTTGAGACTGGGAAAGGACCCACAAACCTCGGTGCCAACTTCTTGGAATGAACATATAGAGGTAGGTCCTTGGTAGAGAGCCAGACTTTCTGTCCCGGCTTGTAGAGGGGGGCCGCACATCTGTGACGATCCGCCGCTGACTTCATCCGGGTCGAGGTCCGGAGTAGCGCCTGCCGAGCACCGGCCCAGACCCGCTGACAGCGTCGAAACATAGCGTGCGCGGATGGCACCTTGACTTCTTCTTCATTGGCAGGGAAGAGAGGGGGCTGATATCCGTTCGCACACTGGAACGGGGAGAGACCAGTGGCAGCCGATGGAAGAGTGTTGTGTGCGTACTCTACCCAGGTCAGATGATCGCTCCAGGTGGATTGCTTCTGGGACACGAGACACCTGAGGCAGGTTTCAAGGTCCTGATTCAGGCGTTCTGTCTAACTGTTTGACTGCGGTTGATAACCGGAGAACAAGCTGACGGTGGTGCCGAGGAGCTGGCAAAACTCCTTCCAGAAGATGGAAGTGAACTGAGGACCTCTGTCTGAAACTATGTCGCTGGGAAAACCATGAATTCTGAACACATGAGTAAGCATGACCTCTGCCGTTTTCTTGGCAGAGCGAAGTTTGAGCAGAGGAAGGAAATGTACCATCTTTGAGAAGCGATCCACCACTGTAAGGACGGTAGTGTTACCTTTGGAAGGTGGGAATCCAGTCACAAAGTCCATGGAGATATGCAACCATGGTCGTTGAGGCACTGGGAGGGGCTGGAGCAGACCCACCTGGGCCTGGGAAGAAGTCTTATTCCGGGCGCACACTGGACAGGCCGCCACATATTCAGAGACGTCCTTTCTCGTGGCCGGCCACCAGAACCGCTGCTTTATGGCAAACATAGTTCGCTGGACCCCCGGATGGCATGTGAGCTTGGAAGTTTGAGCCCAGTGGATTACCTGAGAGCGTATAGACACAGGGACAAACAAACGGTTGTCTGGACACTCACTAGGTGCCGGGCTCACAACATTAGCCTGCTTCACATCTGTTTCTATCTGCCAAGTTACCGACCCAACCACACAGTTTAGTGGAAGGATTGATTCAGGTTTCTTGGCATTAGGGACAGGCTCAAAGAGACGAGACAGTGGGTCTGGCTTATGGTTTTGCGTACCGGGTCTAAAGGATAATGTAAAGTTAAACCTACTAAAGAACAGAGTCCACCGGGCCTGACGTGAATTGAGTCTCTTGGCTTTCCTTACATACTCTATGTTCTTGTGGTCTGTCCACACAACAAACGGTTGCTCCGCCCCTTCGAGCCAGTGTCTCCACTCCTCCAACGCTGCTTTGACAGCTAGTAATTCCTTGTTCCCTACATCATAGTTATTTTCAGCTGAGGTCAACTTACGCGATAGATAAGCGCAGGGGTGCATCCGGTTATCGTTGGAGGACCTCTGGGACAACACCGCCCCTATGCCCTCGTTGGACGCATCGACCTCAACCATAAACTGTCTCTGGGGATCCGGAACAGTGAGTACGGGTGCCGTGGTGAATCCTTTCTTGAGGCACTGGAAGGCAGACTCGGCCTGGGGGGTCCACTGAAAGGAAACTTTAAGAGTGAGAGCATGTAGAGGAGCGGCTACAGAACTGAAGTTGCGTATAAACTTTCGGCAAAAGTTGGCAAACCCCAGGAACTGTTGGAGTAGGCCAGTCGGTCACCGCACTGACCTTGGACGGATCCATCTGGGCCTGATTGGCGGTGAAAATGTAGCCCAGGAAGGAGACAGTGGTTGCATGGAAATCGCACTTCTCAGCTTTCACACACAACTGATTCTCCAAAAGTTTCTGGAGGACTTGGCGGACATGCCTGACATGACACTGAATATCTGGAGAGAAAATCAGAATATCGTCCAAATACACGAAAACAGACACATTCCAAAAATTCTCTCAAAATGTCATTGACCATAGTTTGAAAAACAGCAGGAGCATTGCATAGTCCAAAAGGCATAACCCTGTATTTGTAATATCCGCTAGGTGTGTTGAACCCCGTTTTCCACTCGTCACCCTCTCTAATCCTGACGAGGTGGTAGGCATTTCTCAGATCAAGCTTGGTGAACACCTTAGCTGACTGAAGTAGTTCAAAAGCTGAAGACATCAGCGGGAGTGGGTGGCGGTTTTTCACCGTAATGTAATTTAATGGGCTGTAGTCAATGCATGGTCTTAGAGACCCATCCTTCTTCCCCAGAAAGAAGAATCCTGCGCCCGCAGGTGAAGAAGAGGGACGGATTATCCCCGCTTTCAGTGAGGACGAGATGTAGTCATCCATGACCGCCCGCTCTGGTCCTGAGATAGAATATAAGCGCCCCCTAGGAATGGGTGCGCCAGGTAACAGGTTGATGGCACAGTCAAACGGACGATGAGGAGGCAATGGTAGTGCTTTGGTTTTGTTAAAAACCTCCTTAATGTCATTGTAGCAAGAGGGGACCTTGGAAAGGTCAGGAAAGTCTGAGCTACTATCAGCCACTGCAACAGTACGTGGAGCTTTACATGACTGTTCACAATTCTCTCCCCATCCCTTAATTTGTCCTGAACACCAGTCTATATGTGGGTTGTGTGTCTTTAACCAAGGGAACCCCAAAATCAGCGGATGCTGTGCAAAATCGAACAGATGAAATTGCATCATTTCCACATGATTATTGTCAATAGTCACTTGCATGGGTTCTGTACAGTCAGTGACTGTACACATAAGTCTGCCGTCTAGGGCACTGGCATTGACGGGATGTTTGAGCGGAGCAGTCTTAATATTAAGACGTTACGCTAGACCCCAGTCTATGAGACTTTCATCAGCCCCGGAGTCAATTAAGGCCCCCATAGTGTGTGTCTGACTATTGGCAATGGTATCTACCTGGGTGAGTGTGCGAGGAGGATAATCAAATGAAATGTTGCTCACCAACGCCCTCCTCATGGTTGGTGAGCATGCCCTTTTCCCGGACATGTCGCCTGCTGGTGTCCCATTTGACCACAGTAGAAGCAGCATCCCTCCTGCAGGCGGCGCCGTCGTTCCTCTGGAGAAATCCTCGTTCTCCCGAGCTGCATAGGTTCCTCCGGTGCCTGTTGTGGCGCTGTCACTGCTGGGCCTGATGAAGAGGCAAACAAGGAACCCCATGAGGACTGCCTACCCAGAGAGCGCCCTTGGTGGCTGGGAGGTCTTGTTGCGACTCGGCGTCGTTCTCCCTCTCTTTCCCTGATGCGATTGTTAATTCGGAGAGACGTGGAAATGAGTGATTCGAGGTCTTGTGATAACTCTAATGGAGCCAGGTGATCTTTAATCGTCTCTGAGAGTCCATTGCGGAAGGCATCTATTAATGCTGGAGTGTTCCAACCACTGTCTATGGCTAAGGTACGGAACTCGATGGCGTAATCTACTATGGGCCGTGAGTGCTGTTTGAGCTGCATGAGAGCCCGAGTGGCGTCACCGGTAGGTGAGGTAATATCAAATATGCGGCTCATAGTGTCTTTGAACGCTATGAAGGATCTACAGATATTGGAATTTCTAGACCACTCCGCAGTGGCCCATGCGGCAGCTCTGCCGGTTAAGTGGGAGATCATAAACGCTATTTTAGCCTCATCAGATACAAACGCTGCTGGATTAAGTTGGTAATGTAAATCACACTGGACTAAGAAGGCTCTGCAGTTGCTCGATTCTCCTGAGTATTTCTCCGGTGCTGCTAACCGCACTGGAACAGGAGGGGCATGATTCACAGCAGGATTGGCATCAGGTGGAGTAGCAGGAATCGGAGCTGTGGAAGCTGCCTCCAGATGAGAGAGAAGTCCGTGGAGCTGTGTTGCCAGATGGTTCACCTGTGAAGTGACAGAGGTCTGGAAACCCTCCTGGCGATCTGAAAGCTCCTTAACTACTTGGCTAATATTCTTTAGCTGCTCCTGGTGTTGATGGATGACGTTACCCTGCCGGTCTGCAGCGTCTTGGGGTTGGCTGAGTCCATATTCTGGTCAGTTCGTTCTGTTATGCACCGTGACTCACTGATATGAGGACTCAATTGCACAACCCGGAGACGAAAAGGTTTTGAAGAAAAATAAACTTTAATGGATCAAAAAAACAAAAACACTCTTTACAGAGGGAGTGACAAAGCGGTCACAAAACAAAACGCTCTCATGGAGGATATCTCTAAAGGTACTTGGTCTCTCTATGGCTGCTTGGATCTGACTTCTTGGCATGACGAACAAGACGAACTGACAACAGACAAGGGGAGACAGGACAATATATAAAAGAGGTAAGTTGGAACAGGTGGAAACAATCAGGGGCGGGGCAGACGCTGACAATGGCGGGAAACAAGAACCAAGGAAGTAAAGGCACCTGGAATGAGACGAGGAGTACAAAAATAAAACAGGAAGTGAAACAAACAAAACAAGCATGAACGTGACAAATACATAACAAACTAACATAATTGACCTGACACAACAAATACCTGACTGCGGCACACATTGTAACAAATAACAAATACATCTTGCAGCAGGTTCAATATTAATAGAGCCAATGTGTGGGATGGAGCAATCCGCGGCTTCAAAAGTGCCTCATTCGACCCCTCTCATGAGATAATAGTTAAGTTCACTGATGATGAGGGACAAACTGAGGATGGAGGGGACACTGGTGGTCCCAAGCGTGAGTTCCTGACCCTCCTTATGGAATGCCTGAGAATGAAGAAAACATCACGTCAGCAACTGTTTGTGCTCCATGGCGGTGTGACTTTCCCAGCCGCTCACTGTCTCAAAGTCTGATTCTAAATGTATAATTTTCTCTATAAAGATAGAACTAATACACAATTATGAATGTATAATATAAGCTGTTTTGTGTATTTAATCATGCATTGGTCTACAATGTAATGATGGCTTCTACATATTTCACATAAACAGACAATGAAAACATGTGTCCTTCATGCTGATAACTAGTGTATGCATCTGCCAATTAGTATTCTAAACAGAGTAGTTTGTTGAAACCTTATTTCTTGCATTTAAAACAGATACAATAAAAAAAGTGAACTTACTGTTGTGTTCAACAAAAACTGTACATTTTTGCCACAGGAGCCACAGAACACTTGAACTGTCCCCAGATGTTGGCCACAGAAAGGACAAAACATGGCAGCCTGAAAAGAAATACATTGATGTAGTAAATCCATTTAATCAAGTCAATCAAAAACACAGTCTAAATAGTGGTTAGCTAAATAAATAGAACGATACATCATGTTTACCGTTGAATCTGTGTTTTGTCTCTCTGTCCTTGAATGTCTTCTCTATATTTGTTCTTGAGCATGTCTAATGCACACTACTCTCCTGTCATTACTTTGTCCCTCTTCACATTTTATCACTTCTCCACCGACGATAGTTACTTATAGTATTGCTAAAGCTCTGTATAGTTGCAACAGCCATACACAAATACATAATATAAACAAACTGCTAAGAATGTCTCTCTTTCTTCAAATGTTTCCGCGGTACTCACATTGGCCCGTGTTATTTACCTGCAATTCATTTGTCATCTCTTTTAACAATGTTCTTCCCTCACTTTATCTTCTCTTCAGGTGAAGCTCTCCTCTCCAGAGCTGGTGTAGTAGTTACTGTAGGCACGCTAATGCTAGCTGCGTAAATATGGCGCTCTTTGTATAACAACAAAACAAAACGTACCTTCTTATATATATCGATTTGTCCACTTCAATCAACTTTCTTTCCTCCGGATTCTATAGAGAGGCGAAGTCCCTCCCCTTCCGGGAGCCTCCATGGGACCCCAGAAGCGGAAAATTATACATTGAAGTCAATGGAGAGAGAAAAGTTATCTTTTGATCCCGTTTGAATTGTGCCACGAATGACACATATGATGTTTGTCGATCTTAAACAATAATTTCCATGTAAAAAAAGTCAGTTTGTCGTAAAAAATACGCAACTAGAAAGACTACAAATCCCAAATCGCATTCTGGGTCGCTTAAGTGATGTCATAGGCGATAATGCTCCAAGACTGGTTGCGACTCGCAATTAAAGCAAAGAAGAAGATCTCATAACTGATTTATTCCCTCCAATAAATATAAGAGATTGCTCCAATAAATTCACTTTTACAAGATGCCTGTGTGCTTTGTACCAGGTTGTAATCACAAAAGTGATCATACCACTTGCTCGTTCTATCGCTCCCCGTCTGGTGAAAGGACCAGGACCAAACATATCAGGTAATATACATGTTTACACCAGGTTTACACGGAGCCATCACTCTTGTTCGTTATCTCTATGTCTGGTCAGACATCAATCTGTTCCACGTAGCGCGCCCCCTAGAGGCAGGGCTCGACATTAAGGACTGCCCGATGGCCCGGGGCCATCTAGTATTTAGCTCGGGCCATGAAGCCTCACCTGCTGGTTGCCCGAACGGGCAATCTATTATATCAGTATCATGCAGCTCGCGGATCCAGTAATGAGTGACCCGACAGTAAAACTAAACATATCTATAACTAGTTTAGGTAGTTTGAGAGGTAATTAAAATAGCTACGTGTGATATTCTAACCTGAAGTGTTTGTTTTGTTCCGCTCAACGCTGCATGTGATCATGCAGAGCTGCGTATCGACTCGTCAGCAGCAGCTGATCTCTCTCTCCCGTCAGATTAGACTTCACTCGCGTTTATGTCCACATCGATCCAGCTAGTTTTAGCTAATGATAGGACTACCTGCTTATTAAAAGACACTGTGACCTAAACAATAAGTGTCGCTATGCAACTGGGTGAGGCCACAAAGTATAGCGCAGCATTATGCATTTGTTTACATGCCCACCGGAACCCCGAGGCATTACCAACAGATCAACGCACAATCAACCCATACAGCACATCTTTTTCTCCACATTAAGTGTTACACATTAGAATTGACTATTCTTGTCTGTCACATACTCTTCTTGTCTGTCACATAAGTGGCGCAACTGAAGCGGTATTGCGCTAAAGGGAAATTATTTTGACCGGACATTTTGACCGAAGAGATTTAGATTTGCTTGCTAACGGGAACTCTGACGTCGCCATTGTGTGTGCTTCGCGGATGCACTCGGCTGCTCGGGTCTGCTCGGTCAGCTTCTGGATGAGGAGGCATTCCTTCGACCAACTTACAGTAGATAACATTACAAACATTTTTAACAGGTCATAATAGCGTAAATAATGTTTGTTTTGGCAGTTACAACTGAATGTAATGTTTTCTACTTTTTTACATCTTGGAAGGCATTTGCCTTCATCAGATGGAAAGTGTCTTGACCAACAACTTAAGTATTTATTATAGCTATGCAGGGCATGCAAGCGAGCAAACACAAACAAGTGAAATGAAGAATACAATTGAAATTGTAATATTGTGGTTCATCTTATAATTCAGTCTAGAGAATGCACCAGACAGCATCTAAGACCTGCAAAAATCTAAATATTCTAGGGGGAGGCCCCCCAAACCCTTCGTGCGTCATTTCGTCCGCGCGCATTTTTCAGGGCAATCTCTATTGGGCTCAGGGACATCTGTAAATTAGCTTAGATGGCCCACAGGGCCATCTCCCAAAATCCTTAATGTCATGCACTGGGCCTGGAGCATTGTGTGTTTTTGGGTTTGTATGTGTTTTGGGGTTTGCATATCGTTTTTGTATTTGCAGCGTTTTTCTGTTGAGTTTGTTTTCGGGGCTTGTGTGTTGTATTTAGTTTGCATAATTTCTGTAAATGCAGTGTTTTTTTGTTGTATTTGTTTTCAGGGTTTGTTAGTTTTTCATTTCATTATTTGCAGCTGTTTCCTGCTTATGTATGTGTTTTTGGCCGTTGTTCCGCGTTTGCACCTGCCGGCCACCGTAGAATATATCTGATATATGACCAGTGATGGAATGGTGCATTATGTGGCTATTAGTCCTGACGGCCGGAAATACTAGTTGTGGTGTTGTCAATGTCTACATTGTCGCTGTATTGTATAATTATTTGTTTGTTTTACTTTGATGTTTTCCTTTTCCTTTCTATGTTTCTTTTCATGGCTCTGTTGTTTAAGTTATCTTGATAAGCATTTGTTGGTTTGGTTTTGCATGTGCGGATGGAGGGAGGGAGTGGGGAGTATAGTGAGTGTACTGTGATACTAAAATGTAAATTAAATGGCATTGATTATTGTACAATATAATGAAATAAAAAGATATAGAAAAAAAACACTGATGAGGCACTTCATCAGACTTGAGAGGTACTTCATCTATACCACTAATTTAAGGTTTCATGTCTTATATCAGATTCTGCATGTTCGCAATGAGGCACATACGCGGACTATGATAATGAGTTATATCCAGAAATAAAAAACTTCCCGGCACAAACAACGAGGTACTATTTAATATGTATGCTGCAGTTTGAGGTCAGTATTTCCGTGTCAAAGTTGATCCACTTACCATTACTTTACTTATTAAGGGGGAAATTAATTAGCGTCAGATTGGTAATTACACTACTGGCTTGACTTAGAGAAGAAATCATTTCTATATTTAGATATTCAAGCACTCTGAGCTAATAGTGCTGGAACATGGATTGTTGGAGGAACTCCGTGACAAGCGCCAGTCAGGAAAAGAGGGACAAGAAACAGTCGGACAGCTTTGTGAAATTAGGATAAATACTGTATAACATGAGAAAAATAGCCTAACTTTTATTAATCTCACATTTCACCAGATTCTGATAAATGCCCTACTAACACCCACCATGAGGTTATATCGAGTGAATTCACTTTTCAAGAAGAACATATAAAGACAGAGTTCTATTATATGTATTATTAAAGCCGTGTTTTGTTTTTTTGGGGATTTCTTTTGGTAGATATTTTAGTTTAAATCAGCAAAATGTTACTCAGATAAGCCATGGAGGGCCACAGATTAAAAAGAGGAGGAGTGGGATGCCCTTACCTGGATGTCATCGGATGTTAGGTGTCCCTTCATGTCGCTATTCTTCTTTTTGGGCGGAGGAGGGGCTGGTTTGTGGGCGGGTGGGAGGTCGGTCCTGTTAAGAGAGTGAAAAGATAACATGACACTCGGCACAGTAAGGGATCGCCACCCTTTACGTCCCTCACCTTCTACAGCACTCTATAATGAGAAGTCCTGCCTGCACTTGCCTTTTTCACTCTTTCCTTGGGTTTTGATAGATCTCGAGTTGGTGGCTTTGTTGCGGCGGCAGCCATTCCCCCTGCCCTTTCAAAGGCTCTCGCTGGAGAGACACTGTGCTAATGAGAGTGGGCTGTAATTGGACACTGAGGTGAGGAGATAGGGATGGAGGGAGTATAGGGGGGCAGGGAAAAGGGCATGTGTGAGTCAAGTCCTCAGCGTGGATTGAGTCTCTTCAAGAGTGCCTCGCGGACAAACACCCTGCCTGCCTGCTGTGCAGCGACTATTGCTTTGACACGAGCTGTGACTCAGAGAGCTCAGCAGGCAGCTCTCCACCTTTTCTCTGTGTCCCCCCCCCCCCCTCCCTCCCTTCTGTTGACACACCTGGGAAAGAACAAGTGAACACTTGTACCCATTTACATGACGCCATTTCCAGAACAGAACACCACTATGTTCTTCAAATCAACTATGAAGATTTCACCGGAGATAAAGGCCGCCCCGGCACACAGTCATGGATATGTTCATAAATAGGGAAATTAAATTGTGAGCAGGAAAGACAGCAGTAATTGAAAGCTTGATGTTGAACTTGTTTGAAGAGCATACGGATAATTCTTTGAGACAAGGAATCAGAGGGGTTGTTGCTACCAAATCGTTACAAAGATAACCCCTTCCCTCAAACACGCTGGCAGTCAGATGTCATCTGCCGTCTTCTGACATGATATCAGGAGTGATCAAAGACAATGAGGAGGAGCACAGACACTGAGCTGTGTACCTACATGCATTATCTCTAGCTCCTCCCGCCTCCCATTCGCACTGGTTCACACCCTTATTGAATAACATGACCTTTCCGCAAGGCCAAGCCGGCGTTTTAATGTGCAGAAAATGTGTGCATGAGTGCACCTCTTAACTCTTTCTTTCACGCTCATTATTTCCAGTCGGTATCACCTTGTCTCTAGACAGGGCTGCCGTGCCGCTGCCAGATTCATGTGGCACCCTCTTCAGCCTGCCTGCAGCACAGAGGCAAACACACACAGAAAGGCAGCACAATCTACAATACACTTTTTCCATCACAGAGCCTTCAGAGAAGTAGCATCCATTTTCTCTGAGACAGATAATGAGTTGTGGAATGTTTCCACAGGTACAGCAGTGCCTCATTATAAAGTAATCCGTCGCGTGTGATTGACTGGATTCTGATAAAGGTGAGAACGTTGACAAAAAGCTGTGACAGCCGACAACGTCATTTGCTTTCAAGAAATGTATGAGACAAAAAGTAATTTCCAGCCTCTGAAACTGAATCCTGACACACAATCAAACTCATTTTATTTAAAAAGTATATTTGCAGCATCGTCTTCTATTTGATAGACATTCTTAGCGTTTCAGGAAAAACCAGTTGAATATCTTCATAGGATGAACCACGCTTATGTATGATGAAGCATTGGCATTCAGATCCTGATGCATTTCTTACACGTAATCCCATAGGACCCCCGATGATTGTGTTTCATTGCACATCATTTGAAGGAGCCTGTTCAAATAGGTAGTGTGTTGGGGGCCCATATGCATAGCAGGTTTATTTAATCGGACAAAACATGAAGAAGCTCCCTCGTCTCATGACTACCACCCAGCAGCATCCACTTTCTCTCCGTCAGAGCTCCCCTTTCTTTATTGAATTTAGCCCCATTTGAAATAACGTTGCGCACAAACGGCAGCCCCCAGGAGACAGCCAGTGTATACACTGTCACTACTGGTTGACACAATTGCAGGAAAACAGAGCGAAAAGTACCCTCAGTGTTTAATGAAGTGCCGTATGTGCACAGCGTATACACAGAGTATGGCTCATATGTCAAGACAAACATGCAGTGTACGTACAATGTGTGTGTTTAGGCATTAAAGCTGTGCCCCAATTTACTGCGAAGTACTTATCATTCAAATATTCAGTTTCTTTGAGTATAAAGGACATTGATGTGCTTGACCATATTACACTGGCAGGTACAAACACTAGTGTTAATTGAACTTAAAAAAAAGGGATGAATGTCTTTCCAATAATGAAATATTTGGTTTTCAGAAATGCTCCCGACGCTGTGTGATCTCCAGCAACAAATCGTGTTTCCAGCGACGAGAGGCTTCTTTCTTTTCTTTTCTGACAGCTTTGAGTGTTTCGAAAGGATAACTCCAGTTAATTCAAACACGGCCCTTCATTCTCAGTTTGGGCCATCATTGCCTCAGCCAAGTTGATTATGTTTTCAAGATGTGTTTGTCAGTTGGTTGGTTTTTCAGCAAGTTCACAAAAGATCTACCAGCCTGATTTAAATAAACTTGGTGAAAAGGTGTACCATGGGCAAATGATGAACCCATAATATTTTGGGAGAGGATCCAAGTCACGGATACGGTATTATTTTTCACTGCCGTGGTGGAGGTCTGCGTTCTAAGTGTCCTTACAGTTCCCTTTTGTGATGAAAATGTTTAACTCCCCAAAGTGGTTTCTGATATTTGCTTATGGAAGAACAATGTACAAGTGCTTTTGAAGAGTGCTGCAGGAACGAGCTCTAAAACATGGAAATGAGTTATAGTAATTGCAAATCTGGTTCCCTTGCTTTAAAATCTATGTAATTATGATGTGCTTTGGTAATGCTTGACACAATTTGAAAGCATCATACACTTGTGATTGGCAGTGAGTTTATTTTATATTAGAATTCCTTTTGTTTGTCCAGATGACCAGGGAAATGCTTCCTTCCTAATTGGCCTTCTAAAATATGTCATCCCGCAATCCTACCAAAGTATATCTACAATATTTTGTGAAGACAATTAATAATTTAAAATTAAATCTTAGTTACTGACAAGGATAAAATGCACAGTAGGTTGAAACTGAACCAGGAAGTCAGGCTGTATACTGAACAGGGTTAGACCTATTACTGAAGGGTGAATGAAATCATGAAACAAGTACCCGAGGTGTAATAACCCAGCGTTATAGTTTAACAAAGAGAAGCAAGGGATGTCAACTAAATGTTTTAACATAAAAAAAAGAAGTTGTCAGGATGTTCATGAAGCCTTGTTGGAAATAATGTCCATTGAAAAAGCTCTCAAAATGTTTGTGACTTTAGTTTGGATGTGGACTTCTTTGAGTTTACTTTTCACTTCTTTATGTTGATATCATAGAATGACATGTAGCATTTGGTCACCGAATGAGCTTTATGTGCAAGAGGATTGAGCTGTACAGAATAAACGTATATGCCTGTGACAAACTAATTGAAACGAATGAATGAGTCAGCAAGGAAATGTTTGCTTCGCAGGTGAATGCATTTTTCTTCATGCCAGCTAAATAATTAAATGACTTCTTTCCCATTCACAGCTTGCTTTCAAGCAAAATAAGATTACCCTTTGATCTTAATTTATATATTTATTCCTCTTGCTTCTTGCAAATGTTGTTGATTAATATATACAGCCTGAGTTTCTGAGCGTACAACTGTACAATACTGAGATGTAACCTTTCCACTGGCTGTAATTGCCATTGGGAATTAAAAAGATGTTTACAAGATGATGTCAACCAAAATGAAGAGAAAGTACGATTTAAAGTAAGGATTCATAGGTTGTGTATCATTACATACTTATCAAGGTTGTTTCTGTCATAATGCAAACTGGTGCCATGTGACTTAGATATTCAGTGGGCCTACACACAACCCCAGTAATGCATTACAATCCAACTTATTCTGCAGTTTGACCCTAATGTTTGCCGGATCCTTCATTAGTCAGATGCAGCACGATATTTATATCAGCTTGACCACCTCATGTGCATGTCAGCTGTGCGATTACACACAGACTTCCTCGGAGCTGAATGTGAGGCAGGCACCATGTGGGCGTTGGCTTTGTGAGAGACCCGGACACTAATGAAAGCTGACAAGCACCACAAGCCCGTGGGGAGCAGATAGCACCGAGCAAGGAACCATAAGCTACATTCAAGTTTGTACTGTTTCCTACTCAGGCATCCACCTTGAAGACCTCGCTCCTCCTCGCTCTGTTGGCTACGAAAGGCTCAGGGCAGCTTAAGGCGAGATTTAAGGGGGATAGCGAGGAGAAACACAACTAATCCTTAAACTGATAAGAGTAATCTCTGAGGGAAGATTTACGGCAAAGAAAATGACTTTTACAATGCATTCACAGAAAAAAAGTGACCTTTATATTAGAAAATGTTGCAATGAGGCATTTTTTTTTATTGTTACAGATAATCAGAGGTAAGACACACCTCAATGCGCGAGTTAGGAAGCAGTTGCTGTCCTCTCCACGTGAGAGAAATTGAAGTGTCGCATCCCCAGTAGCGTTTGGATTAAAGAGCCGCCGTACGACCACCACAGCCCAGATTGTGGAAAACAATGTGAAGTGTTTGAGCTGATCCTCGGTGCACTCATTGATTTCTGTTGATCACAATCTTATTTGGCAATTTAAATGCTAATGATACTTTTAATTGCAAGACGGGATAAATGTGATTTGATCTTTAGGAGGCAATTACTTTCATGCTTTGTCTCACTCCGATCTTTCAAAAAGGCGGACACAATTACCCTCTCACAAGAGAAGAACAAAACAAGAATAAAACAAAATCACTTCTGTTTTTGTTCTTTGACAAGTTTATCAAAAAGAATTATTTCTGTTGCTGGAAGGTTTTGAGAACATTTAACTTTACAATTATACAAACACGGCCAGTTTCCAAACCTCAGGCATTTATGCTAGATTACATACAATGCTATACAACAAAATAAAAAGGTATTTGTTATAGACAGTTGCACTGCATGTATAACATTCTGTACAGAGAAACCAAGCACCATCATTACTCAAACAGGAAATTAATCAAATGCACACCCAGTACAGGAAGTCCATGTTGAATGACTCAAAGACATAAAAAGACAATCCTATTTTGGTTACAGCTTAAAGCTAGAAGATGTCCAACAATGAGTTATCACATTTTTTAAGGTCTCCACACAGCAAAGATGAACAGCACTGGTGACCGGTTTATAAATCAAAGGGAACACAAGTACAAGTAATATCTCTGCAAACCACTTTTCACAGTGTCATCTTTCAAATAATGTTTCGAAACATCTTTTTTTTATAACTTCTACATCACTTTTTCTTGACTTAGTCTATCAATAATTTCAAGTGTCTTCCAAAATCACAATGGTGCTACATTTCAGTCCCGGAAAAAACATTTCCAGCCCCTAAGGTGGAATGATTTGCTCCTGCTTTGAGGAAACAGAGTTGCTGTAGTTTGGCGACAGTTACATCCAGCTCATAATTCATCATCCTTTTTAACATTCTGCATGTGATTCTTTTCAGATATTTTAGTAAATATGGCCAGGAAGTTGGCATCAAAGTGATTTATACCAGGGAGCATTTGCAACTGTGTCAACAGCAGCGGCATGTCAGCAGCACGAGGGACTGAATTTGTTTTGCCGAGGAACGCCGCCACGTTTGGCAGTGCTTTTCGGCATTTTGGAGGTCATACATATCACGCTTGGGCAAAAGACAGAACGATGAACACATTATTCTGAGAACATCATTTTTGACAATGCCCATCTATTTGGATAATCAGTTGACTATAGTTCCAGTGCAGCCTCTGAAGGGCCAGTGATTTATTAGGATTGACCAATTTTGAGTCACATCATGTGCTGCTTTGTGAGGGCAAACAGAGGCGTGACTGGTGGTGCAGTCAGGCATGTTATCAAATGCCCAAGCTTGATTAACGGCTCATCAACATGCGGAATTAAACAGTCTGGCTAAATGCTTCCCCTTTACCCTGACATCAGACACTCATATAAAACTATGAATCTCTTCCAGTGGTTTTTTCTACGTCAAATCAAACCCTGCACATTCTCATCTGCGTTCACATCATCAGACATTTCAAGAAAAAGTTTCTTCATAAGACACAGAACATGTTTCATGGTAAAACCACAAGAAAACAGACAGAAATATTTCACCTGGACAGTTAAAGATCTGAATCACATGTCACTACATGAACATGATGAGCTACAAGTTGGAAACAACAACAACAGTTACACAGCACTGACACGACTCAAACTGCTGTCATGCATATTTGACAACAAGCATGCACACAGAAGGAGGAAAAGAGTAAGAAGCGGGGGAGGGAGATTGCACAATGTGTTCTCTAAACAAAATATATATCAGTGAGTTTAAGCTTATGTTAAACAAAGCCTTTATAAGCTTACAGATTTCTCTCAGATTAACAATTTGATATGCATGTTCAATCTCGTCAGAAAAGTGCTCTGTTTTGTCCATGCTCGCCCGATCTGATAAACTCTAAGTGGAGCTTGATATTTAATCTTAAGACTTTTAATTAAGTTTGATTTATCTTTGCACACTTTTTTCAGCCAGTTTAATTATCGCTCATTGTTGTTTAACGAGCTGGAGTTTCTTTTCTTTTTTTTCGCAAACCAAATAGAGATCTTTAATTTCACTTCAGACGTCTCAATGTGTTACCAAAATAAATAAGAAAAGTTTTTTTTGGATGTCAAGTCTGGTGTGATGACTACGGTAGTCAAAGTATTGTGTCGATGAACGTTATTCTGCTTTGGGCGCTCACAACGGTGTGCTCAAGTATGTCACTTGCAGGCCACCATTACATGCAGGCAACAGAATAGAGGATCCAGGAGGACAGGGTTCAGCGGGGGATAGACTGGGGTCAGGTGCCTCTACTTTCCTTGTGGGGGACTCTGGCTTCTCTGGAGCCTGTGTCACACAACTATCAGCAACAGCAGCAACAGCAATGCTGAGGGAGGGGAGTGGGAAACAGAGAGCAGTTACTTTGGCATCAGAGTTAGAAAGAAAGATAGGTTAGCAGGGAGGGAGGAAGAGACAGAAAGCAATGGGAGAGGTAAGAGTGTGCTTCATTTGTCTGAAAAAGCATTCCTGAGAGGTTGGAGCAGCGTGCTATCTGGCTCTCTGGCGGTGTACGTGAAGCAGTCAAAGAGCGCCTAAAAGAGCAGCAGGAGGAGCCGGAGGCCAAAAATCTGGCAGAGAAACTCGTCAGCTTGATGTTAGCATCACTGCTTTGAATATCAAATCAATTACAAGATTTAGGAGGGGGGATCTCTAAAATAAGCACTGTAATCTCATCATGCTACTTGATTAAAGGCTCATGTGCACCCTCAGCCAGATTCTGCACACCCCCAACCTCAGTTGTTTTGGTAATATTCCCAGAGAGAAAGATAGCCAACCACTGCACATAGCAGCATCATTCCCATGGGGATGTGTTGTTTTTTTTGTATCCACTATATAGCCAAGAGCATCATGGAAACCTTGGCAACAAGGTGTTTTGGAGAAAGGCAATTAGCAATATGCAACTCGGATGCCTGCTTCCTTCTTTGTTGAAACCAGATTTCTTACAATCGCTCCTTAACAGATGGCTGAGGCTTTTATCACCTTTGGAATTGCGCATGGAGATATTCTAGATTTCATAAAGGCGTGTCGCTTGTCATTCGCTCAGCTGCATCCTCTGCAACTTCTGTTTCCCCCTCTGTGTGCGGGCAGCAGCTGGCAATGTTCAGAATTGTCATGGCCTCTGGTTTGCAGGCAGAACAAAATGACCAGGTTGGCTGGAGGAGGGGCGGCAGAAGTAACTAAAGTCAGAACGATACAGGGTCCTAAACGTTTATCTTCAACACCAGTCTAAATGGCTTAAATTATTCTGCGAGATAAGTCCTTTTTATTCCGATAATCACGCTCTGAATTAAATTAAAATGAACTACAAACAATGTAGCCGCAATTTGGAGGCAAATCAGTGTCGGATTTTATAGAGAGAGATGCATTTTGAATTCATATTTGCATCATGATATCATTCTAAACATGATGATATCATTTAAGGTTAGCACATTAACAAACCCAATCATTCAATCTTTGATTCACTACTAATTCCACACCTGCTTCTCCACATAACACGTAGAAACAGCCTCTGAACATGACATACTATCCAAACTATCCAAGAGAGGCGAGGCATTCCCCACGCTCCAGCAATCAGTCCTGATTTTGACAATAGTGTTTTAATGGGAAATGGGCTCACTACAGCCCCCATTATAATCAAGCAACTACTTAATAAATGGCGCTTCAATGATAATCACAGACCGAGTAAACGAAAATAAGCGTTCTTTTTTAAACCACGAGATTATCTTTATCAGCTCTCAGAATAAACGACAGGTTTGCAGTGCGATCTTCTGTCTCCGAACACATTAACTCTCCACGAAAATGTTTTTTTTCCCCCCTTTCACAGCGTTTCTCTGTTGTGGGCTGACAAGAGTGCACACCTAATCTTACCACCTGTCCAGCCCCCTGCAATGTTCCCTGGCAGAGGCTCAGTACTCACAGGTCATTATCTGTCTCAGTGCGGGTCTTCTGCTGCCGCCGATGGACCATGAAAACAGTAACAGCCACGCCGGCGATGAGTCCAATGGCAACGACACCTCCAAGGATCCCAATAACACCACCTGGGGGACCCTGCGGCATCGGCTTTGCTGCAGACAAGAGGAGAAAAAACTGTGTTAGAATAGGTGATGTTTGAGTCAGCCAGTGATGCTGCCAGGTTCAACTTTGGAGGAAAAAGAAACCCACAGCAGTGAGAACAAAGAAAAACTATGCTCAATGGCACTCATTGTCGACAAAGACGGCATATGAACATACTTCAGCAATCGTCAAAAGAATAACCTAAAATAACCGCAGCAATATATCCAAGAAGAATAAAAACACAATAGAGTAGTATTTTAGAAGAAGCACTTTAATACAAGCCATTTGTCACGGTATTTCTTAGGCTTGAGGCTCTGTGTCATAAAACACGTCCAAATCCTTTTTCCAGAGATGCAGTTCAGATGAAACCATTGTCCTACTCGGCCTGGCACTGCATACATACCACACAGTTGCGGTAACTTAGCAGCTGCTGCTGTATTTCTAATGTTCCGTCCATCGACTGTTCAAAAGGAGCCTATATTGGCATGGATTTGACAGCAATCCCAAATGCATTCTTAAGAGCACTCAGCTGTCATATTTGAAGGTCCTTCCCAACATGGGGTAATGAATTCACAATATAAAAATGTTTGTGGTTTCCAAAGTAAAAGAAAAATCTCCAAATGTTATTTAAAGTAAAAGCTGGAAAAGTTGAGCTGAAATGACATGATGGTCAAACCCACTAAACCTTTCAGATCATGTTTTTGCTGTTCTTCCGTTTATTGCCGTCATGGGATAGAACAGTTAAAGAGAGAGAAATAGGACAGGAGGAGAAAGAGGAGGTGACACAGCTAAGGACTGCGTGTTGGCTGCTAGGAGTAAGGAGTTAAGTAGCTGTGGCTACGGTGAAATGCAAAACAAATATTTCACATCATGTCTTTTCATAACCACTTTTCCTTGACCTTGATTCAATCACCATGAGGTGTTCAATGATGCTAAGATTGCCACTTTATACATAAGACATACAATGGATAAGCTACAGTTAAACCCTAAATGCTGTATAATTCAAGTTAGGATTCTTGTCCAAGGTTGCTAAGAAGGAGGTGTGGGCAGCGGTTATCAACAGCTGATTAGTGTGTCACTTTAAATGTTGCTACTGCAAGGTATTTTGCTTCACTGTAGCCTATGTTAAAGGAAGTAACAAAGGTAGTACTGAAGGACCTTTCCTTATCATTTTGAAAATTGCTAAAGCTGTTATGGCTGCCACTAAGATACTTCTGGGTCATTTCACTCAGTTTCAAGGCTTCCTGAGGAAAAAAAAGAGGATTTCAAACTCTGCTCAATACTCAAGTAATCACTCACAAAACAATGTTGAGGCTGATTAAAGGTGGAGTATGTAATTTATTTCAGAAACACTTTTTGTTATATTCCATGGAATGCTCTTAACATCCCGATAGCAATGAATATATGAAATGCTTTGACAAGAAATACATTTTAAAAATGTCATGTGTGGAAGCCGTAGCGCTGTAAAAAGCACGACCAATCATTTTAGCCGGCTAAAATAACTGGATGGCCAACCTGCCTGTCAGCCTTCCATCTGTGCACACACTTATCTCGTGCCCTCATTGGTCATGTGTACGTTCGTGTGTGTAGGACGAGGGGCTCTGTAAGGAAGTGGCGGATCTTTTTCCGGTTGTGTATTTTCAAATTCTAGCGCACTCGAGCTGGTTTCTCCAAAATTACTTACCCCACCTTTAAGATGCACAGGCAAGGCCAAAATACAGGCTTAGATCCAACAAGTACAATATTGAAAGAAAACGTACAGGTAAAAGGCAGGCAGGTACTGTACAGCTGGCAGGGAATGGGCCGACAAAACCCAATACAGCAGCTAACCAACAAAGACAAACTGACAAAGGAAAGGGCAGAGACTAAGCACACACAAACAGGAGGGAGATAACGAGGGACAGGTGTCAGCAGACCTGACGAGTAGCAGGTGAAACTAATTAGGGCGGGGCAAACGATTCACTAGGCGGCAAATAAACAATGGCAGTAAAAAAAGAAAAAAGGAAATAAAACAAGACAACACACAAGAGGAGGGAGACTTCAAAACAAAAAGAGAAAACAAACTATCAATAGAAATTCCAGGACCATGGCAGCTTTTCTTTTTAAAAAGGAGGAGGGATAGTAGTGACAATATTAAATTAAATCATTATTGTAACCTATTTTGAAGAGTTGCATAGGCTATGATCATCAAGCTCAATTTTTTGCAAATGTCTTTGAGAGCTCTTTAGAAATGCCTTTGAGAGCATGTCTGAATGTATCTCTAAGAGCTTTTGGAGAGACTGTTAAAAGCGATCTGTGACCAGTGCAAAAGAAAACATCTGAAGCAAGAAGGGTTATTTGTTGCCAACACTTTTTTCTTTTATGTTTTAGCTCCATACGTTTCAAGACGCATGGGTCTTACTTCAAAATGATGGCCACCTCTTTGCAAAACATTTATTTTAGACAATGAATCCTCCTTTATAAGATGGGAGAAGCACAATTCATGTTGTGTCTCAACTGATGTCAGGTATTACTAAAAAAGGACAATATTTTTTTCTTCAGAAGCACAATACATTTGTTTTTCTGAAGGCAAACAGCCCTGGCTTCTGTTTTCTTCGACAAAAGCAGTTAAAGCTGTCCTCATTTAAGACAGGCCAGGGACCAATCAATGGCTGTGGGTCTGTTGTAATGGGACACTGGAAATCCTCCCCATATTCTACTTTGAAAAGGAAAGCCTAAGTCCTGCCCTCATGATGTCTCCATTATTATCTGGTCGTCCCTCCCGGTAGTGACAGGACAAGGCCACGCTCCCGGGGGACCTCTTCTCAACAGCCCCTGCCTGCTTGCTTGATTCACTGCCCATAATGATGGATACACAGAGGACTACTTCACATACGGCCACACAATAGCAAGCACATTGCAGCACTTTGTACCCAACACCCGCTGCCTCACAGGCACATATATCGTGGTTCATCAGGTTGTCTTGTCACGCTGCAGTTGTTGCTGCTTTAATTTTCTGTTTGCGGCTACTTAAGCTTCACATGGTGTCAAATCTACACACCAAAAGAATGTAAATAGGTTTTCATGTAAGCAAATACACTCCTTCAAAAGGGCCGGGGAGTAAAGCTTTGAAGAGCGAGCGTAAATGTGATCTTACTGTTGTAGCACGGCAACAGATAAGCTAGAACTCCTACCGTTGTCTCATCTCGCCACATAGTGAAAGCCAGTGGGCTGGATTTCATGGCCCTAATGCAAATGCCAGACACAATAGTCTGTTGTATAACACTAGCACACAGAGGAGTGGACTCGATCAGAATGCAATTTCCCTGTTGTAGAGCCTTAGGCACTCTGCACACAGGATTTAGACTGTCACCTCCGAACACATAAAGGTAGGGTGAGCCATCGGGCGTGCAGCCTGAGTGCTTTGTCTTCTTCCTAATCATCAAAAATTAAAGCTTTCATTTTCAGTACAGCAGTTTTACATTAAAAGCATCCCAATCATCACCAATCTTCACATGTATGCCAACACATATTTGGCAAAATGGTTAAGCACAAGTGTTAACCTCGCTACTGTGGATGGCGTAGCAAAATGCACCATCAACTCCCACACTGTGTAAGATAATGCTGAGCTGGAATAGTTTGATCACAAAAGCGAGAGCTACCCTCTGCAGAAGTTAAGCCCTTCTACAGTATGTGCAGCCAACAACACCTTCAAATTCAATTAGGCAAAGTTAGATAGTACAACTGTAGCAGATAACGGGTGCCTGATGATTCAATTACTGCAGTGCATGTTTTTTCAAGAACATGAATTGCTGAGGATTCAGAAACATGGTGGTAGACTACAAAGCTCAATGCTACTGAATACAAGTTTTCACCTCTGAGCATCACATCAAAACCAATAAAACATTGAGTGTTGATGCAATATATAATCTTTGAGTTTTTTCTTTGATGGATATGAACTCCGGGATCCTGCTGAACCACTCAAGGACGGGAGCTGTTGAAGGAGTTTTAGAAAAGTATTTGAAGTGCAGTCCAGACGCTACAACAGTTGAGGAAAAATAAGGTGATCTGGCGAGCATGACAGTCAAATGAGTCACGGACAAATATGTATGCCTGACTTTGGATTGTGCTCAATGTCTGTGTGTAATCTTTAGAAAAGACTCACATTTATGTTCTGGCATATTCTCTGATGCCTGTGACTTAGTGTTGTCAAAGCAGTTATTTGGAAATTCCCCAACGCTTCACACAATAGGCAGTACTACATGAAGAGGGCTTTGTCCTTGTCTTAGAATAAACTGTGGATTGCCAAAAGTAATAGGCACAGGGATTGAGTTACAGCATGTCTCTGCTTCCTGCTTTCACAACCACCAACAGTGCCAGTACCAACACAAGCACTGTCATTATCTACACCTCCATCGCATCAGGCAACGAAAGATATTTTAACACCATGCTGATCACATGAAAAGGAAAATATGTCCCTTGTGGTGACCACTGTGTAACATGCAGGGCTCGACATTAAGGACTGCCCGATGGCCCGGGGCCATCTAGTATTTACCTCGGGCCATGAGGCCTCACCTGCTGGTTGCCCGATCGGGCAATCTATTATGCCAGTATCATGCAGCTCGCGGATCCAGTAATGAGTGACCCAACAGTAAAACTAAACATATCTATAACTAGTTTAGGTAGTTTGAGAAGTAATTAAAATAGCTACGTGTGATATTCTAACCTGAAGTGTGTGTTTTGTTCCGCTCACCGCTGCATGTGATCATGCAGAGCTGCGTGTCGACTCGTCAGCAGCAGCTGATCTCTCTCTCCAGTCAGATTAGACTTCACTCGCGTTTATGTCCATATCGATCAGATCCAGCTAGTTTTAGCTAATGATATGACTACCTGCTTATTAAAAGACACCGTGACCTAAACAATAAGTGTCGCTATGCAACTGGGTGAGGCCACAAAGTATAGCGCAGCATTATGCATTTGTTTAAATGCCCACCGGAACCCCGAGGCATTACCAACAGATCAACGCACAATCAAACCAGAAAGCACATATCTTTCTCCACATTAAAGCTGTGTCTCCGACTCCTATCTCTCGGCACTACACCATGAACTAACTGCATTACTTTTCTATAATTAAATACCACAGCTGTAATGTTAGAAGAGAGAATGATCTTCTCCATGGAATATTTCAAGTTGCATAGGGAATATTGCTTTTCTAGTCACAAAAGCAGAAACTGGAGTTTGTTTGAAATATTTAGACTATGGGAAAGTTAATGTCAACTCTAAAAAGGGACTGCCAGACGTGCACACGTTTTAAATAAAATCATTGTATTTTGTACTTCCGTTCTGAAAAATACAAGCTCAAGTACATCACTGGACGAAGCTGCATGCATGATACTATACTGTACACTCGGCACGGTCTAATGAGTGATGTCTTTGCATTAACATTCATACAAATACTCAAACTTACATTAAACATTAAAAACAAAAAGTTTACCAAGAATTAACCCGCTAAACACACAAAATGACACCATTAAGTACACGTACACAACTTGCTACTTAGTTAAAGGTTGTTACAAAACAAACACTAGTCCTATTAAGCTAGCAGGTGGCGCACTATACATAACACGCTCAACATTAAACTGGCAAAACTAAACTACGATAAATACAATATTAATAAATATATTATCAGCATTACCGCTAGTTTGTTAAAGTTTTACTCATACATTTTTGAAGGTAAGTTATACAAGTCCTCATCATTAGCTTACCTGAAATATATAAGCACTTAACTGCACTGCGTTTACCTCTTTGCGTTTCACCCAAAGGACCCCTGAGCTGCCCTCTGTGCATGTGGGATCTTTACTCATAATTATAACTTCACCAACTAAATATTAAAATTGGCATTGAACAGTAGCATATCAGAAAATTACAGGTAAAATTAAATCCGAAGAAACAACATATAAATAAAGTGCTTTTGCAATACAATACAGTCATGTCAATTACCAGGCCCAATATGATCTACTACTACCATATTTTAGAAGAAATAGCCTAATGCTAAGAAATAATAAATGTTTTACTTTTGATACTTGATAGTAGATTTAGCTGGAAATAGCCATGCATTCCTCACAAAAACATTAAAATGCAGAAGTATTTATATAGTGGTGTTGCTTCTGAACGCTATCCATGTTGACCACTAGTGGGCACAGGAACATACAATCGACCTGAAGACAAATAGCCCCCGAGGTCATGCAGGAGCTCATTGGTGTCACCAAAATTAAGAAACACAATGATACTATTGAGTACCTCTTAAGTATAATACCCTTTGACCTCCTTTGATTTCTCAGCAATGGAAAACCTGCATACAAATCCGACTAAACTCTATTGAGTAAAGGTTGTTGTTCAAATATGTCTTGAGGCTGCCACTGAAAGATTACTATTGATTTTCAATAAGTGTTCTGCACCCATCCATGCAGTGGCTCTCTCTGTGCCGTCGGTCCACCGCTGGGGCACATTTGAGCCGACAGACTTGACCTTGGCTTTTTGTGGCTGCAGTTCCTTCTAAGGTGGTGGCAATCTTCAGTCTTGTCACATCTACTCCCCAGAGTTCATCGAGGCGTACCAGATGTATGAGTTATTGTTTGTTTTTCTCTGCTGCAAAGAGCATCCAAACATAGAGTACAGTCATGGACCCGCACACGGTCCTCTGTCAGCTCTGATGGGTTTTAGTGGCATTACGTTTATGGCGGCTGGTAGCACACGGAGAATCACATTTCCATGACAATCCATCAAGCAGACACCATTGGCTGGGTGTGACTTCTACCCAGCGAGTTATTCTGTTAACTGCAGAGCTCAGACGTTCTGCCAGTTGGAGGTCACATGGGGCTTGTGGGACACAGTGAATAACTGCTTTGCATGTGATTATTACTTATTCATTCCTCAGGACAGAGCTTACAGATTCATATGTGGGCTCCCAACAAGACGCAGTCACTACTTAGGTAAGATCTGGCAACAATTTGATGGTGCAAAAGCAACCGATCAACTGACGCTGCGGCCTGAAAATTGATTACTTCCTCACTGCTGCTTATGGCCCTTTTTGGAGAAATGTGACCAAAATGCAGGGTGGCAGAGTATTCAGATTCCAGACCATCCAAAAAAAAATTTAAACGATTTAATCTTGAGTGCCAGCTGTAGACCACTCAATAGCCAAACATGTGGGCTCTAGTGTTACCATTCTCCCAAAAGAACATGTTAGTCACACATACCAGAGCAGGAAGAGTTCAGGTGAGAGGCTAAGGGTGAGCAGTCTCCAGCTGGAGCACGCAATGCCCACTCCAAATGCAATCTGTCACAGAATACAGCAATGCAGGCTTTAAATGGAAGCAGGTTTTTAACATCAGATCCTTGCCATGTACCTGCTGAGCCCCGGTGTGGTTCATGAAACACTGGCAAGACAATTCACAGCTTAATGATGTATTTAAATGTACAGTCTCCCCTGGCAATGTGACTAAATGATAGTGAAAAAGGAAGTATATTGAAAGCTATAAGGCACCACGCTGATGATATTAAGAGGACATTTATATAGTGGCGCTTTGTAAAAAAGGTTCCAGTCATAAGTCTGATCGTATTCCAAGAATGGATGTGGCTCCTGGCGCTCTTCCCCTCTCCCATCAGAAATTGTAATTGCTATCTCCTCCACAGGGTCTGTAATACTTTCCAGCAATACCGGGGAGTTTTCAAGTGGACAGATTGAGAGTCTGGCTACCAACCCACGCCAGCTCCAAACCACCAGTGCCAGTCTGAGATGGCCACCTGTTCCAAAGACCACAGTGGCTGTTTTTTGTTGCTCGGTTTACACAAGTCGCCGGTTGACCAGCAGAGTGTCACAGTCAAGGTGTCTGGTTGCTTTTATCTCTCTATTCATGAGTTATACAGCTACCTTATGTGGAAATGCCCAGGCTGTTAGTCATTTATCTGGAGGAGAATCTTTGTCTACCCTTTTTCCACATTGGGTAAATGCTGCAGGCCCCAATAAAAAAAAAAAAGAGTGGTTTAATGGAGTTCATAAATCTGTATTTCATGCTGCCAACTCTAAGAGGCACATGCTGTTTTGTCTCCTTCTTCCACCCCCTCCCCAAGTTGGTAATCTTGTTAAAGTTCAATGTTTCCAGAGCTGTCTCCCTTGGGAGCTGGGGTTCCTGATGTCATCCTCTTTTCCACAGTAGTTTACCCTCTGGAGAGGTCTGCATCCTATTTTACCTGGATACATACTGATGGTCTGTCTGTGCACCCCATGTGTCAAAATGAGACAAGGGGCCGGGGGCAGGAGGGTTTTGTTGCTGTGTTAGTGCTGTTCTGTATCACTCCACAGAGGGCAGCACTTCATTAAACACAAATTGTAAACACATGGGATTTGTTTATTAAGAGGAAACTAAGCTCATTGTGAAATTAACTGTTTTGGACCTGCTGGGCCAACATGAGAAACACCTGAGGCCACAGAATAATAGTTTTTTTTATTATCATATTTGTAATTTTTCATAATTTCCTGCATTTCTCAGACATCTTCTGGCTGTTAAGGACCACATTTTACACTAATGGATGGATGTCTCTGCATGGTTGAATAAATGCCTGCTGAGCCATTCTGTTTCACTTTATAGCCTCTCCTGTTTCTGTGTAAACATTTTGTGACTCAATGGTACGTTAAGGCAATCTGGTGAAGTGATCAGCAAGACAAAAAACACTTTGCATGTTTTCATGATTAAATAGAGACAACCCTCAACGTCAGCAGGGCAAGCTGCAGGTCTCCATGTGACCACACAGGCATCAGCTGCAAGTGTTTGGCGCACCGCTGAGTCTGGCGGGGTGGGTGAAGCCAAGCAGCACCAAAGCCCCCGTCAATGAATATGAGATTGCAGGCTGCCAAGCTGATCCTGATGCTGTCATGAGGTATTACCTCCTGTGACAGCCTAAATAACAACAGTTGTAATTAAAGAATGATTGGAATGGGTTGGCCAGTGCCTCTTAATGGGGGAATAAGCTACAACGTCGCTCCAGGAAGTGAATTGCACTCATTTATTAACTTCAGGAAGCCGGTAGCTGCTGTCAAGATGTAATAGCTTACTTTAAAAGCTACATAACTTTCTATCCATTTTGCTCACTGGCCCGTTAACTGCAACACTTTAATTAGAACAAAATATGAACCTGTATAATTTCAGTGGCTTGTCCAATAGGTTTTTTCCTTTCTGTTCTATGATTTAAAGTGTACGGTAACTGCAGTTTCCTTTGCCGTGCATCACCACTAATCTTAAAACTAGCCTTGCACCCATAAAAAGAGCTGGCTGTGCAGCGTTTGTGATAGGGCTCCCAGTTTGCTTTAGCAAGCATTCTCTCTCTCTCTGGAGCCCTTTCATGCCCCAGCTGAAATCCTCTATGGGTTGAATGTTGATTTAATGGCTGCTCACTGCTCTAAACTAGAGGAACCGCAGTGCTTATACAGATCTGTACCCTCTTCTCCACCTCGTCCTCCCTCTGCTACCTTCTTTCCCGTGTAAGCAAAATTACTTCTCAGTGTCTCTCTCTGGCAGGCGCCACAAGGTCACGGCTGTAATTTCCTTTGCCTGGTTAAAAGCTGACTGAGTAACAGACCCAGTCAGTCTGGATATGTTCGAGAGCAGGTTTTCAATTTAGCAACACTTGGGCTGTTGAGTCTGCAGATCCAATTCCAAAGGCCACCCCCTTGTACTGCCCCCGCTGCTAAGCAAGTGTATCATCTCCAAGCACCATACACACACATATGTACTCAAATAACCTCCCTGGGGGTAAGTATTAGACTGAAATAAAATGTATTTTATTCCTACACTGGATTGCTTGTGTTATCTTTGGAAAATTACCATTGATTCCTTTATACACTCTGCTGGATTTAAGCACAAGAATGTGAATTTGCTCTCTAATATTAATTTGTACTCCCCCTCTACCATGTCTATGTTTCAGGATGTCTATCATCAGCTGCACTTTTTACCTTTTCATTGTTTTTTGTCAGTGTGTTTGCATCACAGCTTCATTAAGAATAGTATCATATTTCCTTTCGTAACATGGTGAGATCGCATCTACATCATTTCCATGTTCAGTCATGTGAAATCCCGCACAGGAAGCCTTGCTCTTTCTCCAAGGTTGGACCTTTTCAGTGTCAGACAAATTGAATTACCTTTATGATGTGCTTATAGTCACTGCCATGTGGTTGCACCCTGAGATAATACAAAATGTGATTGGATATATAAAAACTATTAAACAAGCTTTGAGAAAAATACAAGTTTTTGTATTGTTCACAAGCATGTCAACAATATGTTAAACGTTTGATGACAAATAGTGATCTCTTATAAATCAACTGTTTCCTAATACAACTGTAATAACGTGATATATTATAACATAAGAAAGTTAGCACTCTCTCCTGTGTCTGCTTTTACTTTGGATCTGTCATATACAAAGGGTAGATATTTGATGAGTTGTTAATGACTGCTATTCTGTACATCTTTTCATTTGAATATGCAATATTAAATAATGTATCTGCTTCAAGAAAAGCAACCTAAGTCAGGCTTCGGGAAGAGACCTAAAACTCAAAATGTTACTTAATGGCATCCAAGGAGAACTCCTGTACTGACTTGTGTTTAGACAACGTGCAACTTACCAACAAAACCTGTCCTTGGGGCCATGACCTCTTCCTACTTATAGGGAAAATAACACAAAACAGACAAAGCTCCTTGGAAGAAGACTCTGGAGATGACCATCTCAAAGAGGACCATCTGAGAGATAACCATCTCGTCTGTCCTCATCAGGTAGAGCAGAGACCACAGCAAACAAACCCTCCAACATGGCAGAATGCTACCTTTCCAAGTTACTTTAAAATCTAAAATAACTAAATATTTGAAAAACAAAAAGATAATTGGCATGTAATCGTGTTCCCTGAAATGATGTCCTCTTTGATGTCCTGTCTCCAATTTAGGAACAAAAGTAACATCTTAACAAAGACTGATAAAGGCTCTGGAAACAGCACAACATATGATGGCCACAGGCACATTTACTTGGATGATTCACAAGTCCAGTAATCTTAACATATTTTTGACGTTGTACTATGCGGAACCTTACTTCACACTGTCCTTATTTATTTTGTTCTAAATTCACATTATCTGTTCAGAAGCCTATCTCAATTGGGATTCAAAATAGTGTAAATAGGTTGCACTCTCAACAACAGGAATATAGGTGTAATTTAGATCCATTTATCAGCTAACTCACATCTACTGGTTTCATTTGCACAGACAACTTATCTCGCCGATACTCACATTGTAGTGGCTTTAGTGTCGTACTGCTTTAGAGTCATGATAAGAGCTTAAAATGTACAATTAAGACATCAACAGCCATGAGAATTGTTGCCTTTTCTCTTTGTCCAGAAGCCCATGAAATGGATTGGAAAATAGATTAGTTGTTTTGTTCGTTGTCATATCTGTATGCTGACTACAAAACAGAGAAAAAAATAATAGCAAAAAAAAGATTGTTTGTTAACATACTTCTTAAAAGCGTGCCTGTTCATATATATATACAAATATGAATTAGTGACAATTCTTCATCTACAAACAACTTAAGATAGATTCAAAAAATTGAAATGCAGACAAAAAAAAGCATATTGTCCAATTGTCAGACATTCACCAAAATGTACATCTTATTCTTCCAGGGGAACGCTCATATCTAAGTCTCTTTTTGTTGGAGGTATGGCTAATATATAATGCCTTAGCAATAACAAAAACTCCTAATTTCAAACTTATCACCTGATTAAAATGATCCATTTTGTGAGTCATGTTGTTTTTCAAAACTAAATATCAATCACACCAGGCTGTTCGATGACATAACGTGTTGGAGTTTCCTGTTTGCATCTGTAGGGGAGACATCCTCATGCTCACATACTGTTAAAAATAAACCTTCTGAAAACACGTCCTCTCCTCTGGTGAAGAGGTTTGAAAACAGTCCACACTCATATAGACCTGTAGATGTATAGAGTGGCTATAATGTCTGTATGTGGGCCAGAACTATCACACTGGTGGGCACAGCCTCCATGCTGCTTGAGTGGAATGCAGATGCCAGAGACTGGCACTAATGTGCAGTGCATTGTGCTTTATGGAAAGCCACATTGCTATAAGAACTTTACAATTTGCTATCTCCACAGTGCTTGAAATTTCAAGCTAACACTTGAGTCAAAACATGATGCGGCACTCATGGTGGAGGGAGCAATCGATGGATAGATGAAATGCTTTCATCCAGCATCCCTGCCACAGAGGAGGAATGCAGAGAGAATAACACAGTATGAGGGCATGCTGAATTTTCCAGGTGGAAATAAATTCACACAGGGGGATTCTGCAGAATTACCTCCACTGTTAAGAATTTGTGTCGCCACTCTGTTTTTGTCTCAAGAAGCAAATCCCTACATGGAGCTGGAATCACTGATTTGAGAAAAGGAACAGAAGTGCATTTGGCAGGTTACTATACTCGAGCAGAGCCGCTTGCAGTCATTTAGAACTGTGCTGAAGCAGCAAAAAATGACCACTGGGACAAATACGACCCATCACCTCAAACAGCAATTTTAAGGCTATTACAGTTAACGAAATAGTGAGCTATTTGAGATTACTACCACAAAGGTCAGCCAAAGAAATGTTTGAGCAATCTCAACAGAGAATTCCAGTCCCTGTGTATTCATATTGGTATCAAAATGGTATTTATAAAAGTAACATTTGTCCAAAAAGCTGAGTGTTTTAAGAATTTTCTTTCCACTTCACTCTAATGTACCATATGGAACGGTATGCCATGCATATTTTCCACTGACATACTTAAAAAAGCAGAGGGCTAATGTAAACCTGACCTGCCCTATGAAGTCTGGCTCATGATTTAAAGTTAAAAGGAGAAGGTATATCCTCGTCATGAAAGACAAGAGAACAATCTCTCTTCTCACTCACAGGAGCTGGCTGAACTTAGATCTGCTTCAGACCAAGTAACAGGGGTGACTATTGAGATTCTGCACGCATACCATCACCCCCTCACCCCAGCCGAATGCAGCGCCACTTCAGGCACACACACCGCTTAGACAGACACCAGAGTTTCAAAGCCATTTCATCGGGCTGCTGAAGCTACTTACTTCCACCGCTAAATACTGCAGGGGAATCTCAAGACTCTGCTGCGGTCCCTGAAAATGATCTGTGGTGGGATATCTGTGAGGGGAAAGAGCATTGGGAGGAAAAAAAGACCCTCCAAAAAATTAAAGTTTTGCAAGTCTTTGGAAAAAAAATCAATGCAGACAAAGAAAAATACAGTTTCTTTGCAAATCACTGCAGCCACGTCCAGCGGGGGAGACATTTGAGTGCATTATAGAATATTGATTTGTCCTTGTTTGGATACAAGTTTGAAAAAATGTGCCCAAACAAACACACAGTAAAAAAAAAGAATATTTTCCATTGTAAGAGACACTGAATAGCTACCAGTTAAAAACATTAAACACTTGCCTCCTTTGGGCTCAGTTTGTTACTTTTGGAAAGAGCTCAAATGTGGCAAAAGAAAAAGAGAGAAAAAATTTCAATACCACGCAGTAAAAACATACTTTATTATTTGCCAAGAGCCCAGGAAAAACACACACAGTTCCTCTCGAAATCCAAAGCAAACAGAGCTAACCTTAACCCTACCTTGACAGCAGTGGAGCAGTTCAGAGTAGTCCATCAAAACTGAATCAAGATTTAGACGTGTGATTATTCCTCACAAGACAGCTTCATATTTCATTTGAAGAAAATACAAATAAGGTTTTTTTTCTTTTTCCTGTTTTTTTGCAGATTAAAAAATATGCCACTTGAATAAGCCTGTTTAGAGGAGGCTGTATGTTTTGTGACTGTCTGGCTTAGAAATGCATGCCGCATTTTAAATCACAATATTGTCAGAGTGTGGGACAGCTGAAAACAATGGTGAGTCTTATTTGAGACCGAATACATTATTGAATTTTATGCAGTGAAACACCTCAGAGACTGCAGACAAAGCTCACACAGAGTGAAGAGCTCTATACTTTGGGTGTCTGGCCTTGCACATGTTTCCAACTTGTTATGCCTCAAAACTGCATTAATTGCAGATCGAGGTGTCGCCACCAACCATCTACACTGAGAGAGAAGTGGGTCTTTCACTCGTAATCATGTGGGAATCAGGGGAACTGCTTTGGAGACAAGACGCTAAATGCTCCCATCCACAAAGTGCTACCATGTGGAGGTTTTCTGCGCCATTTACATGTGTCTTTGTTGAGTTTCAGTGGAGCTGCAACAGTGTCATTCCAAAGAGGATTGGGAACAAGGACCCTAGTGGGAATCTTGATTAAAACACCAGATGCACAGGTGATCCATTCAGTCTTGATGTTGAAACTTCTCCTCCATGTTAGTATGACTTCCTTCAATGCCTTTTCACCAGGTTTAACAAGTCAAAATATCATATTGACTACAATGCCTCTCCACATTTTGCACTAATAACAGACAATTTAAACCCAATCAAAATTCCGTTGTGACACAACAGGGATGTGGTGTTACTCAATACACTGGCTGCAGTTCCACTTGAGCCTGATGGACCCCTGTGATCCAGTAACAAGAGGTGGTGATGGAAAGTGGTCTTGTATAAGTAGTAAGACGTATGTTAATTATAAAGTTTAAATCAAATATTACAGTCATAAATATAAGAGCTTTTTGTCCAAAAGATCAGGGACCATTTCTACAATAACATGTTTGGTATTGTTGGAAATAAAAAATGCAAACTTTTCTAATGCACCTAAATGCACCTTGACTCTTTTTCTAAAGAAACAAAGCTGTCAAACCTCAGATTTAACAGTCACACTGACATAACTGTATGCTCACCAGGGCATATGTCATTTTCAACATTCTAGTTTAGGATGATGGAAAGTCACAAAGAACCTTGGAGGTGATACAGTATCTATTTAAAGCTTCTACCATCTTTCATTGTATTGGATTAGCAGCCTTAATCAACAAATATAACATTAAACCAACACAAATACCCATCACTATCTTCTTGGAAATAAATAATGAGAAGTGTTTGTGTTTAGGATGAACGTACACAACCCCACTACAACTCAATGTTTTACGACTCAAAGGACCATTGACTTTGGGAGTGTACAGCGCTGATTAATCTTAACAAGAGAGGGGCAGATAGAGAAGCTTCACTGTGTTCCAGTTAGGCTCACCGCTCACTTTCTACTGATCTCTTTTAAACTACTTGATTGCTCCTATTGGATTATCTTGTGGGATGTGGGACCGTGTGAGCATGGCTTTGTGAACCTGTGTGCATGCAAGTGTGTGTTTTAATTAAAGTTTGAGGAGGACCGGGAAAAGTTTAAATTAGCCATGGCAGGCTGAAAAATGGTCTTGTTTTCTTGTCTTCATTCCCGTGTCGTTTCTTATCTTTCTTTTAAGCTCGGCCACTTGGTTATCTCCAAATTACCAACAGAACTCATTTATTTTCCAATTGAATTACGTCCGAGAGAAGTAGACCTGCACAACCATCTTTCCTTTATAAAAAACACCGACCGACAGTGGCTATCCACAGCGCCAATGATTAGACCACAGCATGCCCTGGATCAAACACCTCAATCAGACACCATGGCTTGTTCTATCTTTGTCTCTCTCACAATCCTCTTAGTCTTTCTCTTCCACCCTCTCTTGACAACAGTGACATCAGATTTCGCCACCTAAAAGGAAAAACTAATCCACACAAACAAATGTTTAATTATCTTTAACTCTTTGTTCTCATTATTTCGTAAAACAATACGTGTTTTGAGAACAGGTGACAAAAACACAGGACTCAATGCCCAATGTGTAATTATGTCCTCCAAACAAAATCCTGAAAAATTGCAAAGGACAAAGACCTCCACACGAAAGGTATAGAAAATAATACAAAAACAAGCTTTTTATTCCCAAAATAGAACATCAAACCTGAAGTTCAGACCAGCAGTTATTTAACAGAGCAAAAGGAAAAGATCGGCAAATAAAATCAACAACATTTAAAGTATTAGCAGATCTTCCAATCATTTATACAGTCCATAGATTATAATTCACAAGGCACCTATTGTTCTTCCTGACCTGGCATATTGGATTAAAACATATAATGTGTGACCAATCCAACCTGTGACTGTATTGTGACCTGGACATGAGATTAATGTTTGTATACGAGAGGATGAGAATAATCCCCAATTGCATTAAAGGTTAGCATAGTGGAAGATGAATCAATGAATCCCACAGGCAACCTTTTTATTACTTTAAACCTTTGGGCTACGGACGTTTTAATGGCCCTTTCCCCCCCATCACAATATGTGAGAGCGACATTAATTCAGAAACCACTGAAATGGACTGTGACAAATGGTAAACAGAGTGCCTCCCAATCAGTTAACGGAAAATACAACTCATCATCATGAGACAATACTTCAACATATGTCAAAACAAAGCGAGGTTTTCAGACAAGTAATATGTGCACAGCGGCAACACAAGAAGAGAATAATGTTTTGTATTATTGGTTGGTTTCTCCTAGTACGGTTAGTGTGAGTTTGTATGCTAAAATCAATTGTATTATTGTTTGCACACCGTTTTCCCACAATTGTCTTCTAGTCTTTAGATGGTCATAAATATTGTTTTTTAAGTGTATGTTCACCCTAGATTAAGACATGTGCCTTAATGCACATTGGACATTTCATAAAATAATAGGGGTGTCAAAAAATGTAAGATGTACAGTATAATTGTTGTCCCTTCACAATTTCTCCAGTCTTAACATTCTTACTTAACTGCATTTTATTTGGAGAAGTGATTGACCCTGGGGTGTCCCTTTACATGTGACTTCATACTTCTTATCAAATTAAATGTTTTCAATACCTGCATGTTGACACACAGTGAATGAGCCAAAACAGCTGCATCTGATTTGTGCTAACTTAGCAACCCAGTCTCACAGCATTCCGCAGTCACAAAATTAATTTAACTTATTGATTCGTGTTCATCAACACGATTTTAAAAGCAATGTATTTCTATAGGTAGTATGTTTCGTGCCTGCACCACGTCTCTTTTTCCAGTCAGGTCTTGGAAGACCGGAAGCTGTGTGGTTCATAAAAACATTTTCTTACTCAATATCTTACCCTAAGCCTAACCCTAACCCTTTTATTTTAAATAGTATAATGTCTTTTGCCGTCCCCGAGGGAAATAAATGGGGATCAGAGCCTCAGAATACTGAAATCTGTGTTTTTTAAAATCTTTTTTTCCTAATTTGTTATTATTTGGTGCAGGCACGAAACATACTATAAATACATTGCTTCTAAATTCGTTCTGTGTCATAATACTGAAATCTCAAATTTCTTATTATTTACATTGCTTTTAAAATTGTTCTGTGGAACACGAATAAAAATGGGGAAATCGTGTTGGATAACACAAATCAATAGATTCATTTCGTGACTATAACACAAAATGCCGTGAGACTGTGTTGAACTGAGATGAAGCTGCTGTGAATTTCTCCTACCTTACTTTCAAAGCAACCTAAATAGTGTGAACAGAACAACATGAGTAGGAATCAGTGAATGTAGTCAAGGTTTTGATCAATGAATCTCTGAATGTGTGGGTGGTTGATGCAGAAAAAGGAAACAAAATGTTACCAAATAAACAATGACTGACTGACACTAGCTTATACAGACTAGTCGGAAATCTTAACAGACGAGACCAATTTGTCCTACAGTCAGCTCCAGCCTTCAGGCACTTACAGGTAGCGTTCGTTAGCTTAGCTGTTTCTTAGTTATACATTTATCTTGATGTAGAACAACACTATCTTTTGGCCAGGATGCTAATTAGCTACCTTGAAAATCCCAGACACATTGCCACAGTACAGTTTAATGTTCCCTAATTATCATACACTGTATAAGCCAGGGGCATTCAACTAAAATTCAACGAGGTCCAGTTAGAGAAAATCTCGGAACATCAAAATGTCTAACTTGCTTTATGAATTAGTGTGACATATATTGAAGTAGCATGTAGCTTTATCAATGTCTGCATGTAATCAACAACTGACAATTGACAACTGCCAATCAAATAAAGAAAGTACAATTCAAAAACAACAATATGTATTGTCAATTAACATTGAACTATACAGATATACAGTAAAATACTGTGGATATGTGTAATGTTCCTCTCGGGCTGCATTTACAAGTAAAATAGAGAAAATAAATAAAATAGCATTGAAAATATGTGCATCTCAAAAGTGCTTAATTTTAAATAAATAAAATAAAGTGCAGCTAAGTAGCCTACTCATTGTTTAGCTGCTGGGAGAAATTAACTGACTATTTGTTTGCGGTTGATAAAAAAGTCAGCCTTAATAAATATATGTGTTTCTAGCTACATGTTCAACTCTTTTCACTAGCTAGCTTAAAGCGCTAACTCTTTCTAAGAAGGTGGTGTAGCTAGTTCTGGGGAAAAAAAGGTGTGTGAAAGCGCCAGGACAAAAGCAGTGAACCAAAAGGAGTTAAAGAGTTCCATAGAGTGGCATCATTGACAAATTATTATTTGTGGGATCATAATGCATGCAAAACCTCATACACACACAGTCACTTCATTCATTGCTAATGTAAAAAAACTGTTCCCCTTTTTCCCGTTACTATAATTATAATTTTAGTGGAGCTTTAATGTATCTTAGCATGTTAGCCAGAAAAAACGTGTGGTTATTTATCTCCACCCACTGTGGCTTAGTGGGCCAGTGATATTTTGTATGCCTCATGAGAATTTTGTATAATTAAAACCCCCTCTTGGCTTGCTGTTTTCTATACAGCACATACTGCTTTGCAAATATTGCTCTAAATGTATTCCTACAGTATCTATTGCCTGAGAGACCTCTTGTCTTTGATGATTCCCTCTGTCCCTTTCTCTCCCCCCTCCCTCTGCTTCTACATCTGCTTTCATTTTTCTCTGTGTGTATGACAAACAGTGAAGAAATTCCAAACTGTGGTCTTCCTAAGCTAGAAACCCCTCCTCCAGCTTTCTCTTGGCAGGACGGCTCGTGTCTCACATTTAATCATGAATGCTTTGCCAGGCAGCTGGGCCTGAGGGAGATTCAGTGGGGGAACAGAACAGTAGTAACATGATCCGGTGCGGCAGGGAGCATACAGTTAAACCTGTCCATAAAAACCCAGGGGCCCGGCCATAACAACACCATCATGATGATCTTTTAACAGGAGAAACAACGGTGTCCAACTTGTTTTTGGTCAGTGGCAGAAAATCAGAAGAAGGTGGCAGAAAAACACTGAAAGTTTATAAAAAGCATTCAGGGCACTTTTCATGGCAAATTAATTGAACAGATGGGAAAGAGTAACGTCATTCCCTCTGCATGCTGCCCCTTTTGCTTCCCCCCCCCCCCATTTTTTTTCCGTAAAGAATATGACTCTTGTCTTGTGAATGAATGTACAAACATTGCCAAGACATGTGCGATCCATTAAGCTGACCAAATTTAAAGCTCCACCAGTGGCCAGCCCCACATCACAGCGTCCATCATTCCCATTCACATTCACCCTGTATAATTGCATCGTCAAAGAGATGGCTTTAAGGGAACAGATAATTGAGTGGCACATGAACCTAATCATTTCTTCAGAGCCTCTCGAGGCCATCGGGAGGGACGAACTCTTTATCGCACAACTCTCAGAGGAGAACCTTTCCCTTAATCTCACTCTGGATTCAAAGTAATGGTGGCAACCAATCTTCGTCTTTTAAGACCATAAGTGTTTCAACTAAACTGCAGAAAAGCATGGAGGGGGTGTCTCGGACTTGATGAAGAAATGTTTTGAATGATCAATTTGACCCACCATTGATATATTGGCAGTCACTGAAGCAACAGACAAAGGAAAGGAGAGGGAAGCGTACATTTGAGTAAGTGAGATGAGTAAGCAGCTGATTGTCATAGAGTGAAACACCGGTCAATCACGCCCAAAAACACATTTCTCTTTCTGCCATAATATACCTGAATTCACTGGCAAATGTATTACTAATAGTCTAACAAATTGTGGAACAAAATATCCCTCGTTGAATTTGTAAGTGCATTAATATAGTCCAACAAATGATTACCCTAAAATCGCAAATTGTGTCTTTTTACGCACTTCTTATTTACATATTTCAAAAAACAAGAAATTAGAAAGACAGAAAATGTTTTCCCTCTGCTTTTTGTCTTTGTGCTAAGCTAAGCTAACCAGTTGATGGCTGTAACTTCATACATATACTGTATGAAGCTGGCCATCCAATTATCTGGCAGAAAGTAAACAAGTATATTTCTCAAAATCTAGTCAAAAATATATTCATTTTGCAAAACACTATCATGCATGCTTGAAGGGATCTGCAGAATATCAACATTATAGCTGTAAAGTTGTACATTTTATTTCACATATTAAAACGTTGCCTGTGAAGGAAATACAGTAGGATCTGTTTTATAGGTGCATTTCCAACCACATTTTATTTCATATTTTAAAATGTAAAACCAGTTACCATGTGCATGCGTACAACTATTCAAATCAAGCATAGCGGGTGAAATTAATAGCCACGGTTGGATTCCAATGTTTGCCTGTCATGACTCATTAGAGACATCTGTAAAAGCACGCCATTACCCACTCCTACACCACACAGCTGACAAAACGGCTCCACAGCAGCCCTCAGAGCAGACACTGTGTGGGAGCCATGTTGGTCCGGAATGGCAGAAGGTGGAAAGCCCAAATTATTGTTTCAACTTTCACACAGTGACAATTGAAAGCTAAACCCAATTGTCTGAGATATACTGAGCCTGAACCAGAATTGAATGTTAGCCTAACAAGCACCACGGCACCGGTGGAGACACAGGCTGCCTTTATTATCAGGGCAGGGGATAATTACAGTGCAGTGTGAAAACCACAAGACAGAGAAACTGAATAGAATTTTAAATACAAAGGAAACCTGAAACCAAGAGATGAGCATATAGTTGATCAACAAATGTCTGGAAGAAAAATGCAGAGTGAAGAATCAATACCTGTAGGTGAGAAAGGTGATTAATTCTTGAAAGCTGTTTACAATATTTTCTCTGAAGTGCTATTTGGAGTGTTTGTCACTGGCATCTCAAGGGCCATGATATTGAAACATCTCTTTTAAAAACAAACTTGCAAATGAGGACATTGTGTAACGACTATAAACTCTGGGAACATGAAAATGAACCACTCTCAAGACAAGATTGAGCATATAGTTGCAAGAAAAACAGCTGCTAGGGTAGAGCGTTGAAAAGAGTTTTATTCTATGTGTTTGAAACAAAGAAAAACTAGCTGTTTTTGCTGTGGGCATTTGCACGTTTTAGTGATAAACAAATCCCTAAGAGATGTCTAAAAATGCAGCTTTCGCACGGCTGAGTCCTGAAGTGGTGCTGAGAGATGCTGTGAAACTTGCTCTGACATTACTGTGGTAGAGAAATGGGTTTTGGAGTCGCTAACCTAAAGGCCTGTCAGAATAATATCATATTTCTGTCTTAACCACAAACAAACATACATTGTTCCCAAAGACCTCATCTGCAGAAAAGCTGCACGCAGTTAGTTTCACCAAGACCTTTGTTTTGTTTGTGGTTCCTCTCCATCCATGGCTCTCTAAACAGAGCTGTGTTTATCCTTGGTCTGGGCAGCCTGAAGAACACAGGCATTGACTGACAATGCCAGCAAATTAAGCCTTACAAAGTACTCCTTTTCCCAGTTTCTCTGCACTTTTTGAAAAGACAAGTAAATGTGTTCACTATAGCTCACCACAGTCCTTCTCATCGATCAGCTGGAGGGAAATGGACATATCCAAACCAACTCCTGTCTTCAGTTTTCACTATTTGTTCAAGCCTGCTGACATTCTACCAAATCTCTCAATATTTGGTTTGTTCATGGAAAAAACATTGTTTATTTTTCAACAATCTGTCATGAAACAAACCTATTGAAAAACATCAATGTCAGGCAGACAACAATCATAAAGGTTATTGTGCTGGTCTTTTGGTGAAAAAAAGCCAATTATAAAAGTAGATTTTTTTTTGTATTATTTCATTGCGGTGCTTCATCACAATCTTTATTTTCCATTACTGGAAAATGCCAAATACTCCAAGCTGCTCCTTTTGTTTTGTGGGGACCAGTGTACCAGAACATGGTGTGTGGAGGATAATCATGAGTGAATATCAATGTAATACAAATTATGTGGGACCCAAGGCGCCGTCCAATGGGGTCACTTCGTCCTGACATATAAACTGGCAGTGAAATCATTATGAGGCACTGCCCCCCTGACTTTCAGTCTGGCTCTTTCACATCAGATTATAATGTACCCTGCAAACTTTCAATACCTTTGTAGCATCTGCTTTTTGGAGCAAGTGATGAATTCAATAGAGAAAGGTCCCTCACTAACACAATAGATCACCTGATTGATGGCCATTCCTGAAAGAACTGCCAGAACAAAACAAGACCCTCTACTGCAATTCCCTTGGAGGCGATGAGTTTTGTCGGGTGTCAAAATGAACAAAAAAGGGAGGAGAGGCTGATTCATTCTGGCCTGAAAATAGATGACAGAAGAGGGCTGCTACAACACGAACTGCAGCTCAGCCCCGCAAACATAAGAGACGTCACCTGATGGATGAACAGACACTTAATTATGAGGTACGCAAAATCATATCAAGCTCCTCTACAATGAAGTTGTCGTCACTTAAAAAGGCACATCTGCTGCGGTATAAATCTTCGTCATTCGTATTAAAAACAGCATGTAATTAACCTGTTAAGCCCTGAGCCTGTTTTTCGAAAATGACATTCCCAGAACAAATGACCATAACTTCACTTCTAAAAGGGGTAATTTAATAATCTTTTTTCTCAAAGCAATGATAAACCTGTGAGTTGGATGTAGAAGAGTCAGAATCAATATAGATGTTTTTATTTTCAAGTAAATTCAGATTGAAAATGTAAATTATAATGTTTGTCCAAAAACAAACATTACTTATAGTGAAAACCACCCTTGAATGATGGGATGGTAGACTAAAAGCTTTAGGAATTCAAACTTTAACATATAATAAGTACCCTGTATCAAGATTGACGCAAAAAAAGTGAAATTTGAACTTTTTAGAGAGGTTTAGAAAAAGAAAACGACTTCTGGGGTCATTTGGGTGGATTTTCCATATCTCTGGCCCACCTTTTTTCGATTTTGATGATTGACATCTCTTTTTAACCGTTAGAGCCAATAGAATAGAGGGGAAGTTCCTAAAATCCATATCAACATTACCCATTAGTGAATGAGCGTAGCCAGAATGCCCCGGAATCCGAAGCTGCGATACACTCTGGTGGCTATCATAGCAGCTAATAAGAAAACTCCGTTATTGACATAAAAATTGAATTATGGATTATCAGTAATAATTTCAAAGTGACACAGACACATTGAATTAACCATTGGATCAAACTTCAGCAGCGTTTTTATCGTTTGAATGCCATTGAACACAACTTTTGATCAGAACAACAGCTAAGGTAAGACGATGTCCCGTGAAATGATGTCTGTTTTCGCTTCCCCTGTCGCGAGTTCTGATGATACTTATATTTCTGGAATCTGTGGAATCTCAGCTTGCTAATCCATATATTGTATGTGCAGCTACGATAAGTAATAAGAGTATTTTTCCGTGAGTTCTGTGCTAAGTGTGTAAGCATTTTTTCGCTCAGGGTTCATTTAGACGCTTCTTGTGAGACTTGTGTTTTGTTTCGGTAAAATTGTTCGTATAGTCAGTTAGCTGAGTTTCTTCCCGTTAAATGGGTAGGACACACTAATAGGTTTTTAAATGTTAAGAAGCCCGCGGGGGCCTCCGGGTTTAACAGGTTAAAGAATGTGGACACAGTAACATGAGTAAATGTTACAAAAATATGCAATCTAATATGACTGTGAAACTGTTTTCAACATGACGTGCATTTTTTTCAGACGGTTATGGTTATACATATAGAAGTACAGAAGAGCTTTGAATTCTCAAAATGTAGACATATTTGTTAGTGTTTCTATGTAAATTATTATTCTTCATCACCTTGATATGTTTGTTTGTTTTTTAGAAAACTTAATTCACAAGGTTATTAGTGAAAACCATGGACTTTTCACACAAGTACTACAGCATGTGATCTCCTATTCCGTTCCTCTAAGTAATGTAAAGATATTTTCAAGGTTTAAAAGGGTTTTTAAAACCTGGAAGGAATAGAGGTTTATGATATGTTGATTCGATTGCCCAACATTTCTCTTAATTAGGCTCTGTACCTTAATATTGTAAATTTATATTAGACAAAAAAGCAATTTTGTTTGGTGGCATCAGCAGCCAACACATTTAATGAAAAGAAAAAATGTAGGTATTCTTTTGATATACATGTATATATACTTTTTTAGATCATCATGACATGCAATTGTCTGCCAGTTTGAAGTCCTCCTTTGCTTGCAATTTCCTCTTGCCACTTCGGAGACAGATGTCAGTTTCCTGAGAAGATGCCAAGACTAAATCAACTTCAAAAGCCAAAGGACCAAATTGCATAGTCTTTAAAAAAAAAGAAGAAAAACTGAATAGTTTACCACATTGAATAGGAAATGTGCAATTTAAATCATACCTAAGAGCTGTGTGTGTGTGTGTGTGTGTGTGTGTGTGTGTGTGTGTGTGTGTGTGTGTGTGTGTGTGTGTGTGTGTGTGTGTGTGTGTGTATGCTCTTTATTCCTGTGTTTTCATTTCTTTGTATCCAGTTGTTTTGGTTCTCTTCTCTCGTGAAGCGTCTCTTTGTGAGCCCTGCAGGTATTTTCAGCCTGCCCTGCAGCTCTGTTCATGAGCTGTCACTGAAGTTTGTGTTATCATTATTTTAAAACTGAATAGAGCAGCATGGTTTTTATTTTAATGAAAGCACACCACCAAGGCTTTATTAAATACATTTCACAAACTCCTGTTAGAAAGTGTCGAGTACTGAATTAGCTTCTCTCTGTTCAGGTAGTCAAATGTCTGACAATGTGCCTCTACACAACCTTCACAAATTATTAAATACACTACTCTGGGTCTTCTAACATTTGAAGTGTAATTATATTTTACTTCCTTGTCTGCTGCCACTGCAGTTTTGCTGTCATGTTTGTCATCCTGGTACTGGTGATATTTGACAGCTCTTTACTTAAGTCAATTGGCCTTCTGGTGGCTGAGGGGCAAAACCCTCTAAGGTGAAAGTACTTGGTTAAATTGTTTGACCTTTGAGCAAGTTAAAAGCTTGTGAGGTATTTAGAAATAACACGACTGTGTACACAGGACTAAGGATGGGTTTGACTTCTGTCAATCAGCACAGGTGAGGGACGTTGATGATGTTGCAAAAACGCAGGAATTTCAGTGTGAGTCCTACAATAACTTGCCTATCCGGGGTCATCTGGAAAGTCTTATAAATGTCATTTGTCGTCTGAATAATTCCAGCACAAATAAAGTTACCAAGCAGGATCTTCAATTCAACAACTTTCACAATGTTCAAAGCACACCCACACCCACACAAAAAAGCACTATTACTACAACACTGGTTTCATGTATCGTTCAATAGCAAGGTAGGAAACCAATATCACTTTCCCTGTTTTTTCTGTGCTACAACATACAGTACAAGCATTGAATCAGATATAGCAATTAAATCAGCACTAAAAAGAAAAACAACAACATTGCCCCATGTTTTGTTCTATAACAACACTCCCAAGTGCTGAAACTCCATTTAACAACAATAAATGTAACTGAACTCCTTTTCTTAACATCCCACAACACCATGTTTATTGCTGCACTAGAGGGTATAGTTTTTATGTATCAGGATCTGGTGTATGGTGTACAGCTGAGGCAGCGTTGTGTTACTGTAAAGTCGTGTTCGTTTCTGTGCCTGGGGGGAGTGAATAACACTTATTGAACTCAAATGTTTTTCTCTATTTGCTGGAATTTGCAATATAGACAACTTCTCCTTGTTTGTTCCTGTGTATCTAATATATGTCAGTGTGAAATCATTCTTTGACCATATCTAGTTTTTTAGGGAGAGAAAAAAAACAGTTTAAGGGAATACTACGACAGTTCTGGAAATAGCTGTTTACTTTCATGGAGTTAAATTAGAAGATTAGAAGACATACATTTAACTTATTCTCTCAAAACCAGCATATTCATCCACCATGATGAACTATTATTTTAATGTATTTGATCAAAACAATGTTGGAGATGGCAGGAGGTTCAGTTATGACACTACACAGAATGCTATTTTATATTATTTCTGCTAAATACGGAGATAATTTAATAAATTATTAGAACGATTTATAAAACTAGAGGGATCATTTTATATAAACTGAATTACTTCCATCATCTTTGTTCAAGCTTTATCCAAACTCTTTGTGCACATATTCTGTAATAGTAACATGATGTGTAATAGCAGCCCTCCAGTAAAAACACTGTGAGCGGTCGCCTTGGTGATCAGTCATCTGTGATTTTCACATGAAAAAAAAATCAAGGCCATGTGAGTTGTGTGTGGTACTTCTTTTGCACTGCAGCCAGCTGATAGATGGGATTTGTTGGGGTTGTACTTACACATTTTTCAGTGGCGTGAGCACATGTTTTGCCCCAGGGTCACTCAGGAAAACATTCATTCATTGAAAAGGTACATGCTTAAACATGTGCACACTAAAAGTCAAGTCAAGGCAAATGTATTTGTATGGCACATTTCATACACATTTCGTGTTAGCTGAGGTAGTTATTTTCTTTTTGAGAATACTACATTCACTATATTAGAACAAGGACTAGTTAATTATCTGACACAGTTGGCAATGATGTGAAACAACCTGAATGTGTTGGGTGGAAATGTTTACATTGGGGTTTAAAGTGGACATTTTTCTGTGTATTTTCTTGCCAAGTGGCCCATTAAGAATTCAGCCAGGTATCCTCATGCCGTTGCTAAATACCTTCCATTCAAACAGGAAGCTTTTACCACACAAGGCTTTTCATTAGAAGAAAGGAAACCTGTTAAATCAACTCGTGTATCATATTTCCTTTCAACAAGATGCTTCATGACAGGAAGTCTTTGCGTCGATTCCCATTCATTCGTCATTCCTCACTGTGTGATAGATCACCAAGCCCCAACGCAGATGTGTAGGTGACCAACAAGTATTGTACGGACTCGCTATGCTAATGACTGCATGTAAAATGTAAACAATAAAACTGTTGGAAAACAAGTCTTGCAGAAAGTATTGGATAAACTACTTACAGATTTAAATGAGTCGACTCTATGGCAATTCAAACCCTAAGAGTCACGTAATGGCAAAGCAACAATAGCACTAAAAGCAATTTAATGATTGAGTAGACAGAGTGTGGCTAATACAACGCAACCGCCACAATATACACAATTCAAGTAATGAACAGAGATCAACAAGTTGTAAAAGTAATCAGGAATTCCTCTGAAGGCTCGGCTGCTGCCAACTTCTCAGCAAAACAAGATGACAAAGCTGTTCAGATAAAAAGGCCCCAGTGATCATCCGCTTGTACGCCTTCATCGATGTCAGGGAGGAACACATAAATAAACATGTCATCAGTCATTGAGTATTAATGATAATTATGATAATGCATTTACAACTTTGATTGGCAAATTAAATCAAATATCAGGCAGAAAGCAGATATATTTTATCTCTATATACAGTATGTGCCTGGTAATCATGTTTATTTCCTCCATTAACCAAATGGTTACAGTAGCAAAACAACTGCAACATGGATGATGAAGTTTGGCATAAGGTTAAAGTATCATACCATTTTCAAAAGAAATGACAGAAATTCATGGCACAGTACATTACGTAGTGATTTTATGGCATTCTCAACTACAACATGAGGGGAAATACTTAATAGATTAAAGGGCCCATGACCACTAACACATTTTTAAACGAAAGCTTATTTTTTCAATTGATTCCTAAGAACGTGCTTTGTGTTGAAAATATTAAACTGTTCAGAAAAATGCTGCCTGTGAATATTGAATAGAAAGCTTGTTTTTGGCCTTGTCGGTCTGATGAAAGCTCACATAAAGACGGAAAAGCTCGTTTTGTGAAGCAAATCTACCAGGTAGACACAATATGTGTTTGAGCTCTATCGTCTTCCTTCCTCGCAATGAGTAACGCTAAACCTAGAAACATTGAAAGAGCACTGGGAGCGTTTTTTTAATTAAATGCTGAGAGAAATTTGGAAACACCTATGTGTGTACGACGCTCTGTTTCATAAGTAATAAGTCACCATCACAGGGTGGTGTATCACTTATAAAGCCATTCATTAACATTTATGGTTTCTCTCTTAACTGAGCACATGACACAGTTCATGTGCCACTTCATATAAATTAGTCAACATTGGTTTCTTTCAACTAACCCTGTGCGTTTGGTTGCCTTAACCCTACCCAACCTAAAACATTCGAGTCGGCGAATCAGAAAATTGTGAAATTAGTTATTTCTGTATCCTTTTTGTACATAAGGAAAAGATCGCTTTTTTTGTAAACATAGCAATGCACCTTACAGATTGTATATCTGAAACATATCCATTCGACAGGCTTACCTTCTCAGATGTAGCATTAAATACCATTGTCATTCAGGGCACATAGCAACCTCAGCATGATGTTAGCTCTGTGACTGACCTCAGGCCTGGGTACTGAAACCTACTGCTGCAGAAAGCCAATCCTCCTGTGAGCGCTAATTGGTTGTGACTCGTCATGGCAACCGGCCATAAGACTTCAGGGGAATTAGTCCCGACTGGCTGTGTTCTGAGGATAAGTTAGTTTGTTTGCATTTTTGCATGGATCAGCTGTTCAAAGATGGAGTTGCAAATAAGGCTGTAATATAATCAATGGCTGGCTCTGCATCTGCATTTGTGGCTGATTTAGGAGATGTATTCAAGTTAGCACTAATGCAAAACCTTCAAAGACCAGAGTTTGGGGGTCAAAGCCCATAACTTGACATCTACACATTTCCGGAGAAGTGAAGCAGTGTAAGATGTAGAACTTTGGACTCAATTAAATATTCTCTGATGACCTCTGGTGCCCCAAAATAATTGAGTTGTTAAGACTGCTGCTGCTGCAGCTACCTGTGTGTCCCTCATGGCGTATAATCACATCCCAATGCTTATTTTTCTCCAATGTCTTCACATCGCTGTTTAATTTCCAATTGTTGAAGTATGATATATAAGTATATATATATAATATATATAAGTAATGTAACTCTTTTAAGAACTAATCAAATGTATAATGTAATTGCCACAGCTCATACCTTTTAGTGACTGTAACCTGGAGTGTGAAATAGTAAAGGTGATTATGAGCATTTTTCAGACCTCAAAAGTGTCCATTTTAACAACAAGTGTCAATGCAACACAGTGGTTGTTTCTCAATCTCGAGTAAAGCTGCTCCAGAGCCACTATTTCAAGCATACTACGTCATCGAGTGCCACAGAAGAAGTACAGTGTGCAACTCGATTTTGACAGAATAACAACTGGTGACTTATAGAATTGTGTGAGTAACATTCTGTTTTTAGACTTCTCTGTTTCAGTGTGTGTACTCTGTATAAATGCTCTGTAGTTGATCTGACTGAAATTGTGATTTTAAATCTCAAAACCGCTACAGTATCTGTCAGGCAGAAACTTGGGACAAGTAATTTGACTGAAACCTTAAAACTGAACTAACTGACTGCTAGGGTTAAACTTTGATTGAAACAATACTAAGAGCTTTATTGAGTAGGTGTAACTGTATTAAGGGTTAAACTCATAACTTTATAACTTAGGGTTTAATGTAATTGGAAAACCATTGTGACACTGAAAATACAATAACAACTCAGGAGGAAGCCAGTCTAGATTTCCTTTTGAGGGCCACCAGCTGGAGAGAGCTAACTAATTAAAGGGGCGTGCCCCCACAGCTCAGAGAACTCAGCAATCAGGTGTCCATTTTAGGCAGCACTTTCCTGGAGCGTCAGCTCCAGTGTCAGACATACGAAGACTGACAAAGACATTAGAGTCCTGTTGGAGTCACGAGGGAGGAAAAGAGGAGGCAAATCCTACTTTGATTGAGCTAAGTATCTCTAGTATTTTATTTTACTGTTCATTTATTTGTTCATGCTATAATCATATAATTATGTGTCTTCGCGCAATTATCACTGGCCCCGTGTATCTCCTAATCGATATAACCGGCCTGCTCTCGTCTATCCAACATGCTCCACTGAGATCCAACATCTAGTTTCAGGGGGCCTGTGGAACTGCCAGTCAGCTGTTCCTAAGGCTGACTTCATTTCTGGCTACGCTTCCCTGCAGTCTCTGGATTTCCTTGCTCTCACTGAGACCTGGATTACTCCATCCAACACATCCACCCCAGCAGCTCTCTCCACAGCATATTCCTTCTCCCAAACACCCAGACCCTCTGGCAGAGGAGGTGGCACTGGTCTCCTGCTCTCTCCCAAATGGAGCTTTTCCCTCTTCAAGTTACCTAACTTCACTCCTTCCACCTTTGAATTTCATGCCGTCACAATAACCCATCCTATACAATTAACCATTGTTGTTCTCTACCGTCCACCAGGCGCCTTGGGGGACTTCTTGGAGGAATTAGATAATCTCCTCTCACACATCCCTGAAACTGGCCCTCCCGCTGTACTTCTCGGAGACTTCAACCTCCAGACAGGGAAGATAGCTGAACTAACATCTCTTTTAACCGCCTTTGCTTTCTCACTGTCTCCATCCCCACCAACTCATAACGCTGGCAATGTCCTTGATCTCATATTCTCAAGGAACTGCACTACTTCCAACCTCACTGTAAACCCGCTTCACAAGTCCGATCACTTCTTCATTTCATTCTCTCTACCCCTTTCCAAACATAACAAACTAATCTCTTCTAATTCTGCGCCTGTCCGCCGTAACCTCCGTTCCCTCTTCCCCTCTACCTTTGCCTCATCGGTGCTCTCAGCCCTCCCTTCCTCTGATTCGTTCCAACTCCTGCCTCCAAACTCTGCTGCAGAAACCCTCCTCTCTACTCTCTCATCCTCTCTGGACTCTCTCTGTCCTCTCACATCTCGGCAGGCTCGTCAGTCTCCTCCAGCTCCCTGGCTAAATGACACACTGCGTGCTAAAAGAACCATCCTTCGGGCAGCAGAGCGGAAATGGTGGAAATCCAAACACCATGACGACCTCCTAACCTATCAGGTTCTCCTCTCCTCTTTCTCTGCTTCCATCTCTCAGGCAAAAAGCACTTTCTTTCAAGATAAGATCCAATCTTCCTATTCCAATCCCAAAAAACTATTTTCCATCTTCTCCACCCTCTTGGACCCCCCGAAAGCCCCTTCCCCATCCTCCCTTCTGTCAAGCGACTTTGTTAACCACTTTGAAAAAAAGGTTGATGATATTCGCTCTTCTTTTTCTGACTCACCTTTACTCACCGCTGGGTCACCAGATCCACCTTTCACCCACACACTAACCTCCTTCTCCCCTCTCTCTCCAAGTGAGGTTCTTACCCTCATTACCTCTGCCCGTCCTACCACCTGTCCTCTGGACCCTATCCCCTCTAACCTCCTTCAGACTATCGCTCCTGATATTCTACCGTTTCTCACCCATTTCATCAACACTTCTCTAACTTCTGGTCACTTTCCAAACAGTCTCAAGGAGGCAAGAGTAAACCCTCTCCTAAAGAAACCCACTCTCAACCCATCTGATGTTATAAACTACAGGCCTGTCTCTCTCCTCCCGTTCCTGTCTAAAACACTTGAACGCGCTGTCTTTAAACAACTCGCCTGTTATCTCCATCAGAACAACCTTCTGGATCCACACCAGTCTGGTTTCAAGGCAGGTCACTCAACAGAAACTGCCCTCCTTGCTGTCACTGAGGAACTGCACATGGCTAAAGCAGCCTCCCTCTCCTCTGTCATCATCCTTTTGGACCTGTCTGCTGCATTCGACAGTGACGGTGAATCATCAGATCCTCCTTCGCACTCTCCAAGAACTTGGAATTTCAGGCTCTGCACTTTCCCTCCTCACCTCATACCTCAAAGACTGCACCTACAGGGTAACTTGGAGAGGGTCCGAGTCCGACCCTTGTCAATTAACTACAGGGGTCCCTCAGGGCTCTGTTCTTGGTCCCCTCCTCTTCTCCTTGTACACAAACTCGCTTGGATCAGTCATTAGCCCGCATGGTTTTTCATACCGCTGCTACGCTGACGACACCCAATTAATTCTGTCCTTTCCCCGCTCTGAGACCCAGGTCGTCGCACGCATCTCTGCTTGTCTAGCAGACATCTCTCAGTCGATGTCTGCTCACCACCTCAAGCTCAACCTTGACAAGACTGAACTGCTTTTCTTTCCGGGAAACGATTGTCCCACTCTTGACCTAACAATCAACATCGGCACCTCGATTGTTTCACCGACTCAGACTGCAAGGAATCTGGGTGTGACCCTAGATAACAAACTGTACTTCACTGCAAATATAGCTGCTACAACCCGCTGCTGCAGATACACCCTTTACAACATCAGGAGAATACGTCCCCAGCTGACCCAGAAAGCGACGCAGGTTCTGGTCCAGGCTTTTGTCATCTCTCGCCTAGACTACTGCAACTCCCTCCTGGCTGGTCTACCTGCATGTGCCATCCGACCTCTGCAGCTCATCCAGAATGCAGCGGCTCGTTTGGTCTTCAACCTTCCTAAATTCTCCCACACCACGCCGCTCCTCCGCTCCCTTCACTGGCTTCCGGTAACTGCTAGAATCCACTTCAAGTCAATGGTACTTGCGTACCATGCTGCGAAAGGATCTGGCCCTTCCTACACCCAGGAAATGATTAAACCGTACACCCCAGCACGTGCACTCCGCTCTGCATCAGCCAAACAGTTCGCTGCACCCGCACTGCGAGGGGGACCCAAGTTCCCATCAGCAAAAACACGTGGGTTTGCTATCCTTGCTCCAAAATGGTGGAATGAGCTCACCATTGACATCAGGACAACAGAAAGCTTACACATCTTCCGGCGCAGACTGAAAACTCATTGCTTTCGACTCCACTTCGAGCTATAGAACTATTAACAAAGCACTTATATACTAATAAAGGACTGGGTTATCTAAAGCCAGTTGAGTAGCACTTGAAATGTATTCCCATCGGCGGCGGTATTTGACGCTCAGGTAAGCACCGCATCGGTCCATGTCGGCGGCAGTTAAAGGCAATTCCAATTGGATACCGGAGGACTTTAACACCCGGAAGTAAGTATTCTCCTTACTGTCGATTGAATTTACAGTGATATCTGCACTACTCATCAACTCAAAAACACCAGATTATCCTTGTTAATTACACAACATTGATAGGTTTGAATTGTGTACAATGCTTTTGTATTTTTCCCCTTCGATTCGGAGAAACACATATTTTTTCAGAGTTTAGGATGGCCGAAGACACTACACTACCCAGAATCCTCAGCTATTGTTTGGGACTACACCATGTGCTTTGCTTCACAAACCCTGTGATTAGTCCTCAAGCTCTGTGATTGGTTGACCTCCAACTGCATTCCATATGAAAAAAAACGTTTCGTAAAAGATAAAATCATACTTTATTCAGCAATGCTTGCTTTACTCTTTGAAAGTCATCACATGAATGCATTGTAATAAATGGTTTGGCTGCATTAAATATATTACACACCTCTCGTAGTTCTTTATTTATCTACAGAGATCGGGCCTCAGAATAGACCGGAAACTATTCTTTTACCGTTCTGTTTTAATTTCACAATAAAGTTAGTAGTAATAATTTGTTTTGATATTATTGTTTTTTATTAACTACTAGACCGCTGGGTCATGTTAATACCATCTTTTCTGTGTTACTGTGGGTTTTTTCCATCGCTTTTGTGTTACAAATATCAAAAGAATAACAAAATATATTCGTCGTAAACTAAACCAGAAACAGCAGTATATTTTATTTTGTTAACACTGTAAACTTGAAAGCTTTTTAACCCAAACCACCTTCTGATTAAAGCACATTATTACACATTAGAGGTTTCTCAATACTCAAATTTCCCCTCCTCGACTCCTATCCTCGACTCCTCTCCTCAAGACTTGGTGCCGCCCACAGGAGATGCGAGCGGAGGAGTGAGGAGGGAAACCGAGGAGAGAGGAGTCGAAGCAGCAGGCGGTTAGAGAAATGAGAACTCCTCTCCTCTGAGCGGTCATTTTAAAGAGACGTCCATTAATGATGACAGGGGGCACAGCAGCCCTCTGTCTGATGGACAGATGTGTTCATGACCACTTATATATTTACTTTTAATTCATTCACAGTGCGGTATAATGAGACAATAACAGGCTACAGATGCGGACATATACACACACAGACATATATTTATATTAAATATATACAATTTCAGAATCAAACAAGTATGAGAGCACTCTCATAATAACGTAACACAATCAGAGACTGGATATATCCCCACCCACCCCCCCTCTCTCTGGTCGCTGAAATGGGGAATTGAAATAAATTACGGGCCAAAAGTTGTACAAGTATTAAAAGTAAGCAGAGGACACCAAACTAACTGAGACCCGTCTGTCCGCCGCATCTACGCACTGTACAACACACACCTACACACTGTCCCACACACACACCTACACACCACACACACCTACAGCCAAGGGTATAACTTTGGTTTGAGAAGTGGGGGGGACAGAAAACAGGGGGTCCTCTGCAATGAAACATTGTTCTCGATTTAATTCCATTTCCTGCCTTTCTACAAATATATATTAGGGACTATGGTGTTAACTAATCCAATAAAAATGTGTAGTGTGTATAATGAGTGTGCAAACTTATCTATCCATGAACCTGTTTTATTTGTGATGACCTCACATCCTATAGGGGGGTCCGGGGGCATGCACCTCCGGTAAGATTTGTTTCTTTAAATTGAAGTTAAAGGCATCAATCTGGTGCACAAATTAAGAGATTTATGGATACAGCTCTCTCAACACTCATATGGAACAGAACTGTATATATTTCAATACTCAAAAACCATTAGAATATGCTCACAACCAATAACACATCATTGATATACTCCTCTCTCCTATCTTTATCTTACCTAGTCTGCATTCTTTCTTTTTATTTATGCATATTTTACTAATCACTTCCTTTTCAAACTGTGTTTTTAACTTTTTACTGACATTGGAATTACTTTTTAACTTATTTTGAACAACTATATTAAATAGATGGAAATATTTGTTTAGACCAAACTGTTTGAGACCCACTGAGATAACTTAGACCAGGGGTTTTCAAAGTGTGGGTAGGTGAGCCTCCCCTCAGAGAACATAAGAACAGCCGCGCCCCCCCTCCCAATTATTATTGCTGTTATTATTATTATTATTATTATTGTTGTTGTTACTATAATGCACGGGTATTCAATTGCATTTCAAAGAGGTCCAGTAAGAGAAAATGTAATTAAATGCTCTGTTTTCGCTGTCTACCTTCCGCCATTTGAAATTACTCCGACTGTTTCTCTCCTCTTGTCTCGTCTCTGTGTGTGTGTGTTTGAATCTATCGTGCTGACTGCACCGATTTGATTGGCTGAGTAGCCTCACCTCCTTAAAACATTAAACAATAACTTTTTTAAACCTTTTTATTTTTATGTTTTAAACATATTGTATAAAACTCCCCCACTACTTGGACTATTCCTTGCACCCCTCTAGAATAAGCCCGAATGGTCTCAACCATATTGCATCAGTAACGTGCACTTGTTATTATAACAAGATCGCAAGGACACTGGTAGCGATCGGAAAATTGAGTGTTGTTCAGTTTGTGTGTTGTGGAACATGCGTGTCCGTGCATGAAAATATACCACACACCCAATTACAATTGCATGTTCAATTCACTACCCTGGAAGTTAATACAGTTGTTAAAGTCGGAACAGCCTGTGGACAGCCGTTCTTCCTTGCATGTCAGTCGCCGACACCTTCTTACAGAGGACAGGCACATCTAGCTGCAGCACGACCCGTATATTTCCGCACGCCGTGTTCTCAAGACATATTTTTTTTAACATTTTCAACATGGTGGATAAATCCTTATATGCTTCCGGTAACACACTGAACGTCAACTTTGCCTCCTTATTACAAAAACACAAAACCTCACAAAAACTCACCTCTTCAATCTGGCTTTTCATGTGTGATTGTTTTTGTATTATTTGACTTTAACTTTAACTATATATTTATTTGTTGTTCCTTTCTTCTCTTTTCTTTTCTCTTCACTATTATCTTTAAAGCGTCTTCGAGCACCTGTAAAAGCGCTAACAAATTAAATCTATTATTATTATTATTATTACACTCACCCCTACTTTAGTGGGAACAATGAGTCTGCGTCTTTGATGCACACAGGAATAAACGCAGATCATACTCTGGCTTCAGCCTTGACCGGTACTTGCTTTTCATCAAAGTCAATGCGGAAAACCTGCACTCACACAGGTAGGTGGAGGTGAAGGGAATGAGCACTTTTACAGCCTTTTTGGCGAGATGGGGGAACTCGGTCTCCACAGACAGCCCCAAGTGGGCAAGTGTCACTTTACTCGTCTTTTTCTCGTTCTTTTGTGTCTCACGCTGCGCCTCCCCCGAAGCTCTCTGGCGCCCCCCAGGGGAGGCGCGCCTCACACTTTGAAAACCGCTGACTTAGACTAAAGTTTACAATATAATCACTCAGCGAGTCCTTTACCTCCCTGAGCTGATGTTATCTCAGCCTCTCAGTCCGAAAGGAGAGGACTCTCCCTCTCCTTATTGTTGAAACAGCTTTATAATCTAATCTCCGAGCTAGCACCGGATGCTAACAACAACCCCCTGTATCTCTCTCTCTCTCTCTTTCTCTCTCTCTCTCTCTCACACACACAAAATGCGCTCCTGCCACACACACACACAGACGCTCCTCCGTGACGATGAACACTTGCGTAAAGAAACAACAACCAAAAAATTGAAAAGTGGGGGGGACACAGACAGGATTTTGAAAAGTGGGGGGGACATGTCCCCCCTGTCCCCAGTGGAAATTACGCCCATGCCTACAGCTCCTAAAGAATATAATCAGGCAACAGCCGTTGTGTATTTTATTATGTGAAGCACTAAATGGTCTTAGAAAAATATGGACTCTTTGTTTGTAGATATAAACTAAAGCAAATAAAGAGAGTAGGCCTGTTATACTGAGTGATATATATTATACACACTGCTCTGCTTTCTGCACGGACCTCACAGCTGTTCTCTCTGTAAACGTCGCGATGAAAGCAGTTAATAAAATAATATCCAGGGGATGCATGCAGAGCTGTGATTGGCTGAGATAAGTCCGGCCGTGCGTCACGCCTCCACCGTGGAGGACCCATCAGTGTCTCCTCGGTTAGAGCTCCTCCAGAGAGCCTCCTCGACGCTCGATGCTCGGTCCTCGAAGTGCATTTAGAGAAATTAAATGTCCTTCAAAATGGTGCGCTGAAATTCATTTCCGGGTCACTACCGGAGGACCGAGGAGTCGAGGAGGGGAAATTTGAGTATTGAGAAACCTCTATAGAGTAATTGCAATGCAGGAAGATTGTGTTGCTTTTTAATGACTGTTTTAAAATGCCTTTTTGTTAATGTCTTTCAGTTTTGTAAAGCACTTTTGAATGTGTTATATTTGATGAAAACATTTAAATATTAAGATTACATACCAAATAGTGGGAAAGTAGAAGGTCAATGATACATAGAATAGAAAATATCAAGAAGATACTGTAAGTGATCTCTATAAAACAGTTTAGTGCCTGATAGGAGGATGTGCAAAACAGACAAACTAATAAGGCTTTATTTAAACATTAAAGAATACTTTTGGTTAAGGTCTTCTTTTAAAGAGCAACTTGCAGGTTAGACACACCAGTGAATAAATGTAGGAAAATGATGAATACACTAGATTTTCAAAAAAAATATACAGAAATATACACTATATACACACAGTGACATCTGGCGTCGTTTTTGAAAGACATTTTTACTTCTGCATAAAAAAAGCCTCCCCACGTGACCTCCCGCGTGTGACGTAACATGGGGGTGAGCGGCCGGTCTAAGGTATGAATAAACATGGATCAGAATGCTAGTTTTGACACAGAACAGAAGAGGTTGAAAATATATATTTGAACGCTAGCTCCGGTCCTTTCCCTGTGAGGGAAACTGTGGACTCGATGTCCTGACAGGCTGGAGTTTGTGCAACCTGCACAAACACCAGCTCACCATGATTACAAATGGTGAAAGGCAATGTAAAATTACCGAAAAAATACCAGCTCACTAAATCACAACCGCTCAAACCAACTACGAACTACGACCGCGGATTGGGCAGAGAACGAGTCCGAGAAAGTTGCTCCCCCATGTGACGTAATATGACACGTTTGACGTATGACGTTAAAAAAAAAGCAATTTTTAGTAGCAGAGCTCAAAACGGCTCCTTTCCCTCTGAATTCCCGCCCTTATGTCTTGTAAAACATATCGAATCCAGCAATAACTTTTTTTAATTGTAATTTTCAGGTAAGGTTAAGCATAAATGTAGTAAAAAAAAAAACCTGGAAGTTGCTCTTTAAATAAGAAAAAAGCTTCGGGGGCATCTACAGATAAATATTAAGCCTGACAAAGTATTTAAAGTCTAATATATTGCATGGTTTGTTTTGGAACTTGACAATCAACTTTCCTGCAATGTTAACTATGTTGAAGCACTTATTTTAACCAATATTATACATATTTATTATACTCTTATAAGATGTATGTAGGCATAATAAGAAATGTGCAGAATACGACAGTTTAATGGTGGAAGTATACCCACATATTGATAGATGTCTTGTAATGCACTGTTGAGGAACCTGTGACCCAAGTTTTTAAACTTTGTGCACTGCCACTCCAACATCCAATCACAGAGATTGAGGACTAATCACAGGGTTTGTCAAGCAAAGCACATGGTGTAGTCCCAAATGATAGCTGAGGATTCTGGGTAGTGTAATGTCTTCTGCCATCCTAAACTCCGCAAAAATATTTGTTTCTCCGAATCGAAGGGGGGAAATACAAAAGCATTGTACCAGTGGCGAGCCGTGACTTTTATACCTAGGCCCTCTGACCCCCACCCCTTCCCTCAAGTTATTACGTCACAGCGTATACTTCAGCGGAATATCAAAACAATGGCCCGGGGTGCAAAACGCTTCAATGAAAGCGACCCTCTACCACACAAAACAACACCTGTAAATAACCCTATTTGTGTTCTTTGAAATTGAAAAGGATATTGCATTGTGTTTGTTACTTTCGTTGCAGTTGTATGTCTTAAGTGTAATTTGGCATGCTTTTATTTTGAAGGCGAGTTAACGCCGTTGACAGGAAGTTATTGTTGTTATGGAAACAAGAAAAGTTTCACAGCGGGCGGAACTTGTCATAAAGTCCGCGATAATAACACCCACCCAGCGCCGTATAGACTGAGAGTTATGTCATCTCCGTTCACTCCAATGGACCACTTTTTTACAGCAATGGCGGATCGTGGAGCCTCTCAATCGTTCCCCGGAAGTTAGCGCCAAGGCTAGCAGAGCTGTAGAGTTGCAGCATAATAGACCGTTCGTGACGGACTTTTAAAGGTAAGAAGAAGCTTAAAGATTTATATTGCGGATATTATCAGTACATCTGATTCAAATGAACATGTGTATTAAAGGATGTCAGTGGATTATCCCTAAATTAGTAGATTTAGGGAACGTTTACAGATAACAGATTAAGCTAGGATACCATACCATAGTACCATACACTATACCATAGTGGTTGAATACACAGTATTAGAAAACACTTTATACTTACTGGACATGTTATACTCATTATATACTGTATATAAAATATGACCAAGAATGTGAGACAACTTTATAGAAATTCATATCACATCTGTTACTGATGCCATTTGTCATACTTTGTTAAACTCACAAATAATAAAGTTCCATAACTTCAGTTGGGAACAAAGACCACACCTTATCTCCCCAAGGCAATTTCCCATCCAATAGGTGTGCTATATAGGTGTGTATAACCCTTTGTCCTGTCTGTTACTCCCTCTTTCAGCACAAGAACCAGAGGGGGATTCAATGGAGCCTGAATACCTGCACTGAGACCCTCACCCTGCACCCTGAGTCTCAACTCTCAGTGTTTTTCAAGCCTTTCCCTGTTTTTTTGTATTAAACAAAACATTAAGCTTTCCCAATGGTGTGGTTTTCGTTTTGTGAAAAAGTGCAAATGCAGTGTTTGTATACAATAACCTAACCTCACATATTTTTTTGCTGTTGGTCATGAAATTGCTCCTGCTGACTTGTGCCAGCCATTTTTTCCTCCGCTCTGTTGTCAGTGGGGAAGCCGTACATTCGTACTCCTTTCTCAGAGCGATTTGAGCATCCCCAGGCAGCACAGCAAACCATGGTGGCGACTAGGAGGCAGCACAGCAAACCAGGACAACACGGAGGAAAAGGCACAGACAAACTGCATGATATGCTATTCAATGTTTATTGAATTCCATGTATTTGCAATGGATGTTCCTAAAACAACACATTTAACATCATCATCATCATCATGCTGCTGCTGCTGCTGCTGCTGCTGCTAGTCCTTTGATAGTCACCTGTCGGTCTCCTGTCCTTTCTGAAAGCCATAAAGATGACATTAGTCATTTAGATAACTTGTGTCCTCAATTACCATGGGATTACTGAAACTACCATGAATTTAAGAAAATGGTAGAAATTAATCTAATCTGAATTTTGAAGCATTCCTTTAGATCCCCTCCCTCTAAATATATCAATAAACATTAGAAAGTGATGCTCCTGACTACGATACAAGTTTAAGAAGATAATATTGGTTTGAAAGAATTCAAAGCTATAAATAAACAGCAACAGGCTCTTTAACCAAGGCACTGTTAGCCTAACATGTGAACTAGTTGTTCACACTAATCCTAATATTATCACTTAATATTAGCAAATTCTATTTTATTTTTTAAAACATATTGATGTAAATACATACACATATCGATTTGTTGTATAAATATTGCAAATCAAAACCTTTATTCACTAATAATTACCAAAAGTCGAAGTTCTATCTCCTGTTATCAATGCATTCACATTGCCCGCCATGAACTTCCGGGGAACGATTCTCGTCTGCATGAACCACGTGACGATAACCGTTTTTGGACTTCCGCTGTCGTAACTCTTCTATCTATACGGCGCTGCACCCACCCATTTAGAGGGAAGATATGATTGGTCAATTGTACTGTCATTTGACATTACTCTCTCGTTCAGTTACTATAGCTGGGCCCTCTATGAATTCATAGCTGGACCGCCTGGACGTCCAACAGCTCCTCTCTTCACAGTAACTCGCAGAGACGAGCTTCTTTCATGTAACCCTTCGAATTCCAACAGAAACTGAATAGGCAGATTTGAAGGATTTATTTCTTTGGAAATGTTATTTTAAATACAATTAAATCAAGTTATTTTGGTAAAACTAATGAAAAATATAACTAAAAAAATATATTAAAAGAAAATCATTTAAAAAAAAAATGTTTTTAAATATTATTTTTGTATAATATCTTAGGCCCTCACAGAGGGCCTAGAGGGCCCTGACGTCTCGCCACTGCATTGTACATAATTTAAACCAATCAATGTTGTGTAATCAACAAGGATAATCTGGTGCTTTTGAGTTGATGAGTAGTGCAGATATCACTGTAAAATCAATCGACAGTAAGGAGAATACTTACTTCCGGTAAAATCCTCCGCTATCCAATCGGAATGGACACTCACATTTCCTTTAACTGCCGCCGACATGGACCGATGTGGTGCTTCCCTGAGCGTCAAATACCGCCGCCGATGGGAATACATTGCAATCAGTTGAAAGCTCTTTGCGTCCGTTTATGAAGCTGAAGGAGCCTCGGCGCGTCACAACTGCACGCCAAAGGACCCTGTCCAAGCGTCGCTATTGGACTATCAGAGAGTGAGACTGTGTTGGTCAATGAGGCAAAAACCAACCTTTAAGTAGATAATTTATATATTTTTGTTTTAGACTTTTAGTTTTTATGAATCTCGCAATGGCGTATCCTGTCTTCCCAACGTCCACTTTAATTTGGGCGTTTACTCAATTAGGGAGTCTTTTTCATGAATTTGACCAATAATAAAGGTGTATTTGGGAAAAAGTATCCTGCCTAGTGCAGCTCTACAGTTTGAATGTATACACTAGCCTTTAATATTATTTGTTCTGAGCAGAGGACAGTCTCACAGCCTCGGCCTGGTGGCTCCGCTGATGGGAATTGTTTGTGACAAAGGGTCATTGGCTGTGCATGACGACAGACATGCCTGTATGTGCTGATGGGCTGCCTCCTCTGGCACTGTTAGTCTAAATGTAGACTGGCACTGACACTAATGTACACTGATAAAGCTGTGAGAGTCAATAGCCAGAGAAGCGAGGGTTGGGGGAGGGGGGGACAGTGGTTTCTTAATTTAACCCCTTTGTCCCATTTGTCAGGCGCGGGAACTCACATTGTCACAACGGGAGAGCTTTCCTTACAGATGGTGATTCCTAACAGGTGAAGGTTCATTTATTGGCAAGCTAAATTGAGGACTATAGACGTTTTTATTTCAACTGACATAATGATGCTGAGGGAGATTTGACTCTGTGATGCATTTTCTCTCCCAGTGAGAGAAGCAGATTCGTGCATGATGATCACCAAGGACACTGGCTAATGTGGCTTTAGGATGGTATAAGTCCTATAGAAACATGTCAATACAGATTGCAAATAAACCTTGTCTATACTGTACAGTTGCTCCTTTTGTTGAATAAAACAAATATCAATTTCTTATTACATTATTTAACACCTTAAAGGGTTTCTGTATCCTTGGGGATACAGTCATTTGACAGACTGTGTCCATTTGTAAAATGGGTGCAGTAACAGTGTAATTACGGTGCAATATGGGTGTAATATTGGTATAATAGGGCATTAATAGGGGTTTTAATGTGTAATATGGGTGTAACAACAATGCCATATGGGTTTTATTTAGAGAATGGCAATAATGTATTTTCCAAAAAGCTGTGATATATGATTTCCCATTTAAGGGTTAAACAATTGCACTCCTGGAGGAACCATGTTCATATGTCTAAAAATCCTCTTTCCAAACTGCACTACACTGAAATCAGTATTTTATATAAAAATATGGCCAATAGTATTAAACAGTAAAAGTAACTTCATATTTCATTCTAACAATTGTTAAATGAGAACTGTTAATATATGTAAATGTGAACTAATGCTCAGGCAAATGTAATAAATCAGCACAGGAAATAAGGAAGCTAAATTGAAAAAAATGTGTGTGCTTGCTACATTAAGTCTGACAAACCCAGCCACCAGCTTCAGCCCTGTGGTGAAGTTACAAAAACATCTTCAGTTTACAATATCTTTAGGTATTGCTGAAAGTAGAAATGGTAAGCTTCCTACAAACCCAGATGCGCGATGAGTCATGCGATATCATTTGAAGAAAGGCAGTCAAACGTCACATTTTAAAGTCACATTTTACCTAAATATATGTTATTTCTAAAATATAACAAAGCCTTTTTATACTTACACCTCATACTTTCACAAATCTGTAGAAACCTCATTAAGCAGTGTGGAGCCTTGCATTACAGATGTATCAGCCTGTAAACATTTGTATTCATACAGTACTGATCAATATTCATATACTTTAATTCAAATGTCAATGTAGGAAGATTTTGTATTTCTAGCACAGTTTTATGTTCATAAATAGTGTTTTGAAGTAAAACTCAGAGAAAACAGACAACATGTAAACAGTAAACCCGACCAAAACAAGAAGAATATATTTGATATAATTAATTGTATTAATCTTTTATCCTATTTTTTTATGAAACAAAAATCTGTAGCTGTTCTAAAGAGGGCACAGGATGAACATTGTGACTGTATATGCATTCACATCATGTGCTTGCTATAAATCATGTCCTTGCCATCTATCTTTCTGTTCTTGTGGCCACGCCCAGTGCCTATGTAATTGAGGATCTCAGGGATAATGTCAGTTATAATCTCTTTCATCATCCCGCTCCCAGAGGGAATTAATATTCAAAGAGGTTTTAATTTTGTGACAAGACAGGACTTTGCCTTCGACAAACAATTTTCAGCAGATTTTCACCACAAATATGCACGGCAAATATCTCAAATTCCTCCACACTTGTTCTCACTGGAATCATAAATATGTGGTTTTAGTTTCATTAAAAGTGATTGTGTGTCTAAGGTCACTCGGGCTCAGTGCTGAAAAAGCATCGGTCAACAAACGGATGAAGGGTATGCACACTAACTCTGCCCCTCCTACACCCACACACAGACATACTCACACACACACAACTTATTTGACGCTGGGTAAATGGTCGCAGGGACACAGTATTCCCAGCAGGACTTTGTAGATGAGGGTTGTCAGCACTTTTCTCACCAGAGGGTTTAGAGCTTTCGTTCTGCTCTGGGATGGCTGAGTTTAATTGGAGAACGCTAATGCGCAGCTGGATAGCAGAGCTGCTCATGCCATGACCGGCTCTGAAAATGGGAGGGTGTGAAAGCAGGGGCTGCTGTGTGTGTGTGTGTCCACAGCAATGCCATACTGCAGGGATTCCTCAAGATGCCACCAAATGTATTCATGGGATCGGGGCCTTTTGTTTATGGGCCGTCTCATTTACAAAATAATAAGCCAATAATAATTTCAGCAGATTGATCCTGGGTTAATCCAAATAATTGCCAATTCATTATAACTTCACATTCTCTGGAAATAGAATTGCCTTGTTTTGTCTATGAGTGGGGTGTAAACTGCATGCCTAATCGATCAGGTAATGTGAAAAACATGTTTTTTTCAAACAAAGGCGAAACTGAGCAAACAATGTCAGAAACTATTTTTCAGAATGGAAAACTAAATGGATAACTACTACACTGCATGATTGTATCACATTTAAATCCAGAGAGAAGCCTCTAAAGTCTGAAAATAATAAAAAACATAACAGTGTGTCAGGACAAGTCGATACACAACATAAAAACCTTGTGTGGGAACAAATCATTTTGATATTCTCTCTACAAACAACTTACTTTTAGTTTGTAGATGATCAATAGAGTCTGGTGGGTTTTAGATTTGTGCTTTATGACTCTTTGATGACGCAAGTAGCAAATAATTTAGTACATACTCAGTTTTGACAGAAGAGAAAAGCAGTGTGTAGATCTTTGCTTATCTTACTAAACTCTTTATTTATATTGCTTTTATCCTATGATGCAAAAATATGAGCAATATGTGATGTATATAAATGCTGTTTGACTCAAATGAATCGACTTACATGTTCCTTAACATTTGTGATGAAATGTCAGTCTGATTTATTTATTTTAGGTAAAGTCCTACTGAAGAAAACAATACATTGTGACATGATGTTTTTGTTGACATGTATAGCTGTATATGGTTTTGAAATCAGCTAAGGTTGATTAATATGGTGTTGGTTACTGGCCAAAAAGAGAGAGCGTAATGTATTGTCAAGGTTAAAGCTAGGGTTAATGTTTTGTTTTTGTTTTTACCATTTGTCGATAAATCCCTTTACGCCCCAAAAGCAATCAATACATCCTGGACACTGAGGCTGTGTCAGGACTATAATAAGCCTGTCCAACCGTATAATTTGGCAATCTTTGCGCATGACCCAAGTCTTCCGCAAGGCTAAGTCAATACAATTTTCCAATACTACCATGCTAGGTCAACAGCAATTAGTACAAACAATTGCCATGTTATTTTGGATAATCTGTTTTCTTCACACTTGAAGGGGACATAAGGGTAGTTGAATACTTCTGGCCATGGCTAAGATGTGCTGTTTTCATTCTCCAACGCTCCAGCCGTAGTCAGCTAGTAGTCATATGTTTCGGGGGAATGACTCTGGAGAACTCTGGACTTTTTCTGTTTGGATACTTTTAAAATCTATTTTACCCCTGTTGGTTTTTCCAAAGTAGCCTGCAGCCATAATGCCCACCGGATTATCATCTAAACACTGAAGTTTTTTTTTTTTACCGCCTTTGATTCAGTTCTTCTTTTCTCTGGAGTGATATAAAAGCGGACTGTGCTCTTTATTTTAAGATCCCAAGGATGGTGCATCACTGTGGAGACTTTAGGGGTGAAACATTTCTTGGACCTGGGTTAAGTTCCTGCAAGAGGTTCCTGAAGAATCCCTTTCGCAATAATTTGACAGATGTGAGTTCACAGTGTCCTTCATAATGTAACACGTTTATCCTTCAGTCCATGATGTGTGTGCAACATCTGGAGAAATTCATAGGATTTCTGAGATATCACAGACACGAGAATGGAACCGACAGATAAACGGACAGGCTGATGGATAAACAATCCAAATAAAAAGTGTGATAGAGAAGACAAATGCCTTGTGTGTATCATTTAAAGGTCCCCTATTTTACTGTTTTTCATCAATATATTATAGTTCTTAGTTATATACAAAACATGACTCTGAAGTGTTTGGCTCAAAATACCAAACAGAACGTGCATTGCAGCATCCCATAAGCCCTGCAGCATCCCATAAGCCCTGTTTCAAAAGTGATGATTCTCTTTCTGTTATTTTATAAGGCGCCACTCCCCACGCCCCTCTGAGAGATATTTGGTTAAAAAGAACATAAAGGTGCTCTAGGAGGAGATTCAGGTGATAAGGTGGGCGGGGGTTAGCTTGGTTGGTTACTGGCTAATGGTTACACAAGCCAAAAAAACGTTATGACATCATAAAGTGGCCAAAATCTGATCAGCTCATTTTTAGACAGGTTTTTATATAAATGGATCAGGACAAAATATGAGCTAATCTTTTTTCCTGAAACTTTCAGAATCTCTTAAACAGAGGGGACACGTGTTGATGTATGAAAGACATGGAAAAGTGGATTTTGCATAATAGGTGACCTTTAATACATTACATTTCTCGGGCTAAAGTATCAAGTGTACACAGCTGTAGTCACAGAGTGTTGTAAAGCATAAACCCAGGCATTGAAAAAGGCCTACATGGATGGCAAATAACTAATGAGATATAATCATGTCAACAACACAGCCAGGTGTCAGCGCAGTGTTTCAACAACACTTGTGATCTACTCGTCCATACTGGTGTTTGAACATTCAGTCAGCTGCAACATAACCGAGCAAAAACAGCCCAGTTATGAGAATAAAGGGATGGATGTAAATGTGAGTTTTTCTGTATATTTTACTGGTTTGATCATGGCAGGAATATTTTCCCTAATTATGTGTCTTGGGTTTTGGGTGGCGCTCCAAGTGAAACATGTGTCAACTTTAGTCGCGCTAGTTGTTGCCTGAGAGGCAAAATCTGAGAAGGCACGAATAAAAAGAAAAAACGAGATGAAATGTAGAAAATGTAGTTTCAGGACATCTTTGGTCAGACAACCAAAGAAAATACCACAAGTGAGGAGGACAATATCTGCAGCTTAAGTGGGCAAACTCTTCACTGATCATTATCACAGAGCTACAGTTTTTTCTGGAGTAACATCAAGATTAGTAAAAAAATACTGTAACAGTATGGAATAGCTGACAATACCTTTTCCAAGAAAAAGGACAAGTCACTCAGCTAAGAAATTAAGTGTCAGGTGACCTCAGTGCAGGGGCGGATCTAGACAAATATTCCTGGGGTGGCAAGAGGGTGGCAGGAGAATTTCCGGGGTGGCATCCCCTGGCAGAAGTATATGCTGATTTAATCGCAGTCATATCAATTACTGTAATGTTAACTTGGAAAGTCACAATATTTATTTTAACTCAATAACATTTGGTGAAATTATTGTGGCACATCAGTAAAGCCTTAAATATAAATACTGTATATAAGGTGGCAGAATTAATTTAACCCTCTATGGTATGATGTTGCCTCCAGGCAACATACCCATTTTTTGCCTTTTGCATTCACACAATACATCTCAAATTATAATGCAATAATTAAAAAAAAGAGGCCGGACCATAAGGAACCAATAGTAGTGTTTGAATTTGTCCCATGACTCTCTGGCGGCCAATTTGAAGACCCTGTTTGCTGCCTTTCCCACAAGGATCAGCTCAGCCATTTCTCTCCAAGAAATGTGTATAAAAACGTAATTTCCTGCGCATTTCTTCTCTGGAAAAAAATGTATTCACAATAATAGGTGAGTAAACCTTAATTTCTAATATTTTAATATACTTAATTTGCTAATTAGGTAATGGAAACTTTTTAAAATGCAAATGTTGCCTGGAGACAACATCGTACCATTATGGTCAATTGTAAATGTTGCCTTGAGGCAACACCGTACCATTATGGATTTACCATGATATTGTGGTATTGTGTGTTTAGGTATAAACTGTTCAAAAGCATACCATTCATCATTGATCTCTACAATTTAACCAAGATACATTTGATGTTAAAGCCAACCCAACGATCTGTGCAAAGATGGGATAAGAAAACATTGCAGGTAACCTGCAATGTTTTCTTTGCATACAATAAAAGTATGGGAGGAGTGGATCTTCTAGACTCGCTGATTGATCCACAGAACAAAGATCAGGTCAAGGAAGTGGCATCACAAGATCGTGTTGCACATGATGGATTTCACTCTAGTGAATACGTGGCTCTTGTACCCCAGGGACTGAAAGGACTGTGGCATCCCCAAGAAAGAAGTGTACAGCCTGCTTAAATTCAAAGCTGAAGTTGCAAGTTGCCTTTGCAACGAGAGGAAAGTTTTGAAGAAGAGGGGGAGACCATCTCATAATGTTGACAGAGACCTGGCTGAGAAGAAGCACAGAGGTTCTTCCTCATCAGTGCCATCAACACATGTGCATCATGACCACACTGACCATTGGCCTGTGTGGGTGGAGAAAAAGGGCCGGTGCAAATACCCTGGCTGTAAGGGCGAAAGTGCAGTGATCAAAGTGTGTCACGTACCTGTGCTTCACTGCTGACAATAACTGCTTCATGAACTTCCACAATAGTGAGTCTATTTTGTCAAATGGCTCAATGAAGTTTGATGAAAGATGCTTAGGCTCTTTGCGTATTTATTCCTAAAGGTTGTTTCACAATGGTACAATGTCGCCTGCAGGCAACATTCAGACATGTAATCTTGTTAAAATATAAAAAATAACGATTTTCACATTTTAATTGGCATGCAATTTAACCTGTTGAGGCTATTTAGTATTTTCCATGTGTTTTTAAATACATTTTGTTCAAATTTGAAAGAATAACTCTCTTTTTTCATAACTTACTATTATGGTACAGTGTCTCAAGGCAACGCACCCCAAAAAGTACCCCCAAATAATTATTTATTTGAAATGTCTTTAGATTATGTTTATTTGGTCTATTATATGACAAAAAAACACTCCAAACATTTTTATCATAGTGCGTACCATAGAGGGTTTTAATGAATTTTAACTGAACAATAACTGAATGAGTTTGTCTCACTCTTAGACCAGCAGGGGTACCAAATCTATGCAGACTGCTGCAATAAGTATATTAATGAACTGTCTCGTCGATGTTTGTCTAAATTAATATTATATTAGCTGTCAATCAGTGTTATGATTCACATATTCAGTGTTATTATTTAAAAAAACTAAAATTTTTGGAGGAGTTAATGATGAATGTTCCACAAGATGCTTGCTCACCCTCCTTCCAATTTGAAAGACAAGTAAACACAACTTCATTGCAAACAGTTACAACCTGGACTTTACATTAGAAAGAACAAACATTAAAGAAGTGACTAACTGCATCAGTTAGGGTTAAAAAACGTGTATTCAGCTCAAACATAAACATCGCTGCAGTAAGTTATTTTCCAGTGGAAAGTCCTTACCTACTGGCCTAGTTAAATCAAAGTGGTTACTTTTTTTTGGCTGGGCAGTGAAGTTTTACACACCGTCTTATTTGACTTTCTCAGGACTTAAAACAGAAAAAAATAATATTTACAAACGTAAGGTCATTATCTTAACAGTTTATTATGCTCATCGAGTCATCCGTGAGCAGAGCATCAAGTTGGCATGTGGCGATTACCATCTTGATCAGCAAAACGCCTCACAAACTTATTCAGATTTAAAGCTATGGTGCGTTTTGATTCAATGCCGAGTACAGCCTGAAGAACATATCGAGGATTAAAAAACTAATGTCACAACAGGACTTAGAAAAGCTTGTCCATGCTTTTATCTTTAGTAGACTCGACTACTGCAATAGTGTATACACAGGGCTGACAAAAAAATCCATCAGAAAACTGCAGCTGATCCAGAACGCTGCTGCACGTGTCCTCACTAACATTAAAAGAGTGGATCACATCAGTCCGGTTCTGAAATCTTTACACTGGCTTCCAGTCGGCCAACGAATTGATTTTAAAGTACTATTGCTAGTTTTTAAATCATTACATGGTTTAGGACCAAAGTATATTGTTGAACTCCTGCCTAATTACGAGCCATCAAGGTGCCTCAGGTCTTCTGGGACGGGTCTGCTATCGGTTCCGAGAGTAAAAACAAAACAAGGAGAGGCACCATTTAGCTATTATGCCCCGACAATCTGGAACAAGCTACCCAAATCATGCACGTCCGCAGAAACGCTTACTATTTTTAAATCGAGACTAAAAACATATCTCTTTGCAGCTGCTTTTAATTGAGCTGCTCATATTCGCACTACAGTATGCCTTTTAAACATGTATTTTATACCTGTGGTGTTTATTTGTATTATTTTATTATCTTTGCTTTGTAATGTCTGTTGTAAAATGCCATTATATATGTGTTTTTACTGTATGTATTCCTAAAAAGTATTTTAATTTGTTTTGTAAAGCACTTTGAATTGTCGCGTACAGAAAAGTGCTATATAAATAAACTTGCCTTGCCTTGCCTTACAGCCAAACTTGACAGTCTCTTCTCTGTCATTCCAGACCGCAAATACCTCATTCCTTCCGTCTACTTGGATCCGAAATGATTGTTTTGCGCTGTCCCCCCGTTCAAAAGGAAATCGCCGCCAATCATATTTCCAGGCTCGCGCCAGGGCCGGGGGAGGGGTTACAAGGCGCGTCTTGTGCTGCATTCACTTGCACTCGGACATTAGAGCTTTTCTCTCATAAATGTTCGATGAGCCACAACTTTTCTTTCAAAACAAAAGCTGCCAACTGGGGTGGCAGCTGGGGTGGCAAGGCATTTTTCTGAGGTGGCAGCTGCCACCCCGTGCCACCCTGTAGAAACGCCACTGCCTCAGTGACATACAGATACAATGTCCAGCAGTGGCTGAAAACCTAACTATAAAAGTACTTTAAGTAGGTTTTGACTTATAACTTGTGACACATGACAGTTGTGTCAAAATACAATACAATCTTGTCATTTAACAAGACACTTTAGAGCACATTAGCATTTATCATATCCCTTAAGTATAGATGTTCTCTTTCAACATATCTTCAGTACATGAGCCTTTGAGACCACTTAAATGTCATTATGAAACCTTTGAAACATTTTCCTAAGGGTGTAGCTGATGAAATCTTCATACTTTCAAAGGCTGAAGGCATTATATTACTGTAACGTTACCATGGCAAAGTGTACATTTGACATTTCTGCCATTGGATCTTTGAGAATTGTACAGAGTAATAGTGTCATTTACAGTAATACATCTTTATTATGGACAACTTCATGTGACTGTACACATTGAAAACAGAAAGAAAGAGCAAAACCCAACATATTTCTGGAAGCCATGAACAATGATGATCCAAGAAATAATTATGCATTAACACATCATGGGTATTTTTACATTACATGCATGTCTCTGCAGGCTGTGACACATGTTGTTGGGTCTCTTGTGACAACAACTGAGAGAACGTTTTATGTTGCTTACACAGATGAGTCCACTGAATATGAGTCTTGAATTGAAACAGCAGTCCTGTGAAGAGATCAGATGTCTTATATCAGTATTTAGAGATGTTTACAAACTGGCCTCAAAGCAACAAAGTGCAGCAAAAAGCCAACTTACTGATCAATATGTAAAACTTCCCTCCTGTATCCAGCCTGAAGAAATTGCTAACGCATACAAAATAGTAATTAACCATTTAATCACTGTAGTTTAACGACTTGTGGTACTGGCTTTCCTAAAGTCTTTCATATTGATATATTTTTCTCCACTTCTTAGCTTATCGGTAGCTCAACGGTTCACAGAAGCCAATAGTATCTTGCAACGTAAGCTACCAATCTTTCTTTCCCAAGTTTAGAGAGTTATTGTGGCTTATAAATCAAACTGACTGCTTAACGAAAATTGAATGCTAATGTGTTTCACCAAAAAGTGTGAAGGAACTGGGGCTGCTTTGTCAGAACCACTGTTCGGCTTCAAATTCAATGCTAGTCTGAAATGATGAGCACCATAAAGTTTAAGAAGTATAATCCAAACATGTGAGCTACACATAAAATCACGGCGGGCACAGCCGTCTCACTTTTCACTTGTCCCCACTTCCTTTAATACGGCCCAGCTGTAGTTAGTATTCTGTGAAGTTACGCTGTTACAGCGCTGAATGGAGTAGCATCACTATGAGGTGCTCTTACACATTCACTTTTGAATTTACGGCCCATGAGAAACATATTTTAAAACAAAAATCTAGCCATATTTCATCTTAAGAGTACTTTGATAGAGGATATGTACAATTCCACTCGCAGCTCTGTCAGGAGGGGGGGGGGGGAAACTGATGGCCATGCATGTTAAAAGCCTATGCGCCATCAAAGCCCCTTGGGCTACAAAGGGCTCTTTTAGCAAATGGATGGCAGCAGCTGCAAACTCTGGGCTGTTCTTAATGTGCACGGTGCAGATGTCTGCACTTGAGTCCCACAGTCTGAGACAGATCTGTCTGGCTCTACACTGAGCCTCTCTCATCATATCATTGCAGCTTCATTAAGCGCTGAACTCAATACCAACATCTGCCTGGCGGTTTTTGCTCTCCAATTAAAAGGGAAAAACACTTAAAAGGTACAGTTATAACCACTGGAGACATTTTGCATTAGATTATATGCATCCTTTATTATATTAATGTATTAGCGTGACTAAAATGATCATCTTGATACTACACTACTGACCTTTTCTTTGACAAAAGCAGTTTTGTCAATACCTTTAAGAAATTGTGTCTGAATTAAGGACATTTCCTAACCATGACTGATTGTATTGGCTTTTTTTTTTTAATGATTTGACTATTCTCGCACTCAGGCTTTAAAAGTAGAGCAAACAATGGAGGGTAGCGTGGATGCATCCCAAGTTGATTTTGATTCTGAAAACTGGAACAGCAATGCAAGTGGAATACGCCACGTGACTCTGTCTCATAGCTGGATAGGAGCAGAGCGACATATGGGTTTATATGTTGGCCTCACAATGTGTTGAATTGCCAAACCAGAGGAACATTTATTTGAAGAACAAACCTTTTTATGTTTTACACTTAAGGCTCACAGAAGGTGATTTCGCTGACAAATAAATCCAAATAAGCACCTGCATGAGGCGACAGGGATACAAGAGCTGCAATTACCAAAATCAATACACAGGGATAATAAATGTGTTGCAGACGTGAACCATATTCGGTACATCTATCAGTGAACTTGGACAGAACATTGTTGACTATTGAACTCATTTAATGCTTAAAACAAATACAAGTTACTTCACTGGGTCATCACAATTGAACAATAGATTTTTTTTTTTCATATTTGTAACACCCTCAGAAATATACATTCACATGGCTGCATACAGACACTTTCTCTCTTCTGATTTTCTTTCAATAACATTACATCGACAAACTGTATGCGTCACCCCTTTTGTATGACAGTGAAGCTGCTAGTGGCATTTTAAAAAAAAACGTACCAGAGGAGCATTTCTAGGGTTGGACTTTGGAAATAAGCTATCCATCGACTTCATCTATCCATCACCAAGTCTCTATGTTTGCAGTCAAAATAGGTATATTTTACATGACAGGGTCCCTACGCAGTTGTCCCTAAATAAATCCCAACTATAATCTCAACCGTATGTACAATATTTACAGTGGAATGTTGAACATACTGAATACAAAAAGTAGATTAGGATGGAATGAAGTTACAGTCAGTATTACAAAATAGAAACTCATAACACCCTGACAACATGAAGACAATGTTAACATCTACCAGTATACAGAATGTCCACTCCAAATTGTTTTTCTTTCTCGACCGTTTTAGAAGCAAGTGTGGCAGTGGCTTTCTAATGGATGCAGAAAAAAAAACCTAAAGTTGTGCTTTAAAAGGAGTCGGTCTGATCTCTACTTGGGGCCAAAGTTGCTTTTTTAAAATTGGATTTCAATCTTTTTTCACTAGATTTCATGTTTCAATTGTTGTGCTTTGAAAAGTCAGCGATATGTGACAAAGTTTGATCTCTTTAGGGTCTTTATTGATAGAGAAAAAGTGCTGTGTTACCGTGAAGCAATCATTAAACGTTAAAAGGGCTTCCAAGAGATGAATTGATTTTGAGATCAAGACACATTGTTAGTATCAAATTGGAGCTCGGGGGGGAATAACATCCCCACTATACTAACTACAATTCACTGCAAGTTAAGAACGATCATTTGTCTGATTTTAAGAGGTTTGCAGTCTGTGTCATATTTCAATATTACTCTTTATGTTATTCTTCTGCATGAATAACTTAAAACGCTGGAGCAGCATCTGTCTCCTGTCTTTGATAGGCACTGAATGCACAAAAAGATAAAAACGTTTTGTGTCTATTATGCTGTGATATGTCTGTAGAATTTAAAAGAAGAAGTTTCAGCAAAGCCTTTCACCTTTTATCAAGTGAACGATAAAATAAAGGCAATATAATTGGAACTTGCTTTTGCGCTTGGAAGGTAGCAACCCAGACGCTGTTGTTTAGTTCTCTCGCTAAAACCTGTAAGCCACCATGTATGTTCTCAATCTCTAGTGGATACACCGAACAAAAACAAAAATAAGGCAGTAGAAAATGAATCTTAACTGAAATCAACAGGCTTTTGATAAGACCTTTTTATCTCCCATTTTTGTAATGTTAATCTTGTGTTGAAAATACAATAGAAATTGAGGCTCATGATTTAACATGCTCATCTAAAAAAGTACAGTAGACAAGCATGGACTGTAGAACATTCACATCTCCAGCGATCTGCTCCCAGGGAGATGTTCTTTTTTCATCTTTATTTATATATTTATATACTTTTTTTTAGTGTTTAACTGCAATATTGTTCCTGGGTACCCATACCTTTGTTGTTAACGACAGCACTGACAAAGTGTCTTCTTTCGAGCTGCGAATGAGGACAAACACACTGGATTTTATACCGAAACGACATTTCAAACGTACGCACATCCACTCCAACACAAAACATGCATAAAATAAGGCTTAATAACGTATTTATATTGTTCAGAGCGAGTCAGATGTGATGCCCATATCCACCGATTTACTCTTTTGCATCGGTTTTATCGGATATTTCACATTGAACTTTTTTTTTGTTCCAAGGAAATGCATTTTGCACTCCATCTGGCACTTATTAACAGTGATTTAAAAAAAAGCCAGATACAGCATATATAACGCCTTCTGACAGCCCTATTGGCAGATTCAGATTATTAAGAAAAGGACAACCATTCACTCATTTAAAATCCCCCATACAGAATTTCATTTTAGAAAGAAAACAAATAAACAGATGGAAAATAAACCCAATGAAAGCAGCAGGTGACTTTTTATACTCCAGCATGGCCACCATTCATTTTTCAATTCCCTTTACATGATAAATGCTCTCTCAAAGTCACAAATGTAAGCATCTGTTGACATTTCTCTCCTATCTGTGTCCTTTGTGTCCATGGACATCTCCTCATGCTGTTGGTGTAAGGGCTTCAGCCAATTCTTTCAGCACACAGTCACATATTATAAGGAGAGGCAGAGTCATATTTGGGAAATTCCTCAGACACTTTTCTCTGACATCCATTTGATAAAAGAAGGGTTATAACAACACAATTATGACAACTCAACATAGAAAAAAAAACAGACATTTCATTATAGTGGTAAGATCAAGAGCTCGTCAACCTGTTAAAGTCAAGTGACAATCATGATATTTCAGAGCATTATTGAAGGTGTTTTTATGACTCCGAGACTCACCAAACCTTATTTGGACGTGGTTGTGATGCACCAATGAAAAGTAGACATTTTTGCAGCCCTTCTCTCTGCTGTACTCTTATTCACTGATGTGGAAACATTCTTAGCGTTATTAAAATTTAAGGGGAAAATTATTGAAAATACTCAATTTGTATCTGCCACATGGCTCAGTAGGCCATTTCCCTCTCAGTTAAGTTAAACCAAGCCTATACACACAGGGGGGAGCAAGAAATACTAAGCATGTCTTTGGAACACAGCACATAACACATCTGCTGTAAATGCTGTACAAACATGAGTTTCATGGACGCTAACCCCAGTGAGAAACAGAAATGACACAGGTGCTGTATGGCGTTTTTTTTGTTTTTCTCTGAAACATTTGACCACACAATTACAAACACATAGAACTCCACCTGTAATTATGTCGAACATTTAACTCTCATATCTCTGCTCACTTAAAAATTATAGAAAAAGACTTTATAAAAATAACAAAAATGGCAATGGCAATAAAAAAACAGAAATAAATCCGCACATCCAGTGTAGGACTTTCACAAGTGTGCTCAGCAAAACCTCAACCTGCAGTCTCTTTTAATACATGTAATACATTTATAACATGGAAAAAATACACAAAAAGAATATTACACCAGTATTAATCAACCAATCACCTGTCTGGACTCGTACTCAAGTCCGTTTACATACCTTAGTTTGTACTCTTTGCCCATTCACCTGATGGAACTGATACCAATGCTGTCATAATGAGAAGTTGATGTTTTGCTAGCACTTTAAATAGACGCTTGATTTTCTAATTGAGATTAGTTTAGATGGGGTCTGATATGGGGGGGGGGCGAGTCAAGGGGGGAGGGGGGGTACTAGGTTGAGGATAGTGGGCTGTGTAGGGGGCAGCTTGACGAATGGGAGGGTGGGGTGGTGATGGAGGTGAAGGGTGCAGTGGAATGCAGGTGAGGGGGACCAAAGGGTTTGGTTGTAGCATGCCACTAAACATACCACTCTTTCTTAGAAATGACAGAGCCGTCGGTTTGAGAGATCATATCATCGGCTATCTCAGGTTCACGATCATACTGGAAATTCAGAGTCCGCTCATCATAATCTCGGCTCTCCCCTTCGTCCACAGTGAAATAGGGCCTCTTCAGGTCCTCTTGCTCTGGGTCAAAATCGGGCACGCTCGCCTCAAACCCAGCGGGGCCGCTGATCTGGGCGGGTTTCTTCTCGTCGTCTGAGTCGTCCGGGTACTGGAGGTTCTTGGGGATCGGAGGGTGTGCGGGCAGACCGCCGGCCTTGCTGTACCCGTTACCGAACACGTGTTTCTTAGTGCTGTAGTCTCCTTTGAAGGTGCGCTGGCGGCGGCGGAGGAATACGAAGAGCAGTGTGGCCGCCACCCCCAACAGGGCGACTCCCGACACAGCACACCCGATGACGGCGCCTACATTGTGCTGGCTCGTCTTGACATCAGGGAGCCTGGTTGGCGGGTTGTTAGGGAGTTCTGGGTAGGAAAAGACAGATGGAAGGGAGTGTGTCAGTGCTCTGGTGGGAGGAGGTGCATTTGTGCAGGTGCAGATTTTTTTTTTTATGAAGTAAGGGAGACAAGGACGGAAAAGCAAAGGGAAAAGGAAGGACCCCCGGCGCCATGACAACCCCCCAAATCCAAAAGGAGGCCTCACCGAGTGTGGCAAGGCTCCGTCGGTAACAGGCACATGCAGTGTTAGAGATGAAATAAAGAGCCAGTTCAAACAGAGAGTAAACAGCTGAAGAGATAAAAGTGGATGAAGTTTGTCAACATGCATCAACCATAGTTTCTTCTCTTCTCTTTGAAGGTGGAAGAAAATGAAACCATTTAATAAAAAAACTGAGGATTAATTCACAAGTCTTTTCAGTTAATACATTCAGCTTAGTCGGTTAGTAGTACATATAATGATATATTTTAGTACAGTCCAGCATGAAAGAGTGCATCATGACATATAAGCATCTTCATCATCACTGTAGCAGTAATGAAATGGAAGAACACTTGCAGAGATGATTATTAGTAGCCAAGCAAACACAGCCATGATGCAGCAAGAGAGCTGATAAACATGAAGCTCCTGCAGTCAGGCAGCAGAGCAGACAGCACAGAAAAATATACATTATTCAGTAAAGAGAAAAGTATCAAATGAGTCAAAGACGTGCTCTTATAAAGACAACAGAGTGACTATGAATAATTGCCTGCAAGAGACAAACAATACCCAAGATGCAAGAGAGTAACAGCTAAGATTTAGCCTTGCAAATTCAAAAAAAGACATTGTTTTAAATTCAGAACTGGCAGCGTCATACCATATCTGGAGCTAAACTGAAATATTACATTCATTCCACCATTTTAGAGCCTCCTCACGGGAAGGGAACAACGCTCACAACAAGCACAGCTGTAGCTTACAGTGAATCAAAGCGCTGAAAGCTATGTCCCTTACATACGCATCTTCACTTAACAAATATAAAAATGCAGAGCCCTTTGAAGCACAGACAAAAAATACGTCTTTATGAAACGTAATCAAAGCCTCGAGGCGCACAGGTAGCGCTTGTCTAAACCTGCACAGCATAGGCACATTTAACTTCAAGTCCTCAACAGTGAGCTGGAAAAGACACAACAAAAAGAAGATACTGAAGAAATGGTGTGGGAGAGGACTGAAGACAAAGGAGATGGAAACAGCGAGGAAGAAAGGAGGGAGAGCCCAGCTCACGCAGGGCAAACTACAGACTTGGTATGCAACAAGGCATGACACAGTCAGATGAGATAAAGAGGCGATACTGCCATGATGCTATTTTTGCCTTCTGTTGTACCGGTTTATTACCATCCTGTTATGACACATAATCTAGTAAGCATATATTATCTATGTTCATCAGATGAAAAAAAGAAGGATCAGATCAAACAGGTTCTGCAATTCTCAGGAAGCAGATTTGACTGACAAAGACATCATGTTCATTCTTGATCCACCATGACTTACATTTACATTAATAAACATCATCATGTCACAGCCTAAAATGTAACACATCTTAGAAAATGTGCATACTGTATTCGTGTTCTTATACAATTCGATGTACGCTATATGGAAACGTATGGCATTAAATCTAAGTATAAGTATTCATGTGTGAGTATAAGTGTGTGTTTAAGATTATGGAGTTTCTATATTTAAAAAAGCGATTGAAATAATATAAACATACAACTGCAAATCTAAGACAAAATGTAACCTGAACAAAGAAACACTTCAAAAACATTTGTTCATCATTTCTGAAAGAATAGCAAGTTCATACAAAAAATATCCTAATTATTCTTGTTACAGTTGGTAGGCAAGCAGCTTTTTTAGTATACAAATGTGCAAATTCTAAAAGGAATAGCGTATAGTGTTTTTTTTTACCGATCACACAAAAATGTTTGACACAATTTCCTTTGTTTTGGGCAACCAGTGTCTTCATTGTAGAGACAGGCTTAAAACGGGTAGACTGAGGGGATGAAACAAATGGCCCCGAGCCGGATTCAGACCGGGGTCCATTGCTTGGCGACCAAGCCACAGTACATGGACCGCCAGCTCAACCAACTGAGCTATACAGCATTCCACTTGAGACAATTTTGTGTAGGATTTATTTTCATCCGTAGCATTATCCAGGTTTTTAGTTGCTTATCAATTAAGTTTCTTAAAGATAAGAATCATTGATTCTTAAAACGCATCGATCATCTTCCCATTCCTAAACTGCACAAATGATTTACGAAGATGTCAATATGTAAAGGCAACAAACGTCAGACAGCACGTTTTCCTCAGTATGGCCCTAATCAAGAAACTGTTTAATATAGTCAATTATGGTTCGGTGATGTGGAAATGTCTTTCTGGGATTGGAAACTAATCATAAGTGATGCAGAATGAAAGGTTTGTGTTGATCAATCTTAAACGTTCCTTAGAGATATACAACTCTCTCTGCTGCCTTGCAGAAAGTCTTATATAGTTGAATCAGAGCATTACGGCAAAAACAACCAGCCAATCTGAAAACCTCTGCTACTCATCAAGCACAACCAAAAAGACAAATTCCCTTATAAGCAGAGAATGATTTTTTAAATGACTGCCCTTATTGGTTAGATCAAAACCATTATACTCAATTAGAACTGCTTTTAAGTGGAAAAGATTAATCTCTGCATAACTCTGGAAGAAAGGGATGGACTTGGGCGAAGATGAGAGAAGCTTTGGAGCCATCCCCTCTCCTTTAATTACAATGGCACCCTATCAGTCCAAAGGAACGTCGACCTCCCGAACACAGACACTCTCCTCGGTTGCTCTTCCTCGGCCCCCTCTCTCCCAGGGCCGGCAGCAAAGCTCTCCAATTTCTAAAGCGGTGCTGGGCACAGTCTCAAATATCAGCTCAGGTTTTAATCTCACTACCTAATGGGATTATTCAGACAGAGGCCTTCATTACACACATGAATGAGAGAGCAGGGCCAGGTCACCCCTGCTCGAGAACACATCCTTCCAGCAAGCTCAAAGACGGGGTGAAAATCTAGAGGATGACAGAGAAAAAAATATTCTCCCATAATCCTCTCCTCTACCAGCAACTGCCTTCTAATGCTAGGCTATGTCTTCCCTCTCATCGGTAATTAGGCAGCTTCCTGTCTTTACATTTCTATAGTTGCCTCGAAATGGACTACTTAGAGGTGCGAAACACAAGGCGGGATCATAAAAACTACAGAACAGAGGCAGTAAAAGAAGATGCAGTGAGCCTTCAAAGGTGCTACCCATCACCTCCATTTCTATAAAGGATCAGGTGACAGCACCTCCTGACACCGATATTTCAAAGAATGTGCATGTCAAAGCTAATAAGAATGGGTTATAGTCCATACAAAATACAGACATGAAAGCAGATGTAAACATGCAGGTATTTGAATTACTCTTTGACCATCTCACCCACCTCCAAGGAGGTCTCGGAAGATGCAGGAATTTAGAAATGGAGCCATTAAGACGTGTTGCTAAAGGAATATCATGGAGGATAGAATGTTCAGGTGGCTCTACCTCTGTATTGAAGGTACTTGAAAAGCAGAAGAAAGAAGCTAAGAAATGCCACGAAGTGCTCATCAGACCACTTCAGTGCAGTGAAGGAACATGCTGATTTTGTTTTGCAACTCAAAGAGGTGTATTGGCGATGAAGAGTGCCTGTTCTCACGGCGTTATCCGGCTCACTTCTGCTATGTACTTATCTATCGGCAAGGTCACATAGCAACCTCCCATTCAGCCTCCTTGGCCTTGTATGAGAGAAGATAAGGAAGTATTTATCAATTTCACCAGCGCTGTGCCTTTGTTACTACGTACATACTATGATAATGTGAAATAAAAGTAGCTATGGTGCGAACGTTACAGAAACGCTAATAACATAACACATTTTGAAATGGTTGGAGTACGTAGAAGGGAAGAGGCGTTCCACCAGCACGCCATCGCTCCAGGCAACACCTGCCAACACGTAGATAAAAAAATACCTCAAAGCAGCACAACAACAGCCCTGATACTGTTCCAGGCAACAACAGGCAGTGTCTATTAAAACCACGCAGAAAAAACGCAGATAGGAGGGTAACCTTGAGTTGCTATGACTAAAATGTACTATTGAGATTAATAGATGCCAGGATGTGCTATGAAAGACTATAATTCAATCCAAAAGCATGATAGATGTATACAGGTAATGAACAACATGAAATACTGCGGCCGTTTAGGTGCTGCAACCATGCTGTTTTGTCTTGCATTAATCATACTATTTTGAACACTCACATTTAACTTGATCGAGTGGATGATTTACAACCCCGGACCATTTTCATTGACAAAATCTGTTTCCTTTGCATTCTGATAAGTGCTCTCACTCTGACTCATTTGTGTAAAACAGGAGGGAGTCTTTAAGAGAAACACATGGTAAACAAAATGATGCACACTCTGGATCTTGCCAGATTTGTGGCTTCAGAAAACAACACACATTCAGAGCAGGGTTTTGTAATTCTAATGTAGGATAGAGCACAAAACAAGCCAGCAGCACACTGTTCATAGGGGGCTTTAAAAAGGGAGAGAAACGGTATCCCAACTCTGTCCTGCAGGTACTGTTCCTGGGTGTGCTCCAGTCATGTCTGCACATGAAGAAAAGGAGTACTAGACAGGTACAAACATTCCTGAGTCTGAGAGTAATCACTCGGACAAGGTGTTATGACAGAGACACTGAGAGGTTGGGAGAGGATTTCAAAGGGCTGCGCAGGGAGTGGTGTTTAAATACGAGTAAATGAGGAACACGCCGCAGACAACAGAAGATGAAAAGAAAACAGAGGGCTACTCTAAGAGTTTGACGAGTGGCAACAAGGAGGAAAAAGGAAGATGGGACGAGTGCCTCTGAGAGGCGGAGGAGTGACAACGGCAAATAAAGAATGGCGTAATGAGTGAGGAAAGAAGGGGACAAACGGGGAAGACGCATTTATTCAGTGGTTTCAACGATCCTCATTACTCCCTTGTCTGAATTTGCCAGTGGTTGTGAAGTCATGGAAATGTAATGCTGCCACAACGAATAAAAGCTCATCACTGACAAGAATTTAATATGCTGCCGGGAAGCAGAGGAGAAGGCAAAGCTCTTTTTCACCCCATCACACACACGCCTTCCAATATCTGCCATTTATTCCCATTTGTACATATATATATTTTCTATCACTGATAGACATGAGCTTGCCTCACTGGAAGCTCAATGCCGTAACAACTTCAGATTAGTAATTCAAATGTGATTCCCCACAAAACAGTCAAAGGATAGCAGGCATGGGATGTGCTGAAGGAGATAACGCATCAAAATGCTCGTGACATCATCCTTGGTGGGTTGCGAACATGCAACGACTTGCAGGACAGTCCAGTCGGAGAAACAGGAAACGCTTCATGTTTTCATCTCTTTAAAGCAGAAGCAGCTATCTCTGACTTTTTTATTTATTTGGTGACTAAGGATTCTCAACTTTGACAATGTTTGTGTTACCCTTTCGGTAGTTTATAGGGATAAGCATGACTAAGATCACAAACAAATATATTCAACACCGCTACTGTGGCTTAAGATACTGAAACATACTTGTTTCCTTTAGGAAAGTATGTTTGTGCCCTTTCTGGTGCACATTCATATTGTAATTCTATCCTAACAAACACTCAACACAAATGAGCTTTTAATGAGCAATGAATATTAAAACGATTAAACACCAATGCTCTTTTGCAGAAAAGGCACCATTATGAATCCATCTCTATATTTCCCTGCTAGCCTTTATGTGGCTTCAGTGCTAAGTATTGTAAGGAAACCTTATTGGGTCATCAAACATGCAGTAAACAAATCTGCATGTTAGAACGCGTTAAGCCAGCTGAGGTTGGGCCATGTTTGTTCCCTGCACCACCCTCTGTTGGTTTTTTTCCTTGTCGTTTTTTTTTTCAATCTCCTTGTTGTTATTTTGGAGCTGTGTGTGTAATGAGTGAATCACCACACAGCAGCTCTGGAGCCAGTGGTCAGACCCTGGGACAGCGTCTGACCTACTTCATCAGGCTGTAAGGGAGGCGTGACAGATCCAACACCACATGGGTGGACGGTGAGGAATCGGAGGAGGAGGGAGGAGGAAGAGAAGCAGAGCTGGTCCGAAGGGTCCTAGCCAATCCCCCTGCTCCATCTGTCTGCCACATCCCTCTCCTCTGCATATCCTCCGGAGAGCAGAAACAGCAAGCCATGCAGAAACAAATGTTAAGATAAATCACTACGATCTCAACTGCTCTGCTCTCCCATGCTCTCCCCTTGTGACATTTCCATTTCACTCTCACAGCCGGGCTATCTCTTCTCCTCAACAAAAAAAAAAAAAGTGGCCCCCTTTACACAGTAAGCATCCCCCTCCTCCATTTTATGCAAAATGAGCTGCAGCCACAATATCTTCCCCCTCAGTGCTCTCACTGGCAGAGCAAAACACAGCGGAGGCTTTATGGGGCGGCCTATAGTGCGCAAGCACGGGAGCGGCTCTTGCTAATGTCTCATTTGGATAATGAGGTGTATTCTTGGCAGGATCTGAGCAGAAAGCAGTCCCTCCTGTAGAGAGGATGTCGGGGGCTACGCAGTCCCTCTATCAGCCTGCAGACCTGAAATCCATCTTGGTTTGTAGATGCTGGATCAGATGGTTCAAGGGTGATGAGAAGTTAGAATTAAGAGCATTGGACCGAGACACTGGATGAGTTCCTGAGCTGCCAGCATGCATGTACTTGAAGTGAGGGTGCAATGATATACAAGATATACGCGTGTGGCCTTTGAATCTATGAATAATGCACAAAAGCGACACTGCAATGTGCTCCAGCTATAGCAGCAATTTAGACAGACTCCACCATGACAGGCGGAGACAAACACATTTCACATTGCTGGAGGAGCCTGTGCAGATCTGACATCATAATGTCTCTTGTCTCTGTCAGAGGAAAGAAAGGAGACAAATGGCGGTGTGGAGCAGCTCTGCTGTTAGATGTCAGTAATATATGGTGCGATACTTGTTTTATTCAAGGATGTTCCCGTCGCGGTTTCACGAGTTTTATCACGCGAAGCAATCACCTTGGTCACGGTGACAGACAGAGCTACAAGTCTGTTTTGCAGCTGATAAAAGTGAACCATGCCATCAACAACCAATGTTATTTACAGTTTGCTAGTTTCTTTTTAAAGCCACTAACTGCAGTTTTGTATTGCTTTTGGTGTTTGGCAGCCCCGGTGGACCAGATGAAGCTTAGAGTATTACAACGGTAGACTTCTTGTCACAGAGTCTCTCTTCAAAAATCATGAAAATGTATTTCTTGTTGAAACAAGACAGTTAGGAACTAAACTTTAGAGAATGTATATATTTGAGGCAAGGGGACACCATTTCGGCACTTTAAACATTCTGGTTTCTGGTTGATGTCCAAGTTCCATTGACCAATTGCATTTTAGCAGGCTTCTGTTGAAGGCAGGTTAACAGTCAGTTTGGGGAACAAAATGGCAGACATTATTGGGAAAAATGCAATCCCAGCAGCCATAGGATATTATCTGACTAGCGTAACATTAGCTTGTCAACTGGCCACTCAAACAAGCAAGTTGTATACTTTATTGTCTCTCAAATTCAAATCCGTTCTTGCATCTTATGCTCCTATTGGAATTGAAATAATCAGCAGCCCAAAGGAATAAATTCAAGTGAAATTAGTAAATACGTTTAAAAAAAAGACTATGTGTGTCAAGGAATAATTTGCCCTGCATGTCCTGCTTCGCCCTCTGATGCAGATGCCCCAACAGGCAGCCACTATCTCCCTTAAGGACAGGCTGCCCTAGCATTTTGTTGTTGTTATCAGTTTATGACCGGGCAACTCTCGGTCAGAGATAGTTATTGTTGTGGGACACCTGGAACACATCCTTCTCGGGGTTTAGATTACCCCGAGCCATAAGCGACAACAAATGTGATTCAGTGTCTTCAGCTGTTTAGTCTATCTATTGAAGAATGTTGATTATTACACTCTGAACTAGTTAAAACCTCGAACTACAGAAGGGTGCTTCAGAATTGATTTGGCATCTCAGCCGTGTGGACAGATCGTGGCCCGTGATATGTCTTGTGATTTCTTCGGCCGAAGCTCCAAATAAACCATCAGTGTTTGCCATCAAAGCTCCAGCTCTCCTCGTGTCTCTCGGAGTCCTGTTTCCAATTGCTTCAGAAGTTTCCCCCACAATGTGTAAAACATTTCACTACCACTGTGTATCACTGTCTTTAACACTGACCTTTACATACTCACACCTTTACAACAATTCTAGTTCCTGTTTGCTTTGGAGTCCATTTTTGGAATCAAAATTATTCCCCAAAAATCCGAACCACTGAAGCATGTCCTTCTGTCACATGGATCTAGTTATTTATTTATAAATCCATTGGACTGCCTATGCTTTATTCATTTCATTTTCACTGTGTGGTCCCTCTCAACTTCATTTTCTAACACAGGTTCATGCAAGCGTGAACAGATCTCGGCACCGGTGCTTACAGGAGGATCCATCCTCACACTTTCCAGCTAAATTGATGAGAATGCTCTCACTCCATCCAGCTTAACCCGAGTGGTAAAGCCCTATAGCAAAGCTGACTGCACCTCTGCTCTCTAAAGCAACTCTGCGCCACAGCCTCGACAAAAGGGGATGAAACTTAGCGCTGCTGGGCGGTAAGTGGAATGGCTGAAAGGATCACATACTGGCTGACCCCGAGCTGATTTGATATTATCCTTCACAGCTGATCCTACTAATGTGGCGAGAATTATGCATTGTCTTTGACTCACTCCGGCCCCAACTCGCAAAGATTAGCGCTGTTGTGTGGAATAGTCAAGGTTAAAAAATATCTTATCAAGTTCAAAAGATTATTCAAGTGAGTAAACAAATTAATTCTGCGGTCAATGTGCTGCTCCACTGAGAGGAATGTTCCCACAAGTCACATAGCTGTTGAGAGAAAAGAAACACACATCCTCTTTCTCAGGGGTGATAATTACATAATTGCAAGGCCATCCTGACAAAACCGCCATTCATCATTATGAGCTGGAAAAGATGGCAGCTTGGAACTGTATCGAGAGTGATGGTGGGAAAGCTGATTATCTTAATGAAAGACTGATTTGAGTCTCTTAAGTTGGGGAGGCTCTTTGAGGTTAAACTGCATTATTCAGCTCTTTTCCTGCGGCTTTGTCAGCTGCAATATTTAAATGTTTTCCTATCAGGCGGGTTGAAAAGCTGCTAAGAATCAATCGTCAAAAATATCTTTCATTGTGAGGCTGTTTAATCATCTACATTTTTGAACATGTCCTCTCATGCCTGTTAGTAATTAGCTGATTAATCAGACCTGACGATTTCCTTCAGATTTCCTCTTTCACCTCTTTTTTACCTGAGAGCGAGGATTGATTAAAACAGGAGAGTGGCTCATTAGATTCAGACAAGCGACACCATATCTGCAGAACACATGTCCTTGGAGAAGCCGTCTTCGCCCATGTGCCTCACCGTAGGCAATGCCATTTCCCCCGCAAACACTATCCCCAAACTAATTGAAACAAGGTGCTCCGTGGCCCCGCTATCTGCCGAGGTGACAGTTATGCGGCTCCCACAAATCTGTCCGTGAAAACTGAGGAGCTTGATTAAAATGTGCCTTCTTTAAGTGCTCCATCAGTGCTGTTTCCAACCGTGAGGAAATAGCTTTTCTGTGATACAAACAAGTTGTCACGGATATTTTATCTTCGTGACACTGGAAGCATGCGGTTGCCTCCCATGGCAGGTGTATATTGCCGTGTCAATCTAAAAATCAACTTCAAAATGAAAATAAAAAGCTTTGCTGCCAATCCCATGCATTATACAGCTAGTAGTAGTGCATTGGGATACATCTAGGTCTCTATAGTGACAACACTGTGTGATAGTGGCATAAAGTGCTTGATAGATGTTGTCATTGCTCAGATACGGTTTAGCGAAGATTTATTGACGGTAGAAACACTCTGGATGGCCTCTTAGTCCAAAAAACATTGCAATGTGCTATAACAAGGAAATGAAATACTCATGCTTGGCACTAGTCTAGAAAGGTTCAGCTCTGGTCGCTCTGCTGAGCATGTCCTGCAGCTAACGGCTTGGTCACCTTCCCTTTCTGCAAAGGGAGAACACTTAGCTAGCATTACTGAGGCCCCCTGGTGCAGCCTTGAACAGCAGCCAGCAGTGGGCTCTCTCACCTGCCACGTCTCAGCCAGGCCTGTCTCAGGCTGTAGGGAGGCACAAAGATGCTCTTTGAAGTTAATGAAGCATCAGCATACTTCTTTAACTCCACCACCGGGTCATTAAGCTCAGCCAATGTCAAGACTGCATAGAAGACTTCAAAAAGAATTAGAAGGAAACGCCGTGCCCATCCTCAAGTTCACCTCTAAGACTCTTTTATGTCTTCATAACGGATGCAGTGTCTAACATTACATTCACAGAAATGTCTTCTAAAAAGGTACATTTCTTACATCCTTGAAACGTAATGATGTTCTTTGATAGTGCGGGAGATTATGCTGACAAGCTTGCTCAAGACGGGCTAGCATTTCACAATATCAGCAGAGATCACATGCGCCGACCCACTGTAATGTATCCATGTTGGACCTGCATGAGACGCAGGGACAGCTCGGCCCCTGTTTGAACATGCTGCTTCTGCACTCTGCAACCTTAACCATACTAATGTTTGACAGTTTACTCTAGCTGTTTGTGACCAGCGATTTGACTGGGTGCCATGTTGAACTGTGTTTCACGAGGGTGGCTCCTCTCCCTTTGACTTGTCACTGTTACTATGGGAACTGGCAAAAATATATTTTTTTAAGGCTTGTATGGGACCTTTAGGGGATGTTCTCTAAAAAAATCTTGACTTTTGCCAATCTAACAACATAGAATCTCACTTTCAGCTAGCATCCAGCCAGTTTGTTATACAGAGAGATGTTTTATTTTAAAGCAAAGGTTCTTAGGCTACATTTGAAAGATTTCCGCACAGCATGGTAAGTATCAGTGCTCTGCAGTGCTCTGTTAATGTGATATTAAATCTCTCTATTTTATGCTGCACTAATAGTTAATTAAAGACTGTATGTTGCACATCTCTTTCAAGATTTCAAGATTTTCTAAGGTTTATTGACATATAATATACACAACTATGGTGTAGTTACTGTATGCAATGAATGAAAAACTTGGGTCGCAGGTTCATCAACAGTGCAGCATCATCAAAGACATCTATCAATATGTGTGTATACCTCCACCATTAATTCATTAGTCATATTCTGCACATTTCTTATACTATCTACATACATAAGAGTATAACTCATATGTATAATATCAGTTAAAATAAGTGCTTCAACATAGTTAACATTGCAGGAAAGCAATATATTAGATGGTACTTTGTCAGGCTTAATATTTATCTGTACTGTAGATAGATACCCCCAAAGCTTTTTTCTTATTTAAAAGAAGACCTTAATCTAAAGTATTATTTAATGTTTGAATAAAGGTGAATTAGTTTTTCTGTTTTGCACATCCTCCTATTAATATCTTTGTACATCCTGCACTAAACTGTGTTATTGTAGAGATCACTTACAGTATCTTCTTGATATTTTATATTTATATCATTGACCTTCTACTTTCCCCCTATGAAAGTATGTACTCTTAATATTTTTTTCATCAAATATAACACATTAAAACAATAATTTAAAAAAGTGCTTTAACCACTAGGCGGTGCACACAAGGTACACACAGCCATAATAACTTTTTATTATTAGTGTAGGACATTTATGTATGTATAACTATGGAAGCCCATTTCCGCCACTTGAAAAAAATAAAATCCCCATGAAAAGTCATAATTATGAGATAAAAAAAGTCGAAATTATGAGATAAAAAGTCATAGTAATGAGAGAAAGAGTCATAATTATGAGATAAAAAAGTCGAAATTATGAGATAAAAAGTCTTAATAATGAGAGAAAGAGTCATAATTATGAGATAAAAAGTCATAATAATCAGATAAAAAGTCATAGTTATGAGATAAGAAAGTCGAAATAATGAGATAAAAAGTCATAGTTATGAGATAAGAAAGTCGAAATAATGAGATAAGAAAGTCATAGTTATGAGATAAGAAAGTCGAAATAATGAGATAAAAAGTCATAATTATGAGATAAAAAGTCATAGTTATGAGATAAGAAAGTCGAAATAATGAGATAAAAAGTCATAATTATGAGATAAAAAGTCATAGTTATGAGATAAGAAAGTCGAAATAATGAGATAAAAAGTCATAATTATGAGATAAGAAAGTCATAATTATGTAATTATGAGATAAGAAAGTCGAAATAATGAGATAAGAAGTGCGCATGCGCTATAGTGGCGCTGTCTGCAAAGGTCCCTTCATCACCTTGCTGCTCTCCACCATGCAAACGGCATCTAGTCCTAAATAAGGTAACTATTACAGGTGACTTTTGTAAATGTTAGATGTTACATATAGCCTATGTTGCAGCTAAACTACAACAATGCAGTTGGGTCATTCTACAGAAAAGGTGGAAGTACTGTCACTGCCTCTAGTTTTAATTTAAAAGTAAAAAGTTAATTAAATTTTTTATCTCATAATTATGACTTTTTATCTCATAATTTCGACTTTCTTATCTCATAATTATGACTTTTTATCTCATTATTATGACTTTCTATCTCATAATTATGACTTTTCATGGGGATTTTATTTTTTTCAAGTGGCGGAAATGCAAGCACACTCGGAATAAAGTATTATTTTTATTTTTAAATGTTTTTCGGATTTCATATCGCATAAACATCATATCCCAACGTGCATTGCTGCTAAATAATCCAATCACCGAGCTTAAACCATAGCTGAGGATCTTGGGTAATCAGTTCAGTGGCTATTTATCTGTTTTCGGTTATTTTATTTTGAAATTCAGTTCCTGACGGACGGCAAAAAAGCCAGAGATTATGGAATCAAACAAATAAATAAAAACAAGGATAATTGTATGTTATTGTTGAGTAAATAACAGTGTGTTATTTAGAAAATAATAACAAATTAGAAGGAAAAAAAGATTAAAAGGCTCTGAGCCCCATTTCTTTTCCTCACAGGCGGCAAAAAAAGTCTGACATTATACGATTTAAAATAAAGACAATAATCGTGGCTTGATATTGAGTAAGAACCATAGACTGTATATATAAAGAACATGTTTTTATTAACCACACAGCTTCCGGTCTTCCAAGAACCGACCGGACAAAAAGTAGTGTTGCAGGCACGAAACACACTTCCAATAGAAATACATTGCTTTTAAAATCGTTCTGTGTGACACGAAAAAAAGGGGAAAATCGTGTTGGTGAACACGAATCAATAGATTAAACACGAGTGAGACTGGGTTGTCTATCGCCACAATTCCCGCCTCCAACCTTGCAACTATGCAACACATGTACCGTTACCAGTAAAGGAGGCAGGCAAAATAACCCAACATGAGGCACATAGAACAGGAGATAGCATCATAGGGAGGGAGGAGAGCTATCGTTAGCTATCATCGTTAGCTATCAAGCTATGGTAGCTACCATTAGCAAAGCCAAAAGACTGCGTCGTTAATCGAAGGAGGATTATGAGTTCTTGAAATGCTCCTGTGATTAGATGCACAACGTGAAGTAACTGCTGTGACCAAGAGTTTAAACAAGATCGACTAAGTTAAGCTATAAGCAAGACAAACATGCAGCAGCAAAGACACACAGGAGACCCTACATATCTAGTAAATCTCAAGATATCAAAGATTTGGTTCTTTTAGCTCAAGAAAAAATGTAAAAACCTTTCATTGACATAATACTAGGTCTCTAGGTTACATGTAATAACTAAAGGGTTTTAATTACGGTAAACATGCAGAGTAGCAGGGAGTAAAAGCTAGCTCTCGCTGAGAGCAAAGAGTGTTTTCACAACTTCAAATTCAAGCATTACATTTCCTTTAACCTGCTCAACACCCTGCAAACCTTTGCTTGGCTTTACATATGTATACATTCAAATGTATATTGATTGTGCTCAAATGATGCACCCACGCGCTATTCACCGCAGTCACTTAGCACAATTAAACACATAAATGAGGAGAATAAACAGAAAGACCACAGGGACAAAGCCAGTGTTGTTTGTTAATTTAAGCAATCAATGAAAAAGCTGAAATAGAAAATTACTTTGGTGCCTTTGTTTTGCCTACTCTAAAGGGATACAGTATCAAAGAGTACAATGTCTTTGGAACACAATTACTCAACACAAGCTGGTGCTGGGTGATTTCCAGACTGTAGATTACTTCCTCACTTTCCTGCTTGATAAGTATGGGGCTATTCATTCTCCTTTGACAACTTCTCACAACGCAGGTAATGGCATCATACCATACAGAGCTGCTTTCTCCTCCTAGCTTTACCCCTAAGCAGTAGAGAATAACACAGTGAAAAAGAGGAAACAGGAAAAAAAAAGGTATCCAATGATACTGTAAGGCACAGCTGTTCACTTCACACCAAGCCCAGCGTTCCCAGAGACACAACATGAGTCAACATGCAAAGCAATGCAAGTTAGAACACCCCCGCTTCCCAGAAAAAAAGTAGAACAAAGACTGAAGGGAAAAAGTCCTTCCAGTCCGACCAGAGCAAAACTGTCACAGTCTCCCAATACCACACACACAGCTGCTAGCAATAGAAAAAGATTCCCACATTAACAGTTCATATAGTGAAATCTGGTATAGCAAGGGCTTTTAGTGCAAAATATGTCTCCTATGGATGAAAACCCAGAGGAACCACTGTGCGTGTGTGCCAGCGATTATGTGGAAGGCAAAGGAACTGAATCAGTTTTGTTCAGCATTTTGTTTTCCCCAGAAGACAGAAGAGACAAAAGAACGAAGGCAGAGCTCCACTACAAAAGAGGCACGGGCTGTTCGGAGAAATGGGAGCGTGATGCGAGCAAACTATGATCAATACAGTACCTTCACCTCAAACCCCCATATTCCTTCATGTTATTTTAGGCGCTGATAATAGACCTGCTTTATATCGCTCCCACACATGCGCCTGGGTGCGTAACAGGACAGGGTGAGAGGGGGCGGCTGTTGTGTTCTCACAGTGTGTGTGAGTAGCGATGATACACAAAACACAGAGGCTTTTTTTTAAGCTCATCTCACCTTCCTCAAAGTGCAGTGGGGGGGCCACACAGCCAGGCCAGGTGGGAGTAGCATCGAGAAACCCCAGACTATCATCTTCCATCATGTGTGTGTGAATGTTTGCTTGAATAGGGGGTTTGATGGTTCTCTTTAGCAGGGTACTGTATTGACGCAAGCCATGCCGGAGTTACTTAAGAGACAGAGAACGGAAGCGAGCGCTTGTGTCAACCTACCTGTGATGTTGACGTCCACAATGCCAGTTCGAGTCCCGATGCCGTTGGTCGCGTCGCAGACGTAGGTGCCGGCCAGGTCGGAGGTCACAGGTCCCTTGAAGAACAGGGTGTTGTTCTTGATCTCCACATTACTGGGCAGGGAGCCGTTCAAGCTGTGGGGAGAGAAAGAGGCGGTAATAAAGACAATATAAAAAGGCAGAATTACAGCAGCTAGGCCCTGCTATGTAAAAAAAAAAAACCCTCCGCTAGGAGCAGCAAAAGCAATTGAAGGCGCATGCAAAATACAGTCTCTAGTGCAAAAACAAACCTGGATGTGTGTGCGAGGGTAAGATAAATACCAGAAATATTTGACAGCGCTATATTTCAGCCATCATCCATCAAGTCCAAACTAAATTATGAGGACAGGGAATCCCAGCAGGTCCAAACAGGCAAGACATAGTTGATGCCTGAGGACACAGGCTTTTTTGGCAGGTGGAATACAAAACAGACAGTGGTAGGAGGAAGGGTGGGGGGTGGAGGGCGGGGGCTTCTTTGCTCAACTACGGCACCGCTCACATGGCTGGATTGAAGACTCAGGGGGCCTGTCAAGAGAGGCAGCTGATCAAGCGATAAATGTAGAATCTACCAAATGCTGGGCTGTCAATGAGAAGTGGAGCCTGTCTCCCTGCCTGAGGTGTTTGTCTTCATGGTCCACTTTCTCTCCCGCGTTCAGGCTTGCTCATGTCCTTTGATCAGGTCAGCACACTCTGAGGTCAGGGATCACGAGCTAACTAAACCTCCTTTCTATTATCTGGACCCTTTTTGTGGCGCCCGGAGGCTTGAAAAAAGGTATTAAATTGTGCGACAATAAGACGTTTCCTGTTAGCTTCCCCTCGATGAGCTTCATCAGCTGCTGTGAATGGATCCTACTCAAGTGGAGCTACAGACTGTGATAGAATCAGATAGCTGTGACTGTGTGGGGATGCTGGGTGTGGGTGACGCTGTTTTTTTAAGGATTCCGCAAAAGAGGTTACACCCCACACTTTGTATATGTAAAGCTCTATTGATTACAGCCAGAAAAAAATAAATAAATGTAATATAAGAGAGGAAACTAAATAAGGTCTCATGCTAACAAAGGCCAAACATCAAGCACTTGAGCTGCACTAAACAGGCTTTCAACAAGGCTCTTCAGCGACATGGGGAAAGACACAGTGGCATGGTAATAACATGTCACTTAGAAACGGCCTATCCATATGTGGTTCAATTCTGACTATGGAGCAGATTTTCAGAAGTCAGTATGAAAAGCTTGGAGATTTTTTTTTTAATATATATTATAAGAAATGTCATGTCTTCAGGCATTGCAAGCATATTCATCAGTATTTAAAGTGGTATACATAATAAGAGAGGGTATACAATACTTAAATCGCAAAAAAAGCATATAAAGCACAATGAATGCTGAACTTACAATATAATATGTCAGCCACTTTTTCATAGTATATAAATCGTGTCATGTACATATTCATGAATGATTATAGTATGTATACATAATTTGAATTAGCCCTATATGCATTAAAATGTGAATTAGGCTTGCTAAACTGCTTTACAGATATGACCTTCATATGAAGTGTTACATTTTTCAATGATAAAGTGTCCATAGCTGGGAACAAAAGGGTAATAGAAAGAGCTGTGGTGGAGCTGTTTTTCATTGGCCACCTTGGCGACATTGTACAAGAGAGTTGCAAACAACCCACAGTACAGTGTGCCACGATTCAATAATCAGTTACCCTGTGAGCCTCTATCGAATGCTGAGTCTTGCAAAGCTCAATTGATTTGTTGCAGAATGGGAAAGGTGGCTAAATGCTATTCACCACAGATTCTGCGGCGACCTGAGAATTTATACGAAGACATCTGAATGTGTGTGTGTGTGAATATCAAGGACAGTCCATCCATCATCCCACCATGCTACTACAACCCGCATTGTGTGGAGGTGGCTTTGAACTTCAATACTGAAAATAAAACAGTCTGTGTATGCTTAGATGCCTACAATTAAAATGCTCTTGTTATTCATAGTCTGTTTAATCTAGTTTATAGGTCTCAAAATAAGATTGTTTACATTGGAAACAGAGGCCTGATTACAGGAAATTATAATCTTCATCAAAGAAAACAAGTTAATACTTTCTGGACATGGAACAAACAAACAAATAGCGATAAAGGACGTCTTTAATCAAACATACATCCGTTTAATCAGCCTAAATGTGTTTGTGTATTCGTGTCGAGCGTGCAGTTTCATTGTCTTTGATGAGACTAAGAAAGCATTAGCAATACTTACTAATTGCTTATGGTAAATAAAAGGGGCAATAAACTTGCCTTAAAGGGATATTAAGTGATCTGTGCGTTTTATCCACAGCCATTGGTGAATCGCACCAACAGTTCCCTTACTGTGGCCTTTAATCGACATGAATAATAGAATCACATTTTTACAATGGAGATAAGTAAGCCAGCTAATTAGAGTGGAGTTAGAAGTAATCACACCGCAAAACGCAGTGATAAGAATAACACTGCTTTCTTATTTATAGAGCCCCATGTGTGTGTGTGTGTGTGTGTGTGTGTGTGTGTGTGTGTGTGTGTGTGTGTGTGTGTGTGTGTGTGTGTGTGTGTGTGTGTGTGTGTGTGTGTGTGTGTGTGTGTGTGAATATGGCTTTTCAGGAAGAACAAAAAAGAAGAAATCCTAGCACACAAGTAATAGTTATTTTTGATGATAAAACAACACTACCCCTACTTAGTATTCATTAGGCACACTGGAAACTGATGTATGCACTTGAAACAGACTCAATAAATGAGCGTGGTGAGTGAAGAATGCCCTACGAGCAAACATTTCAAAAAAACAAACAATAAAGTTCAAATAGGGTGTGTCCTTTGTTTTGTAGAGTCTCCGTTATTAGTTCTGTGCAGCTCCCAATTAACCCATTTAGAGAAATAGCCCTGGCATTGTTCTATTACAAAAACAAAGAAATTCAAAGATTCTCAGTTTTTTTTTTCTTCATACAATGCAGGGAAACAAAGCAAGTGTGGAAACAGAAAAACAAATAGCTGCCATATGAACCCAATGAATTACAAAATAGATGAACCTTTAACCTTTATTATTATCTATTCAATAAGATAAATCATATTTACATTTCATTTAGCAGTAAAAATAATGTGGGCCTCCTCACAGATATATTAGTATTTACTAGATTTGGCTACACCTCTCGTGTGTGTGTTTATGTGGTGTAGTGTGACGCAATCCTGCCAGCCTGCTCCAGATCCTTCCGTCACAGCATTGCGCTGACCTCCACACAGGAGCCCAGGGGAACCTTCACAACAGATTTGGCATCTCATTTTCAGTGCAGCAATGGCCGTCCCCTCCTATCTGTCAGCACAGTGCCCTCGTCTTTCTAGATCACATCTCTTCAGCCTCCTCCTATTCCTTCGATAGCCTCCCCTATCTCCTTAAATCTCCCTTTGCCTCTGATAAAGGGAAAAAATACCCCGAGCAGGTCAAAGCTTCCCTATTCTTTAGCTGCTGTGTGTATCAGTGTGTCTGCCCCGAGAGCTGAATCTATGTATAAGGGGGGAAAAAACTCCCCATGCCTCATTCAAATCCAACAGCGGGCTGTAGAGTAGATACAATGAGGGCACAATGGTCTATTAATCCACATCCACTCAAGTCCAGTGACATATTTCTCAACCCAGCGTTCACGGAGCAATTACACGACAAATTGCTACATTTATCTCTCAATTTGACCATATAAAACATTTATTTTAAACCGTGATACACTCACAATAGTTGCTTTGTATCCCAAAAGCTGCATTAACTTAACATTTCATTTTGCACCCGACAACCAAAACCAATCATGGTGTTTGATCAGGGCCAATGATTGTGTAACAAATCTACATTTTGGATGTATTCCTTCCATGTGTCGGTGCTCATATGTAAACTACATAATTTCTGCGTGACCGACTTTCATGCAATTACTAAAAACAGATCAAACCGGGGCCTCTGGGAGATTCCCAGAGGCCTTGAAAACATGCATCTCTTCTTGCTCATGTATTCACAGTCAGGCAAAAGGACTGATGTCAGCCCTGCGGAATGCTGGCCTAATCCACGGCTCATACTCCGGTTTTCAGTTTCAGCCCTCTTCTCTGTGTGTCAGGGATAAACCGCTGCCCTCATGAGCACAAATGCATTAACAATTGCGCTTTCTTAGCCCTCTACCTGCATGCTGGTCCTCACACTTCAAAGCAAAACCTCAAAAGCGAAGCAAAGCGAGTTCTGCTCCCATTCATCTTCCAGTATCTGTGACCATCAGGCAGATAGGGGTGTGTGTTGCAGACGTAATAGGACCACTGAGCTCTGCCTCAGGTTGAAAAGCTTATCTTCATTACACATTTTAAAACAAATAAATAAACGGGGAAACATTTCTGGAGTGTTTTTATCTTTAGAGATTACTTTCTTGTATGTATATCTATATTTGCCTTGAAACAAATGTCGGAAAAGAGCAGACTACATTCGACTAGACCATTCTATAAAATTGCCTTTCTAAGCACTCCATATAAACACTTTATTTTATTGTGAGTGAAACAACTCGTAGCAATGCTGTCTTGATTTCTAAGCCTTAAGGGGTTTTGTTAGGGTTTAGTGAGACTCACAGTTTCCACTGGTAGATGGTGACAGGGGGGTTAGCCTCGGCCTTGCAGGTCAGCTGAACATTCGGACGGTTCAGGTACCAGTTTGCATCAAAGCCCTCGATCGTCACCTCGGGTTCATCTGCAAGGAAGGCACACCACAGTCAGGTCAGCACCTTACAACATAATCCCAAAGAACTGTTGCATCATTGCACCGCTGTCACAGCAACTTAACTAGTGTTTACACTTTTAAACAATTTCCCCACGCACGAAAACGTTTTACTTTGCATTGCTGTACTTAGAGGTAAATATTTATAAAAAGACAACATAATATTCTAACCTGTGGTGCATAGGAGAATGACATTTGATATAAAAGTCCTCCAAAATGTCAACACAACAATTGTTCCATTATTTTTCTTAATCATTTTTACATTTTATTGTGTGAATAATTAGGAACAAAAAAGGGGAAATCTTTTTGTAAAACTTATATAAAAAGTATCCCAACATGTTCTTAGTACTGCATACTTAGCAGCACATGTTTATTTGTTTTCTTGACTTGTCTAACTGGAAAAGGGTCTTGTTTACTGTAAACAATGGTGAGCGGTTTACACAGCAGGAAACCAAAAACATAATTTCATAAGAACATGAAATCCAGGTGAAGATAACCAACCTGCTCATTTAAAGGACTTTTTTTTTTTTTTAACTGTAAAAAACAAACCTAAAACATTCTCAATAGGGCAGTTTTAAAGGAGCAGATTCTTACACTGCACGTTGAGCACCACGCTCTCTGCGATCCTTTCACTCCGGTACGTCACGATACACGTCAGCTTCTGTTTGTGGGTCTCGCGGCTCGGCACCACCACGTAGTTGCTCTTCACCGTCACAGTGCCATTTTGGTTGCGAGTCTCCTGGAAAGTGGCTTCACCCTTCAACCTGGTGTCCCATTTGATCACACTTGGGGGCTTCCCATTGGCCGATATACAAGTGGCGACAGTCATCTTGCGCTTCGTGGATCTGGCCACAATCGTGGGGGTTGTCAGGGTCATACGTGTCGTAGGCCGGGCTATCGAGAAGAAAAGGATTAAACAATCAAAATCAATTGAAGTCAAGCTCATTAAACAAATATTTTGTGCTTTTTCCTTCAGTTTCCATCTCATTAAAGTGTCTAATTTTGTCTACTATCAGCCTTTTGAACTCAGAGTAAAACTAACTAAGGGAATGAGAGATGAAAACAGTGCTGTAAATCAAAACAGCAATGTTTTGCCTCTTGCCTTTTCAAAGCAGAAGCAGTTGTCAAAGCTCTCACAGATGTAGAACCCACTTTCACCCGAAATGCACAATCATCCAATTTGAAATCCTTTGTAAGTTGCCAATTAGCAATCTACTCTTGGTACATCAAAAGGCAGGCTTGAGCTTGAACGAATGCACAACTGAAAAGATAAGCCATGAAGAGGCCTCTTTGAACGCTGCCGGTTGGTTATCAACACACAGGTTCCTCACATTCACTGAGCCACGGAAGCCTAAAAAGACCTGGGAGGCTCAGTGACACAAAACGGGGACTCAGAGCTGACAAGAAGCCCCGGCAACAGGGACTACTTAAGCCAAGTGCTTTTTCTTTTACTGGGATTTAATGGAAAACACAGCAACACTTAATTTCTAATTAGATCCCTAATCAAAGTCAGTGTACAACCTTTTCAAAGCTGCCTCTTGCCAAAGTAAACTAAGTCCCAGACGCTCCTCTGTTTCCCACTAGATGAGATTATTCAAGCCCAATGACACACTCTGAAGTGGCCTTATTGATTTCCGTCTCACCTGCCATTTTTATTGACTGCTCTCTTCAGCGGTATCCTATTTTATAAAAGCCACATGAGCCAATCTGGGACTGGTGTTAAATGACACCCCAACAATGAACATGTATACACAACAAGGTCCTCAACGGATAGAGACGTGTTGGGTGGGAATGGTATTAACTGTAAACAACTTGATTTTAGCAGCAGCTCCAGAGCAGCATCTGGTTTTTTGTTTTTCCAAAGAAACTCAACCTACTTTACAACACTGCCTGTGGCGATGTCACACTGAAGAGCAGAGCTGTGAAGGTGTTTTCTTTTTGGCTTTCACTATAAGGGAAGGAGTTAGTTTGACCCTGTGTTATCTGATTCAGAACATTTTTCTTTTTGTGCCTCAAGTTGAAGATAAACCAAATTTAGGTGACAGCTTTTATATCCCTCTGACTTCTTATCACGCCAACAATAAGAATTACAAGGAAGTAACTCCTTGGCTAGGGTGCACAACCTGTTTTGTCTTCTCTTTTTTGGCTTGAAATGTGATGATATCTGCTTTTCACTTCCCAAATGTGTTTTCCTCATGTGGAAGCTTTACAATTACTAGTTGCTGACTAAGGCACATAAAAACCCTGGTTACCAACATTAAAAGGTTGTGGTATTGAATGTGGTTACATTTTAGTTATTTTACTGAAAACAGTGCACCTACAAATTTCGATCATTTTTAAAGATGTTTGGTGGCAAACATTCTTAATTAAGTTAGTCATTGTTACGTCCCAACTAGGGGAAGAGGAATGCAACACACACCAGTATGGAATTGGTATTAATTATAAGTGTTTATTTAAAACAGCTGTGAACAAAATGGCAGGCAAGCAGCCTGAAACAAACAAAGGCGCCAAAAGGGCACAGGTTGACAAATAACCAACTAAAGGAGGACTCAAAAAGGGAGTCTTAAGACATACAGGGAAAATACATACTAATATACTAAATAAGGAACGAAACAAAACCTCACTCTAAAAGTGGTACAACTAACACAAATAATCTATACAGAAACACAGCTAAACTACAGGCAACAGTCACAAATCCTAACTATACTCTAAACACTAACTAAGCTACTCTTCACTCTAACTAATCACACAAGTTTTAACCCCAGAACAAAGAGCAAGTAGCGAGAGGCATCTGTCCACCTACAGAGCCTCCAGAATGAGGATTGTCCCCAAGCTTTGTAGTCATCTCCAGCAGGTGTGCGCCGGCTGTGCGCTGCGATTGGAGTGCGTCGGGCCCGGCGTGCTCCAATCGCAATCTTCAGGAGGCGGACCAGGAGATGGGAGCCAATACCGGGAGGGCAACCGCACAGCTCATTTACATAGAACACACAGCTGAAAACACTCAAACGATCAGGAAGGCAGCAGCCGTAACACTCCCCCCCTTAAGACACAAACCCACAGGTTTTGTGAACCTAAGCACTCTAACGAAATTCCTAATAACACACATTCATCACAAACTCAACCTGACACACTAACATCACAAACTCAACCTGGACAAGCATCGGCCAACACATTCTCTGAACCCTTTAATGACGGGTGTCTACTGCTGTAGTCCCGCACAATCCGAGCCCATTGCAGGAGACGCTGATTGTGCGTGGACACGCTAGGGCAGAATATGAATGGATCGTAACATGTACACATCACAATTGGCCAAAGGCTGGGTCCAACATCAATATTAGCATGTTGTAGAGCCAACACTAACACTAAGATCCGATACACGAGCTGACTCTCTTGGGTTACCGGGAGTGTCGAGAAGTCTAGAGGCTTGTCTGAGCCGGCGTGTTGCGCCAGTCTCGCGACATCCTCACGAGGAGGAGGGGGAGCCACAATTTCTGGCTTCTCCTCGGACACAGCTTCATCTGAAGGCACAGGCACAATCACAGGATCAGCTAATGAAACATCAGGGTCACATTTACTTGCCTGTGCGCGTGCGCGTGTAGCCAGGCCAATGCCTTTAGGCGGGGATATATTCTGCCGCTGTTTCTTGCGTTTCAGAGCTGCACAATTGGCGATGACATGTCCAGGTTTATGACAGTAAAAACATTCCCTCTCTTCTCTGTTCACGTTACACGCATTTGCTGGCTGAGTAAATGGTGCGGCTGACACACGGCGGGATCTCTCCGTAGAGACAGGGGAAAACACAGTTTTATGCATCAGCACATACTCATCAGCTAACACAGCGGCAGCAGAGAGAGAGTTTACCCTTTGTTTGTTCACGTACTCCGCAATGCGATCAGGCAAACACTTCTTAAACTCCTCCAACATGATCAATTCTCTCAGAGAAGAATAATCCGTAGCATTACATGAAGCAATCCACTTAGCAAAACACATTCCCTTTTTCCTAGCGAACTCTACGTGCGTTTGATCAGGACTCTTCCTATCGTGTCTAAACTTTTGCCGGTAAGCTTCAGGAACTAACTCATACACTCTGAGGATGGCACCTTTTACTGAGTCATACTGCAGGCTGTCCTCTAACGTGAGAGCCACAACTGCTTCCCGAGCTTTTCCATGTAATTTGCACGTTACCATCAGAGCCCAAACTTCAACCGGCCAGCGCAATGCTGTAGCAATGCTCTCGAATGCGCTAAAATAGGCATCCACCTCAGTCTCACAGAATGTTGGCACTAGCGAAATGTTGTTACTCACGTCAAAGGCAGGTGGAGGAGGTGGAGATGGCAAGTTTCTTCCGGCAGAGTCAAAAGCACCGGATGCGCGCAGTTGGGAGTCTAGCTCCATCTGCCGCATCCGGACTTTCTTATCTGCTTCAATTTTTTTTATTTCCAACTGAAACTGCCTGTCTTGCTCCCTGTCTTTTGCCTCTAACTCAAGTTGCCTGTCTTTTGCTTCCAACTGAAGTCGGGCGAGGCGGACTCTAAGTTTCTTCCCTTCCCGGGAATCAGGACTACCAGGAGACGGTGGACTATAGCGAGGCGGCGCAGGCGGTGCTTTACACTGCTCGCTCCCCTCGCGGTCACTACCCTCTCCTTTAGCACGGCCATTTGGCACAGTGAGCTCAGCTTGTGCAGGCAGCACCAGAAAACCCCTTTCCACCAACTCATCCACCACCAGAGCCTTTAACTCTTTTTTTAACAATTGTTTTGCCACTGGGAGACCGAAATGTTGCGCTATCTCATATAAGTCGTTTCTACGACACTGAACTAACTGCTCATGAGAAGGACAGACCAAAAACGACTCCAAATCAAAAGTTGCCATACTCAGCTAAAACTGCAATCAAACCTTACCAAATTGTTTTTAGCTACACACAACCACTTATAACCCCAGGAAAGTAGTTAATATCCCGGACGAGCCCCCATGTATGTTACGTCCCAACTAGGGGAGGAGGAATGCAACACACACCAGTATGGAATTGGTATTAATTATAAGTGTTTATTTAAAACAGCTGTGAACAAAATGGCAGGCAAGCAGCCTGAAACAAACAAAGGCGCCAAAAGGGCACAGGTTGACAAATAACCAACTAAAGGAGGACTCAAAAAGGGAGTCTTAAGACATACAGGGAAAATACATACTAATATACTAAATAAGGAACGAAACAAAACCTCACTCTAAAAGTGGTACAACTAACACAAATAATCTATACAGAAACACAGCTAAACTACAGGCAACAGTCACAAATCCTAACTATACTCTAAACACTAACTAAGCTACTCTACACTCTAACTAATCACACAAGTTTTAACCCCAGAACAAAGAGCAAGTAGCGAGAGGCATCTGTCCACCTACAGAGCCTCCAGAATGAGGATTGTCCCCAAGCTTTGTAGTCATCTCCAGCAGGTGTGCGCCGGCTGTGCGCTGCGATTGGAGTGCGTCGGGCCCGGCGTGCTCCAATCGCAATCTTCAGGAGCCAATACCGGGAGGGCAACCGCACAGCTCATTTACATAGAACACACAGCTGAAAACACTCAAACGATCAGGAAGGCAGCAGCCGTAACAGTCATTGAGACAATTCTCCTACTTTTCAAGCTAAATAACACAAAAAGCACACTAACAAACTATCATCATCAGAAGGCTGAAAAGGGTGGTTTTCTTATCCCCTCTTTTGGAAAAACATGCTATTCACACAGTTTGTAACTTATTTGTTTGATAGGGCGGGCATTTATATTCACCCACAAACGCACATTCAAAAACCTGTGCTGAATGTGCAACTATTGTGTCAATGAAGACAAATACAATATAGCTAAAGAAGAACTGAGATTAGATTAATAAACTTCAAATCTATGCAGAGGGACTTTTGATATCTTTTGTTAAAACAAAACTTGCCAGCTTGCTTCTACGAAATGGGAAGTTGTAGCAAACCATACGAAAGCGTTTAAATCATGGGAACACCACTGGTAGGGTATTGGAATATTAACACGGTCTCTTCTCATGTACAGAGTAAACATGTCCACCCTTGAAGGAGGCATTGTTCTTCTCTAAAATATATTTTCCTGCCAGTTTTGCCTTTCAGGTAACTGCTATTATTGTAACATATTCAACACCATTGCTTACCAAATACAGTGAGATTGACCGTGTTTTCCCTGTTTCCTGCTGGAAACGTGGTGTACTCGCAGATGTAGGCAGCTTCATCAGACAGCTGCAGGCTGGAGAACACGATGGTGGTGTCTTCCAGCGAGGGCGTGCGGTGGCGAACGGCCGCCTGCTTGAAGGTAACGCGCTCCTTAAAGGGCGGCAGGACTGACACGCCGAGGGCCGGGTTGGCTATGGCAACGTTCTGTTTGGTGCCGTTGAGGAGCTTCTGCCAGGTGACTTGAGAGATCTTGACGGGAGGGTTGCTGTTGATGAAGATGCAGCGCAGTTCAACTTGTGATCCCACAAAGCCAGACTTACTGGAGTCCATCTGCACCATCTGCCCGTCGCCAGCTAGAAGTAGAAGAAAAAGACAGAAAAAAAAAACATTTAATTACAATTAACAAGTGTCCAAGACCAAGCAGAGCACTCTAGTCAATAGCAAGTACATGCACTGAAAGTCAAGGAGTCAATTCAGCCTCCTAGGTAGTCCATGCACGCACAGTCAAACTCATGGATTGAGCTACACAATCCCCAGTATGCTACAAAAGCAACGTCTGCACCCTTTACATCATTGTAAAGGGTTGGTACATGGAGGTTGCATGTAAAAACTCAGGGGGTTATTAATATAATGGGCACTTCTTTACAACCCTGTCTTTGTCCATGGGGGTACTGTAACTGATGAGATGGAAGGACCGAGCGAGAACCAATGCATCCGTAATGAATGAGTACAAGGGCAGTGAGTTGGAGCCAAGTCATCGTGTGCTGCGACGCCCTGCCACCTACCCCGCAAAACCCTGGCTAGCCCATTGTAATTTTAATTACTTTTTACTCACAAATACTTCAATGAGTGCCTGGAGCTGCTATTAAAGAAACAATGCAAGAGTAAGCAATCAAAACAATGAGAACACACACTTTAGCTACATATAAAAAAAACTAGCAATTATGCCCCTCTCCCCAGCTACCCGAGCCTGTAGGGGGTTTGGTAGAAAAAAGGGTCAATTAGCAAGGATGGACCTTCTTTAATCCCGCCTGTGGTTTAGTCTTTATGCATATCTGGACCTTTAACTAAACTCTAGAGTAAACCTCTGTTTCTCATGCCCCTTGGCTTTTTGTCTTGATGCATTGTGTGTCTACATGCAGGCATTAGCTGTCCCTTTCAATCTGCCTGCCTTTATCTAGTGATTCACTAATTGGCAGAATATAAAATGATGATAATCATTCTTTGTTATCTGTTAAGCAAATATACTAAACATTTGCTGCTTTTAGTCTCTCAAAATTGAGGATCTGTTGTTTTCTATGTTTTTCTTTTAATATTGATTAGTATGACCATTGAAATGAATATTGACAAAAAACATTTGTTGTTCCTTTATTCTGAGTCTGCAGAAAAACACCTCCACTTCCACCTGGCCCACGGTCTTAACTGATAGCAATCTGAACAGATGTGTCATTGGACTGCAGCATCCTGTTGTCTTCCTCACATCTTTTTTACCTCAGCCTCTGATTTATGTTTCTTTCCAGGTGAGGGCTGATGATGTCTCATTCCCAGGTCGGACAACCCTTGGCTAGGCTTTTACTTACAACCAGTCACCACTATAATTATCTCCTATGGATAGACTAGGACCCACAGGAAGAAAGACAGAAATTCTTCCGTTCATCACACTGGACTCATAAAGCCAACAGTGAATAAAGTCATAAACAGGGAGAAACTATGTTGTGGCCTCAAGTGGAGGACTGGGACCTACACACATGGCTCACAAACAGAGAGGCTCTCTAACGCTGAGTAACTGCATCAAAATGATGGATAATCGCTGTGTTCAGAGATAAACCTTCCACAGGGGGCTTTAAAATGTGTAAGAATACATGAGAGGGATCCATTTATGTGTACACCCACATAATTCAGTATCAGATGTAGTCTTTCTTCAACTTTACATGAATCTTAAGCAGACAGACGGGGGGCGGCAGCGATTGTAATGAAAATGTTTCCTATAAAAACTGTAGGTAGCCATCTGAAGGAAACTTGCATGCACAAAAGAGAGGAAATATTTTGTTTCCTATTATTAAGTACTGTTGAACAATGTATTTCTTTCAAACTTTCACGGCAAGGAGCACGACTCTCAAAAGCAGAGCATTACAAGAGAAAGGGCATTTCTACACACAGTTAAAGCCTCAACTCAAGCACAGCCTTCACTGCCTACATCAAATGATATAAAAAAAAAGACCTGACAACCTTTTGAAGTTACTGAGTTCACATCATCTTTCATTTCCTTCGGACCACATCAGCGAGACCCTCTCTATAGAGATTTAAACTTGGGGGGCATTTGACGATGACAGATTGATTTACTAATACAGTTTGACAGGGAGGACTGGCAACCTTGTCATGTGTACCTTGAGGAACACCTGTGTCCTCGTGCACCGCAGGGCAATTCTTCCCTCTATTTTATCACAGCTTAGATTACCAGTCGTGGCAGCTGTACTGTGATATTTGTTGAAATAGCAAACACAATTTACTGTGCGGCGACACTAGTTAAAGTTTAATCTTGAGTTGGATAGAAGTGGGGGTGGGAGGCGGCCGTAAAAACTCATAAATATGTACCTGGCCAGACCTCCCCCACTTGAATGCTCAAACAATAGGGCTGGCTTTGTGAAAAGCTCCAGCCTCTCCCGTTCTCCCTCCCTCTTTCCTTTCCTCTGCCCTTCCTCCTTTGAGTCAGATGCTCCCCACTCAGATTGAACCAAATAAACAGCAGCTCAGGCAAATGGAAACCAGAGGAATAGGCATAATTACACAGCCACAGAGCCTAAATCCCCTCCGTGAAGGACCCCAGGCGCCCACAGGGACCCCTTTCACTCAAGAACCAAGGAGTCCTTGGCTGAGCTCACAGAATAAAGCTGTAATTACAGACTACACCACAGAGCGGCAAAGCCATAGAAGGGCAGAGACACATACATGCAATAAGGTAGATTCTGTGAGGGGCTGTGAAAGCCAGTGATGCAGAAATAGAGAGAAGAGAAGGACAAATAGTCAGATGCAAAACAGCCAGAGAGGAAGGCGGAGAATTAGGGAGATTTGTAGGTGTGCTGAGGGTCTGGGGCTGGCGGGTTTTGTCGCTTGTGCTGCTGCTTTGTTCTAACCCTGACAAGAGGGGGGGCAGTCATGCTTTAATACACCTGGGGCTAGACATTGCCTTGAGAGTTGAGAGAAAGAGGAGTCCTATTTCTGGAAGGAAAGGCAATAGGACACACAAACAAACAAAGTATGGCCAAGTGGCTTGATTCACACCAGGTGAGCTGACTTGGATCAAGGGAGGCATAAGGGGTTCTATTAAAACAGCTGCTGCAGCGTCTGGCCCTCTGATAGGACGAGGCTCCCATGGCCGAGGCACAGAGCCGTTCACACAACAGTCAACTGTAATAAGATGTGGCAGAAAGGAAATAAAATGTGCTTTGTGTTGTTTGCATATGGCATTGTGGACAATGTCATGCACTAAATAACAGCCTTCAGTCAAATGTGCTGCGTTTAGTGTGTGGACAATGCACCACAAAATATAAACCTTCAATGGAAACTTCACTGCAAAGAGTTGATTACTGTAAAAGAGCTAAGGACAGAATAAATCAATCATAGATTGTATTACCCGCAAGGGAAAACAACACAGTAAGTGAATAACAGATTAAATGATTCTGTAAAATATCAAAAATGGATGAGGAACATGACATTGACATTTTATATTTGCTTATCGTGTCTGAAGCAGAGAGAGAAACATATCAAATTAAAGTTTCAACACCGAAAACACTGGATTCATCCATCCCTTTAATCCCATATATTCTTCAGCACAATGTTAAACTGGGGTTTGCTTTACATGTAAAACAATAACATCACTTTAAAGCCCTAAATTGAATACCAGGGTGCCTCCCCTAAAGCCTAGGAAGCTCCTTTCCCATAAAACAACTGCTACTTGGCAGCTCATCCCGTAATGGATATGTAACACTATTGTTCCTTTTTTTTCTTGAGCTGAACTGGCCCGCGACCAACAATATTTCAAAAGACAATGATTGGCTCATTTAGCATTACTCGGGCAAAGCTCATCCAAGAGAAATCCATTTGTGCCTCAGTCAAGTAAAGTTCAGAATAATCACCTCGAGCCACTTCAATGTGAGAAGGCAAAGATTAAATAGGACTCAATGCATATTTTAGAAGAGGCACTCATTAATGTCATCTATTTAAAGCTGCAGCGAGCAACTTGGAACACTGTCAGTCCCAAATGGCAGCGAGTCGTCCCCGTTTGAAGTTTGAAAACTTCAAAACCCAGAAAAAAGTGAACTGTGATGTCATTAAACTGGGAAGAAAGGGAATATGTTCTGCTTCTGTTCGACCCCAACACGTATATTTAACTCAGGCAAATAGGTCAAATCTATGACATCTCTGTTTGTATAGATGCTACTGCAGCTCCACGTTGTGATTCAAGCTGGAACATCAAGCGTATTTTGGTGTAAACATCTTACCAAATGCATATTTAAAGCCCATCACAACAATACACATCATCCCCTCAAGCTTGATATGCTTTGGTTATCCATTGTTACCTAACTATTGTTACTTACATTGGCTTGAGCCACTTGATAATGACTGTTTAACGTAGTCCTAGTTCCCACGGCGATGGTACAGGCCTCTGTGTTCCCCTATTCATAATCATGACCACACATGGGGGCGTTCAAAGAGGGGAGTCCAAATCTTCTGTCTCATACACACACAACAAACATCTATTAGCTGCTTGTTTAGGGAGGAACATTTTTACTCTTTTTTATGTCAGTATTTTGGAGATCAATCAGTGGCAATTTGTTGTCGTTATCAACAGAGTGCTTTTCAAATGCTTTATACAATAAACGATGGTGTTACTATCCAGGATAACTGCTAGCTATCTCCCTCTGATGGAGGTTTTAATACATCCAGATAGGATACTTCATTTAGCAGCAGCAGCCGTGTTCTGTGCTGCTCTTTGTTGAGCGTGGCCATTCAGCTCTCTGAGATGGAGCAGTATGTGGCAGACAATTTGTTATAATCTACACTCAGACACTGTTTGATGGTGCATCAGCTGGGTCTCTTGGGTAAACAATGGTGTACCTGCCAAACCAGCTCTCTTTAACCTCTTCCTCTCGAGCAAACATTTGACTGCAGAGGCAAGCGAAACGGGAACAGATGGTTAGTAGACCTGTTCCTAATTTTCCACTATCTGGTTCAAATTTGAAATAGTCTTTTATACAACACACTCGTTCATTGAGCACAATGTAACATCTGCTGCGCTGTAAATGTTAATGATTATCGGGAATATTATTATGCTAGGCAACTTCCCAATCTGGGGATTGCTCTATGAAAGGCGCTGTTCATTTCATTTTAACTATTCCCATCGGCCGTTTGTTTTGGGGTAGAAGTAGCACAGCAGTCGTGAGTTTTCCACATGGGTTGGAAAATTACAACTGCCAGGTTAGCGGTGCGTAGCATGGGCCAGTCAACTGTGCGCATCAATTCTCACCTAACGCAGATGCATCCATAGTTTTCTGAGGCAGAGCGAGTTTAAGAAGCACAAGCCCACACACGTGAGCCCCTCCAGCAGCTCTAAGGCGTTTCAAATGTCAAGGGGATCCATCAGTTTGCCTACAACGGAGCTTCTCATCTTATATCAGCATAATCATGATTCATCCATGAAAGAAACAAAGGGAAACGACGCACCTCCATTTTGTTATCAGACTATTTCAAAGAAACCAAACAAAGATGGCACAGAGGCTTCTTTTTTTGGTATCAGCTTCCTATCATGTTTTTTATTTAATACATACAGTGTGGGTAACATTGCCTGTGGATTTCCTGTAATTAGAGCTTTTTTATTCTGGTCTATTAGGAAATATAATAGAAGTAATCTGGGATTTTAGTTGTCTTTGACTGCGGCAATGACAAATAAAGCTGGGCCAAAAATAAAAAAAGGATTTGGCCCTAGGAGAGGGTGAGGGAAAGGGAGAGGGAGAGAGTATGGCACGTATCGAGTGTAAACACAGAATCAGAGAGCTCTGACCCTCCTCCCTCCTCCCTCCTTCCTCCTCCTGCAGCTTAACCAAACAAGGCCACCACAGTTTCGGTTCTACGACATAAAATAAACAACACTGACGTTACCTGACCAAATGGCGAGATGACATCACCCCCTGATACCAGATAGCAAGCAACTGTCAGTAAACAAAAGGCCCCGGGTACAAGTTAACAGTGGGGGGGGAGTTCCCCTGTCTGGTAAATGAATAACTGCAAGCCTTGCAGCGAAACTAAAAGGGGGCAAAACAGGGAACAAATCCAGGTACTGCGAACGTCAAAGTGTGGGATCAGAAATGAGATGTTGTGGTGCGAGAGCAATAACAGCTAGATAATAACATGCTTTATGAAACAGATCTGAAGCCAAGACACTGGGGAGCACTTTCACTGCCCAGACAATTAGTCAACAGAGCATCTCCTCCACAAAATGGGCTCAGTGCGCACCATGATGCGCCCTGGTTATTTTTTCAATAATGCAAAAGTGTTCCTGGGCTTTCAAACCAGGGCAGCTGTTGGACGTCTTAATAGGAGAGAGCTGATCAATAAATAAAAAGGGGGCCGCAGGGGCAGGCGCGCTGCAAGGTGATGCATTATGGTCTCAGACAGCTAGAGCCCCGGCGGCTGCAGGTATTGGCTCGAAAAGCACGGATGAGTTGAGGGCTGGGGTGGGGTTGGATAAATGTGATGTAGAGGATTTTGGAGAGTTACGTGGGAGGGTAAGCAATGAGAGTGACACGCAGTGGGTCGGACGCTGTGAGCAGATTATAGCACTCAGGATATTAAAGTGGAGGAGAGACGATGCTGTATGCGACACACCTCCCTCGGAAATATCCGTATTAACGCAGGGTGACACTGAGGCTACGTCCACATTTCTTTCAAACAGTCGGCTACAATAACACAAGCTCCTCAAGATGCTTGTGTGTTATGCAACTCTCTTGGGAAAGGTCAGAGAGGATCTGAATGAAAGTCTCCTTAATGGTTTAGTACAATGAAAATGAATATTGATCTACATTAGTTTGACATAAAGGTTCCCCTAAGCTCATCTGACATGTCACCTGAAAGGACCAACAAACCATGTATATTAAGTTTGGATGCACACCTTTTTATTTATTTTGTGACTACCTGAAAAAGATCTCTTTGAGTTTGAAATGTTGAACAAATTAAACTGATGAGTTTACGTAATCTCAAATCTGCTGTGATAATCAATGGCCAAAAAATTGAAATAAATCAAACATCTATTTTTAAATGTCTATCGTTGGTTTAAAACACATATGAAGTAAAAATGTCAGAAATGTTTTGGCCCACCACCACATTGACAGGATTTATGGCTTTTTAAACCCTTTGATGTATTTTGGTTTTGGACTCTTTGGAAAAAATGCAGTTTGAATCCATCCTCTTGGTCCCTCTGAACGTTTTCTACTTTTTTCTGACATTTCACAGATTAAAGAATTTGCAGAAAAAGGAAGTGACAGAATAATTGGTGATAAAAATAATAATTTGTTGCAGCTCCTCATCCCTGCTGTTTGCCCACTTTGCATGCATGAGTCACTATTAATGCCGCTTATCAAACTACAAACCACAAACATTCTTCCTGAATATGCAATGGACAATGCAGCACACAGGATTATCTATAAGAATGCTTTTGGAGTGGGATGTATAGGATGGGGCTGGATCAGTCTGAGCCAGCACCACAGAAGCACCCTATACCTCTGTTAAGCACTCAGCAAATACAGCATGAAATGCATATAAAATGCTGCCAAAAAGTGCTGAGAAAGAGTCTGGCCCCGGACAACCATGCATGACAAATCCTTCTCTCACACCATCTGTTCCATTGTCCACAAGTAAAGATAAGTCTTGCATGGAGTACAAACACTGAATACTTCCATGTGATCATGCCAAGCACTGTGTTGGATACATTATAAAACATTGAGATTTCAGAAATCAGACGAGGCTGAAATGGGACGATCAATCATAAGGAGAAATGGGGTGGAGAGATTCTGCATGCTCAGTGGAAATTGGTGGGAATCCATACACCCCATAAAGATGACCTTTCGAAACTCTCAGTGAAAGCATAGAATATCATTTTTTGCATCCGACCTGTGTCGACCTTTACTGGAGTTTTTCTGCCTCTTTTGACAAAGGCCAGCTAATATCATACAGGCATGCAGAGGGAAGCCTGGGGGGGGGGGGTTAATAGGTCCGGTATAAGTATAGCGAGAAGCGTTGTAGCATGACCATAGGTTTATTAAACCAAGAAAAAGAGAACATTCAATCAATATTTGATTAGAGCCACTTGTGATGTGTGACATTTACACTCTGCGTTAGATTGGAGCGGGCTCCAAAGATGTCTTGAACGAAACGAATGTTGTGCATATCATACATTTTTAAAGACACGAGGGAAGAAAATAAAAGAACTGGCTGTCATCAAAGTGCATTTCTAATCGTGGTTGGGACCTAAACAGGACAGCAGGGGCAATGTGCGCACGGCTCTGCTTGTTTCCGTGTTGCACCAAGCTATTCTTCCCGAGCATTGCCGGCACAGGCCATTTATACAGCGAGACCATTAACATATAGGAGAGGGAATTCACACTCCAGCTGGAGTGGGCAGTGGGCAGGAGCCCCAGTCTGCTATCAATTAACAAGCACACTTAGTATGTGTCTGACTCATGATCACCATGGGACTCTGACAAATGCCGTGCATTTCCTACAAACAAGTCATGTCACAATAGCGGATCTTTAGCGGATTACCAGCCCCGGTATCACATGCAACAATATCTCATGCAACTGAAAGCTGTAAAATCAACTCACCAGTAGCATCTACCTAATACTGTGACAAACCGGTCATGTATATACACGCGTTGAAGGAATTAAGTACAAATAAACACGATTATGATTTTTGCCCTGCAGTCACATCATTTAGGCATGGATTAGCATCCTGGTTTCACCACCGGAGGACGAATGTGCACAGTTACTGATAAAGTTAGATATGGTACATTTATTCTATCCCTGCCTGGACATGTTATCTTATCTTGTTATGTAAATCATGTTTCACCTTGGTAATGCATGTGCATATTTAACAGTCATTCCTTGCTTCAGTTAAAATGGGGCATCTGCACGGTCACCGGGCTTTTTGTTCAGGATCATTTTGCTGAGTTTCTCTGTAACCTTGACTCTAAAGCTGTGTAAAATGTGACACAAAAGTTACAGTAGAAGCATCAACAGCAAGTATGACATGTAAACAAAACAACATTGATTGATGCCAACATGTGGTAGGGATGGCTGAACACGCAACGTTTAAGCAGAAATTGGCTTCTGGCCTTTGCCAAATTCCCCTATTTCATGTGTGTTTTGATCATAAACCTCTATGAAATCCAGCGGTTCTCGGCAGAACTCCGAGACCCGGACTGAACCATTTCCTAAACCACGACCACAGCCTATCTTTCCAAGGCGAGTAAGGCTCCATGTTCCACATACATATAACCGTTGGAATGCTCACCACATCTCAGGACCATGTTCATATTCTGCTGCATGTGCTTTCCAGCTGTGATGCAGTATTGTCTTTCCCACACGTCCCCTAGCCTTACTATATACACAGTACTTTCTCACAGCTCAGTATGTTTCCATATGGTATCTTCCAGTACATGCATGTGGGATATTATGATATATCTTGAACCCCAGCTTATATGTCATGCTGACACCTTGCCCTTTTATCTGGTATGCCTACAGCATGGAAAGAATGAGCAATATTGGTCAATGGAGCTGCTTTTAAAGACTTAACAAGAAAATCAGGGGAGTCAATTTCCAGGACCCTTTTTTTTCTGGCATCTGGGCCTTTCATTCTTCATATGTGACATTATTTTTGATGGAAAGCTTTAAAAGAATACAAGCACTTAAAGGTCTGCACATTTTGAAACTGGCCTTTCAGGAGAAAAGCAACTGGCATGGAGACATAAGTAAAGAACCACAAAGCCACAGCAAGCAGAAAGGAACAGCCTGGAAGCCGAGGCGGGTGGTGTGAGTTACTCAAGTCTCCTCTGGTTGGTGGATGCCAAACAATGTGTATTGACATAGAGATGTGGTATATTTTTCAAAGGTGTACCTACAAAAATAAGACAGGCCCATCTAAAATGCAACTGTAAAGAGAAAGAATGGGGGTGGTGATCACAAAATCAATCTGGGTATCTCTCAGTTTCATCTAAAAAAACGCTGGAGCACTGGGTGGGCTGTGGGTTTGTGGAATGAAAAAAAAGTCAGGAAATTAACTCACAGCTTTTTTTTTTTTTAAGTGTTGCTGCTGCTCTTGAAAATCAAGGATTGGGATTGAATGCGTTAAGCCACATATTAAGCGTTGAATAAAACTGAACCCAGACTCTAAGCAGTGGGATCAACAATCACTTGCTTCTAATCTCAATATTTAAGTTAGAAAGTAATACTAAGAAGCATCCAGTACAAATGAACAATAGTTAAGAGAACTGCCAGTGACTGCAGATAGTTACACGGTTCAATGTCATTTCAGTGTGGTCAAATTGTGACTCTGTGACTGCTCGGTTGACAGCTTGCGCTATTAACTGTAATCACGCCAGAGCCGTAATTACCCTCCGTGTTAAAAAAGATATGCTGTAGTTAAACTTCACAACGTGCCAATTCGGCCTCGTAATGCAGAAGGATGCATTGAAATGAGCATGGGAGTACGGAGGGCTTTGATAAAATGAAGAAATAAAGTATAGGTGACAAATACTAATAGTGTATTACAATTGATCAGAACCAGGGAAAGTGAAGTAGGCAGTCACACAGGGTGATTCAACAACTCAATTACGCTGTATTTGTGTTTATTTTGGAGTCCACCCAAAGCTTTTTGTAGCCCCCAAAACACTTATATCCCACATAAAATCACTCGCATTGACATTAATAGCCTTTGAAATCTGCTGACATGGGTTAGACTCCCGCTGTAGCTGACACCGGGGTCTGTCCATTGGGAGTCCAAACAAAATCGCCGTGCACTGCATGTAAGGCTTTTTTTTTTGCTCAGGGCTGCAGGAGTATTATTCGGAGCTCTTACCCTCAAGTTGTCCTCCCTTACTGTGTCTATACTGTGGGCTGCTCATTGTTTGACAGGATTGACAAGCTCCCTGGCAGAGCTGATTAAAAGCTTTAAGGTCAAAGAAGTGGGACACATATCGAGCGAACACCTGTCTCCTCGCTGTGAGCCAGTCCCCCACTGGGTGTGTCCTCCATTGGCGCACGATCAATGGCTCCATTAAGACCCAAGGTTTACTTTTTCTTTTTTTCTGAAAGCGCTACTTTGGCTTGCAAAGAACCTTTCACCTGGCTCTTCCTCTTTTTACTTCCTTCTGCTTGTCGCCATATCAAAAAAGGGAAAGTGTTGTTCTCAGGAGGGGATGACTATATGTTTGTACTACTAAGGGCGTCAAAAATTGGGGAATAACATGTAGAGAGACAAGCACACAGAATGTATTCTGCATCCAGCTTCAGACTTAATTTCATCATGGATTTCCACATCCTGGTAAAAATAACTTTGAAAGCTCGGCTGCTCACTGAAGATTTGCCAAAGGATTACAGATCATTAAAGAGATATTTGAAGTCCACTTGAAGTCTCTCCAAATAAGTTACTTGAATCACAGTTTATTGTGCCTCTGCCACGTTCTCTCCCTCTCTCTTGCTGTAATCTTTAAAAAAAAAAAAAAAAAATGGAGGGTCTCAGAAACCGCAACAGCTGGTCATGCTCTTTGGAGTCATAATCCAGAAATGGACATTTCAATTTACTTCAGCCCGAGCTTGGATGATGGAGAATAAAGATACCTGCTCCTATGGATACCTTTCCAATTTCATCCCCCATGGTAGGCTTTCCACTCAGAGCTTCACAGAGGACAACATTTTCTTCTTCTAACATTGAATCCCACAATAATCTATAAAATGATACCTAATACCATGGCTTAGGACTTTAAGGGATGGTTGACTTTCACCAAAAGGTATCTCGAAGCGTGTCCCACAAACCACTCATCAATACTCTCATCTCCACAGTGTTTCCAGCTTCGGCAGTTTCTGGATCCCTCCTCCATACAGTCACCTAGCAGGTCTATCTTGATATGATTCAGTGGCTAAACACAGAGGTGCATTGTGTTGCAGCTTTTATCATGTAATATGGTTTGTAATCCTGTTTCTGAAAATCAAGTAGCAGACTAACATGGTTTGCACATCAAGCATTATCAAAAAAACTGAAGGAAATCATTACTCTTACAATACTGTACATGTCATAATATCGCTCATCGTTTCAGTAATGACTGCAAAAGATAGATAGTTCAATTCTCAATCATGCATTTAGATTTAATTTAAACACTTCAGTGTTTGCTTCAAAAGATAGACTATAAAGCAGTTTGGGGTTATTTATATACTTTTTCATTTCTTTTTTCAATATTCCACTTATTTCAAATGTCGATACTTAGAGCCGATGTAGCACAAGCATATGGTGAAAGAAGCGAGTTCACACTTCTCCAGCCGTGGTTTTAAGTAAGTGTGAAGGTGGGTTTGCAGGAGGAAAAGGGTGAAGTGTTGGTGAAGTGCTAAATCTTATCTCCAGCTCCTCCTTGGTCCCTTCCCATGTATGCATTTTTTCTTGTTATTCATAGGAGTTGGTTTCAAACAAGGTCAGAAAGGACAGGAGTGGAGATGTGGTGCAATGTCCTGAAGCGTGGCAATACTCTAATTGAATGTGTGGGATCTGTTTTAAGGACATTATAGGACGAGTTTGGCTTATCTACGTACTGAAATAGTACTTATATAGGTAGCGTTAACATTACATTCAATGTAAAGTAAGATTGTTAATGGTTTTCTACATATATTTACTGATTCAAACAATAATTGTGCATATTTTTTGCCAAATATAAAGCTTTTTGAACAACATTTTATATAATGAATAAACATGAATCATTCTGTTTTTACCAGTTCTGCAGTTTTGACATTTTGCAAAATGAAGAAGAAATAAATTGTTACAAGAACATAATGCTGTAAAATCATTGTTGTGTCTACTATGTTTTTTGTGTTACTTGTAATTCCCTGTACACTGTTATTTGTAGCATTACCTTTAATTATTGTCTCCTATAGTGACAATTGGAAGAATAGAAGCAACAATAATTTGTCATGAGTTAAGGATCACACCTTTCCCCTGCAGCCTGGGTAAGTTTATAGCCACCCAGGGAGCACTTACTGCCACCAGTATTATAAATGCCAGTGTGTTCAGCACTAGTGCACATATCTGTTGCCTGCAAATGACAGTATCTTGGCTGAAAATATCTTATCTTCTCTGTGCCCTTCACAGATTGCAAGTGTACCCTGTGCTCCCAAACTCACTCACCTGCAATCCCAGCCTCACCGAGCTGGTAGAAAACATTTGAGCACAAAGTGTCTTGACAATTGACAAAACTGCATTTGTGCAAGTTGCTGCAATATACATATAAATGTTGTGAATGGATGCTGGAATGAGGCTTGACAAAGCAGGCCAGGGTAAAATAAAGGGCAGTGAGCTGTGACAGAGGTATTCCATGTAGGAATAATCCTTGGTTTGTTCTTGTTTAAAGTTATTTACAATGTTACACTTTGTTGTGCGTTAATCTGTCATGCATATCAGGGTGCTAATTACAGCTACTACTCATTTCAGAATGATGGATAGGTTTAGAGTACAAAAGAAAACAAGGCAAATATTCACATTAATCATTTTATCTCTGGGTCCACTTGAGCTATTATGACAGTTTGGATAGCTATAAAGGCTACTACAATAAAACAACTGAAAGACATGTCACTTTGCTATTCCAAGCTAAAACAGCAAGGAAGAAAGTTAATAGAAATAAAGAAATATTTTACACAACGGATGGTGATAAAATAAAAACCTTTCACAGCAGTAAAATATAAGTGAACCCATCACACACTGTCACTGCCTTGGAATACAATCCAATAAATGGGTGAATGATGAAGGCTGAAGGATTTCAATAGTGGCTCTTAAAGCTGCTTTTATCTGTTCCTGCTTGCTGCAACGCATGCTCACAAGCTATAGTGACACATCGGACCCTTCATACATAATAGATGTGTTGGTGTCCATGGAGATGCAGAATCTAGAGGCCATGTGTTGGTGCAGGGCAGAGACAAGAAATACTTTTTTTTTTTGTATCCCAATGTTTTATCAAGCTAGAATGCAGTTCATACTAATCAGTCGCCTCTCCCAGCGACACTGTTCATATGTATCATGCTAATGTTGTCGCAAGGATGATACCATTTTTGTGGATGGATGTAACATAATGAAGGCTAATAGTGTATCTAAATGGTTGCTGCTGAGGTGAGGCTTGCATTTCTAGCAACAAATATATTAAAAATGCATATCTATAAACCATTTTTTGACAATGGAGTTACTGTGAGACTTCATAACAAAAGCAGGTTATTAAAATGTCAGCTTATTGTTTCTAACAAAGGGGGATTAACCAACAAATTAGCATTAATAGCAGATACATTTAGATTTAAGTGCACTTCTTTATGTATTCCAGCAATGATCAAAGACATTTGTTTCCTGAGAGGTGGGAACATGGATGCTGCGCAGCAATTAACAGTGTGTTGAATTCCTATTCCCCAAACAGTTAGCAATTATTACGCACGGCATAGTTTTGCTATAGTTTTGAAATGCACTTTACTTTATGAATACAAATGTCTTTTTTTTTTATCCTGTTATTGTTGGAAGAGACAAAAAAAAACTGTTTAATATTTATATATCCATTTTCTAGCTACGAGCAGATCTCGCTCGGCTGCACTAAAATGAAACTTGTTGTGACCTAGTTAGAAGAATGCCACATGACAAAGCTCGCCCGCTCTCCCTGAGACTAGCCAAGCAGAAAGGGCCACATCGAGAATAATATTTAGCACGGGAATGCAGTTTGTTAGCAGGGCAGCCAGGTCTGTGTCCTACGCCTTGGCTTATTACGTGAAGGACAGACCCTTCGCTCTTCGTTGCAGGAGGCTCCTTTTGTTAATGTGCTGCCACTCCCCTGCAGGGTGAGCAGGCCCCGACAGGCCGAGGTGACGCTCCCTATCTTTCCCACAGCTCAGCCGGCTTGCCTTTGCTTGGCTGATGAACTGTGACGGGACACAACTCCAAGGTTGTTTGTGTTTCTTTTTATTTTACCAGAAGGCAGGCCAGTCAAAGCAGGAGTGTGAAACATTGTTAAACTCTGCTGATGGCTCTCAACCTTCGTATCAGCTGGCTCGGCTGACACACTCCGCTGAACACCTGAAAGATCCACACTGTCAGGATGTAAGAGTCGCCGGTTGTACAGCCAGCTGCTGGTGATACAAGAAGAAGAGCGTAAACAACGTCACAAACCTGCCCCGACATGCATTACCTTACACAACTCAGAATGAGTCAGTCCTGTGATTGCAGGAAAACAGACCGCTTGAACTACCTGGGAACTGGTGTCACGGGTCAAATCTAACAAAGGTTGTGAGTGAATTTGTGTGAAGAGATTTATATACTTTTCAAACCGTTCCCATCACTTATAAGCCAATATAACTTGACTTTCAAACCAAAATTAGCCTTAAACAGTTTTTTCTTGGTGGCTATTCTCTCTACACAACTGAAAAGGTGTTCCTGTGTGCTAGAGAGGTTTTCTTATTTTGTGCCGCTTTTTCAGCTATCAGCAAGTCAGAAACAAGTCACTATACTTTCAAGATCTCCTTAACTTTTGCTGAAAAGGAACCCAGCAGCACTGTAAATGCTCGACCTGCCAGAGGTCATGGAGCGGCTGCTACAATAGCAATCAGTGAGGCCGTTGTACATTTTAGCAGGGAGCTCGACAAAACCCCATAGTGGGAGAGCCAAAACCTCTGCATGCTTTTCAAACAAAGAGGCCTCTTAAAATGCTGCGATGAATTCCCACAAGATGAATTCTTGTTCATGTTACGGCACGGAGAACATATTTCGAACCACTGCTTCTTGAAGTAAACTGTACGCAACCTTCTCACTTTATTGTTTTTGATTTTAACTTTTTATAGGGATAAGTAACACACCTAGTAGTTACAGTAGATCCAATACCTTTTTGACAACCACTGTGTTATTATTGCAATCTAACAAGCCAGGTAGACTGTAAAAAGCCAACCACTGGGATCAGCTCCAAAACAGTAGATCCATTCCCAATCTCAAAGAAGTCAAATTTCAAACATTTCGCACATTCGGCGTTCAACTGACTGAAAGCAAGCAAGCAGTTATGTCGTAAAATGAAAGAAATGCAAATAACTAACATTATCGCTTTTTTCACTTCAAAACAAAGAGAAGTAATAATTTCTCTGTGATGGTAGGTTGTGGTAGCAAAAGCACCAAGTAACACAATTATGTTGCAATCTACTGTTTTACTGTATAATCGTTCTTCAAGCTAAGCAATTCATCCCTCACAGTTACCGCACTCCTCTCCAAATACTCGGCAGTTCTCTTATGGTTTCCTACATCTAACTAAAAAGAGAGGTTACCTAAAAACTTTTTCTGAAGTTGTTGTTGTTTATTTGTTAAGAGCTAATTTAGCAAACTCAGCATGTGTGGCTGTCAGGGGATTACTAGTCTAGATGTGCACTGTCTGTTGGTTTCACTACATAAACCAATTACAAAATGAGGCACCATGAGAGAATTAAAAACTTTTATTAGCCGTAGGGTAGATGGCGGTATAATTGGATAACAGCTGGACGGCTGCTATCTGCGTACAAAAAGAGGAGCCTGTTCATTTGTGTGATAATGGTAGAGAGGTTGTAGATTAAATTAATTTGTTAATGTTGAAATAAATACATTTCGATTTCTTTCGACTGAAATAAAAATGACAATTGTCATAATTGTCAGGTAAGCTGCTTTTCCAAAAGTGGTACAAACTCACTTTTTCTGGTAAGACCAGTGCTTTCTGGTAGCAATAGTAGCCAACTTTAGACAGATATTGCAATTAAAGTGATGTTTTGTAGTCAATTTGCTGATTTATGACTCTTGAACTACTGAAACATTACATTTAATCCTTTACCATTACCCTATAAGTGTCACTTGTGGCTTTAGTGACCATTATTCAGAAGTATTAGATAGGCTGGCTTTAATACATGGAGTTGGAGTAGCACCTTCCTGTTCATAAATTGTCAATGTATTTTCCCGGACTTGTGCAATAAGTGTGTAATAAAAGTCTGCACAGGTCTGGTCCAGCTGGCTGGAAATTGATGCAAAAATGACTTTTTTTTATCATTTGATATCCATAAATATCAATTATTGTGCAGTATTGTAAATCATAGCAGCTGTGAGTTGCATATTTACTCATTGCTGGAAAACACAACAATGTCCTACTTTATTTTTCCTTGACTGTTGGCGTTGGATATATACGAAATGTTTAGCTGCCAATGGAAAGAAACACTGCCTACTCAAAACTAGAAAATCCAAGTGAAAATAAAATACACATAGAAATGTAATATGTTGTTGAAGGCTACTGAATATAAAAAAGTAATTATGCAAAATGAAAATAAATGGTTGCTTTGATTTTGAAAAGCAGCTTAAATCTACATTTTCTACAGTCTCCAAATACCAAGAGAGATAAATGAACTTGCAAGAATATAATGATATCCCTGGTCATAACGTATGAAAGTGTTTCGTATGGAATGCTATACTGATGATTACAATGTCAAAAAGAATGATGGCCTTTTAATCAACTGGGCCTTGGTGTGTCCCTAAGTGATGGGGATCCTGAGTTAGTGAGCCAAGTCGGAATACTTTTTCGAGGAGGAGGACACGAGCAGTTTAACAAGTCAATTTAGGACATGCAGTTGCAACAATGGTCTCTGTTTAGCTCAATACTTGTCACTATAAGTAATACAAGTTCTGAAACTGTGCCATGAATTATATAAATCTACAGCGCTTGGCACTGACGACGCATCATAGGCAACAATTTGACACAGACTGAGCTGACATTTATATTTTGGCCACACTGACGGTTTAAGTAATCGGACATGTAGCTGTCACTTGGTTAATGCCTTTAACATTTGTCCATATTTCTTCCTTATCATAACAGTCTGCCAATAACTGATTATTCTTTCTATTCTTTCCTGGAGAGCTGTTGTAGTTTGTCTTCAAAGATCTAGCAGAGATGCCCTTGAACCAGCTGCTTCCAGAAAAAAACCGCCACATTAATGCAGACTTTTCAAGATTATGGATCACAGGAAATACTTCCCAGAGTTTTGCACATCATTCTGAAATTAGTAGAATGTTTTACATGTAGTTCATGATTCGGTAAAAGAGTCATTTAGATTCAAACAACTTCAGGATGGATGCAAGTTGGGAAAATAGGGTCCAACTCTATTTACAATGAATTGACCCGAAATGGACTGCTTCTAAACACGGGGCCTCTAATGAATACAAATAACGGGCAGGGGATGTATTATAGTTCATCTTGGCAAATTATTCAATATGCTCAACCTAGAGCATGAATAAAATAGCAGTTCAGCAATATTGCGGGTTGTGTGTGTGTCCTCTCCTTGAGGCCACACTGTCCTTCTTTGACCTTGCTCACCCTGAGCTTTTACTCTGACATGTTTACACTATATGGCCTGAGTCAAGTAGCAGACCCTGTGAGGAGGACTGACAGGAGATCCAGAAACAGATACATGAAAATAAAAGGCCTTCTCCAACAGTTGAAAAACCCAATAACTGACAGAGAAGAAAATCTTTGTTTTAATTTTTCATTCACACATCCAAAACAATGTCACATCTAAGGGTACGAGGAATCCTTCGACTGTATCATACAGTAGTAGCACAAAGAAAGAAGTCAGAGGAGATTTGCAAGAAAGACATGGGGATACACACAAATAGACAAACGGCGGGATAAGAAAGACCGAGATGAGCACTTTCATTCCTCGGAGATTCATTTCATCAGGCAGCGCTTCTATTCGCTGTGTCTCCTTTGTCTCGTTTTATGTGTTTAGCAAGATACTGCACTTTTGCGACGCCCACTCTGTAAACAGAGAAGTTCCTGATGAAAGAATCTGTGTTTGGCAGAGTGGAATGAGAGGGATAGAAGGATCGACTGTCCTTGAATAAGGAAATTCTGAGGCGACTTACACCCATGCATCCGTTAGGGGATTTAATTGATATTGACAAAACCGTGTTTCTCCACAAATAGCTGTGCAATAGCACTACTTTAAAGTGTGTGTTTACCTGAGATGTGCTTACATGTTTCTTGGAAATAATTAACCAGCATGAAAAAAGGCAAATTGATTAAATAAATCCTAGTCAATCAGACCATAGAGACAAATTATTCAATTAAATAAACGTATTGATCAGTCAACAAAATTGTACGAGAGTTAGTCGACAATATCTTTCATAGAGGATGATCCTTAAAGGAAACGTACTGTTGGTTTAAGAGGGATATAATATAGTTTCAGACCATATAAGGAAGAAATGCATTTATTCCATTCTATTTTGCCTCTTGAAATCAATGCTTAACATGAAGCAAAAAAGACCAAGCTTCGCATCTAAGTGCATTCTAGGACAGTGCTGCAGTTTCCCCTGGGTAGTTCTTAAAAGCACCCAGAATCCATGTTGCTCTGCTCCTGCACTTCCTGACATACCAAAGGTCAGTCAAGGTTACTGCATTTTTCATGAAGAGGACACAAAAGCTTCTTACTGGCCTCTTTTGAAATCTAGAAGGAAATACCGCACCGATGTCAAAGAGGCTCAAGATTTTTGCTTTTTTTCCCCCACATTTAAAGCGACATGGAGAAAAGGGAAAGTGGAACCAGGATGTAGAGGACAGAGAGCAGAGAAACAGCTGGGTTGCCAGATCAGTGAGAGAGGGATGGGATTGTTTTGCCCCAGCGATGCGATGAGGGAGAACCAAGCGTGTAGTGCATCACATTTTCATATGAGCATCAGTGCACAGCTTAGAACTGCATTATGGAACCAAAGCAGCAGAAAATATCCTTGAGGAACAGCTGAATAAAAATGTGAATTACTTATAGACCATGATGAGAACCCAGCTGAATGATTGAATTAAGCTAATTAAAAGCACAGTGAAGGGCCATCAAGCAAAATGTGCATTTATATTGTAGTGTGCATTCAATTATTCTGAAATGTGCCACATTATATTTCAAAATATACTTAAATCCATTCATTTCTATGCACATTACTAAGCGAAGGACACTTCAATATGTCTAAGCAGAGTATGAAGTGAGAACCTTATTCCAACAATATTTGCTGTTTATACTTCTATGTTGAGTAAATGTGGGCTCTCTGTGGAGATCATTGTTAAAAGAACTAGCAACGTGTCAGGACTGGAGGTGTTGTTGATTGTAAATACAATCTGAAGTCACAGGCATATACGTGGGACCCTGGGTATGTCTTTGAGGATGTTTTAAATGTTTGTGGAAAAGAAAATGGCGAGGGAACACTTATGTAATGCAAATATGTATTCCCTTTACCGTTCACTGTAACATACCTCTAAGCTTCAAACTGTTTTTATAGTGGCTAATATGGATCTCAAAAGTCTCTTTTTGTTGCCTTTACTTGCATCTAGAAAAATATGGTGCAGAGTGCTTTTGCATAAAATAAGAAAGTAAAAGGATGCGCCTGTTTTAAAAAGGAAAAAATGCAAATAAAAAACAAAAAAAAGACAAGACTGACATCTGACAAGCTTTTGTCACGCTATTTGAAAAGGCTGTCTTTGCTGGAGTTTGAAAGGAAAACATAAATCCTGTACAAAATATATGAATTAAGGAGTCTCAGTGTACTCGGGTCTTGTTTGGTGGCACACCTGGTTTCCAGCCTTGGCTCGCGCTTCACAGATGCAGTTAGCAGATGTGCCATTGAGAAGAAATAGCGGTGTTTAAAGTGGGTGTAAAAGGATGAGTAAGCAGCCCACGGGATAACAATATTCATGAAACTATTTTATTTTATTGTGGGCAGGCTGTTTGGAAACGTTGTCGGATAAAATGCGTGGACAGCAAAAAGACAACAACAAAGGAGGCATGTGAACTCTTTTTATATCTTCTCCTTGTTCAATAACTCAGAGGCGAGGTAGCCTTTGGTTTAGTTTAGGTCAATAAAGCAATACACTGTTGGCTAGTTGACAGAGAAAAAGGCTATAGAGCAGGAACCCAGGACACATAGTATAGAAAATATGATACATTAAATGTAAATGAGGGTCAGTAAATGTAAAGTGTTGTATAATAATTGGACTATGAACGAGACAGGAGAGAGCAGTGAACACCTCAGCAGACCCGAGGGCTGGTTGGTGAGATAAGGCTGTTTCATGGTCTGTAGTGTGAAATTATAATATTTCAGAATGGTGAGGTAATATAACTCAGAACTGATCCTGCTTTCAAAAGCCATATTATTTGAAAGTGAAATTGCCAGTAAGCGTTGGAGTTCTGAGATAGTTTATTTTAAACATTTATTTGAGGATGACTCGTTTTTCTGTTTGACAGAAGTCAAATAATTAATAACAGTAATACAATACTAGATGAATAAAAGTGTTTACTGACCGAATGCCTTTTAAACTGGAAGGAAAAGCATTGTGTTTTCACATTTACGTAATGTTTGTTTTAGGTAAACATATCAGCAGTGAAACTAGGTATAATGAGAGTGAATTAATGTATCTTTAGCTCTACTTTAACAGTTATATTAAAATCTGTTGGCCCTGATCCTCCTCCTCCTCCTCCCATATTAAGACATGTTTGTTCACACTCACAGCAGTCAACCTGGCATTGACACAGCCCTGTAAGCTTGAGAAAAAAACATTGTTGTTATTGGTGTCAGACATATAAAATAATAATTGTAGCTCTTCTTAAATAGGGTAAATGGGTAATGTTTCTTGTTTAATCAAAGCTGCATGTCGCAGATTTGGAAGCCAGCGACTCAGATGGGAGTATGAGAGGAAACCCAGAAATCCGTGATGATTGGCAGGTCAAAAGAAGTGTCGACGTCTAGGTTTAAACTCTGCTAAATTTGGTTGAAAGTGAGCACATTTTAGACCTCTAGGGTACACTCACTGTCACTTCTGCAGCGGATCACTGCCTGTATGCAAGTGGAAGCAGGTTTTACCCACATAAATACATGAAGTCACTGAAATGTGCACATGTCAATCACATTGTTAAGAAAAACAGAGAAAAGGCTTGACTTGTTAGGATATTTTTGTTTCGCAAAATCCTCTTTTTTGTTCTCTTATCCACCTGGGATTATCCTAAGAACATACTTCAGGCTTTCTATTCAAAGCACTTGCTTCCAAGCATGACATGAAATACAGATGTATCACTACCCCTGCACAATACTAAGAATTTGACCCATATTTAGCAATGGCCGGGTCCACTTGTGCAAACTTGACCAGACTAATCCCCAGCGTTCATAGTGTCTAAATAACACAGTCAACACGCTCCCAAACTCAAACAAATCCCTAATGGAACATACACTCCCTCTTTAACAAATGTACACATTTACACACACCAGTCCAAACCACCTGAGGGTGAGTTTAACGGCTTTTCTAGATTATGACTCCCTTCCACAGACCGGTTAAACAGCTTGGTACACAGCTGATGTCACCCATGCTTCTCTTTTCCTTCTTTTTTTTTTTCCGGTTTGTCGCAGACGTGTGGGTGAGCCGGGTGTGGCTGCCTCTGCCGCAGCTTACTCTCTGGCCAGAGTCACGTATAATTTCTACACATTTCACTAACCAGGAACATGGCCAATATGAGACGCTTGAAAACCCCAGTGCTCGCCGCTGCCAGGCGAACACGCCTCAGTCTCTGCTTTGTGCAAACAAGCTTCAAGGTTTGACAGCCCATCCACTGCCACTGTCCATTACGAGCAGCGTGTCAGAAAAGCTAAAGCTCTAACCACACATTAAATCCCAAAATCTTTACAAGGACACTGTGCCTCTGGGGAATGAACAGCACATTCAAGAATAGAGCCTTACTATGAAGGGACCTTTGCCTTCCTTCGCTCCTGCATCCATTTCCTTTTTTTCAAGAGCAAATGGATTTACTATGAGTTATTTTTAGGGCCTTCAAGGTCACAGTTTAGTTGGATATTACCTTCACTATCTATTCGCTGACAGTGAACAGATGTTACGGTCTGTGTAGAGTACAGGTCCAGGAGTATCGAGAGTGATTCATGTGAGGGATATTTACATGGCAACAGCTAAACAAGAGCCCTATTCAGTGGGCTGAGCCCCTGGTATTATGAGTAATTGTTTCGACAGAGACGGTTGGTTTGGCGTTGTTGGTGCAGGCTGGGACTTGTCCTTCCTGTCACCGCTCAAACCTGAACTTCCAGGAGAGGAGTGTGGCTTGTGCAGAGAATGCAGAGCTGTCATCTGATAAGTGCATATCGTGATCATTTATTTAAAACCCCCAGTGACACTTTGGCAGCACAGCATTCTTAAGGGGGAAGTGCAAACAAAGAAAAAAAAGAATACTCAAGAGACTACCGGAGATATTGTTCAGATCTGCCTATAGCTGCAGAGTGAGGGGGGGGGGGGACATTAAAGTCCCCTGTAACTCGGAGCATCTGCTACACTTACAGACATTTCCCAATTTATGTTTTCTGGCTGTACGTGACCGTTGATAGTTTGTGTCTTCTAATTGGTTCGCTAACAGAGAAACCCCCGCTCTGAGACAACCAAGGCTTATACCTCTACCCAAGTACTGCTGAACTAGCAGAGTTACACTTCTGCCCCATGCTGCACCTTCTTTTCTGCAACGCCTGCTCATTGCACGACTCCATGTTAATAAACATGACATGAATAAAACATTGGAGATTTGAGAATGTATCAACCTTACGGACAAATATCACTTTTTACAATCACACTGAAACATGGCTTTCTGTCAGCTCTCTGAAATCCCTCTACTTATTTTGAGGTTTAGGTTAGGGCTGAAAAAATATTGTAAATCAATGTATCCTTGAAGCAAAGCAAAAATGGAAAACATTTGATGGATCTAGCTCTTTCCTTTTTAAATGTCATCACTGGAAACTGAATATATTTGATTGTTTGACTGTTGACTCAACCAAACAAAACATATCAAAGGCAAGGCATGTTATGGATAAACTATTAATCCACTTACCACACAAACTGTTGACGGATTAATCAATACATTAATTGAGAATGAGTTGCCGCTCTTGTTTTATTATTTTAAATTCAACTAAAAGTGAACTGAAACACATACCAACGTGACTGCTCTACCGACTCAACAGGGTGCCTTGTTAATGCTAAAGTACATAAACAAGCCAAATTACTTGCACATGACTGTTCCAGCACTAGTTTTACACGACTTGGAAACCCGCCAGATCTTGTTAAGAGTCCTGTTTGAAATACAGCGTTAGCATACAGCCTTTCTTATGCATGGCCATTTTTGCGGTCTTCATATTCAAAATGTGACATTTAAAGCAGCCGTAATAAATCCCTAAATTGCGATGTTCAGCCCCCCTCCCCCTCTGAGAGGCTTTGTGTCAACACAAAAGGTCTCCTCCTCTCTGCTGTCACCTATCAGATTTGGCCGAGCGTCTTGCTAAAGCATCAACACCGTCAACACAAATTAGAGCTTAATTATTACAGCAATTCCTATTCACTATTGTTTCCCCACAAGAGTGCTCCCCTGCGCCCAACCATCTGCAACACTTCAATAATAGTTATCATGTTATACTGAGCAGCCTCACTTTCCCACAATGCCCCTCCTTAATAAGCCCCAGACCCAGAAGCCTGCTTTGTGTGGATAATTTCCCCCACGTCCATTCCAGTTTATTGTTTCAAATACTGTACAGTGCTACCCTTCCTTTGGGAAAGTCTATTTTTTTTGTAGTTCCTGTGCCCCAACAATCTCATCATAATGCTTTGCCAACACTTCTGGGTTTCATTAGTGTCTGGCATCCCTCCACTAATTGCATGAAACTAGGTCTGCAACCTCTTTTACACCCAATCATAGAGGGGCAGAAGGTTTCCCTCTCTTGATTATATGCCACAGCAGCATCGTTGCAGACTGCACTTGCAGCTCAGGTGGTGTTGGGAGGTTGGCTCCTCTTGCCTCGCCGTGTCACTCTGTTTGCCGTCACGGCATGGAGTAAAAGGGGGAGGGGAGGTGTAGGGGCGGATGGTGACAAAGCCAATTATTTTCACCTATCTGCTGCTCCCTGCCAGCAGACATGTAATCTTAAACGGTCCCAGTGATCCCTGGGCAGGCTTTGAGCCCTTGGAGAATATGGTTTCGCAGATGAAGCTGTCACAGGAAACAGCTTGCATTCTGCAGCAGGCTTTTCAGATGCTTCTCACCTGTCTCCCATTAGAGTGTTACAACTGACATTTTCAAAATCCTTATTTCCTGAAAACCAAAAAACAAGCTTTATGGTATTCTATCAAAAGATTGTTGTGTCATTGCTGTTAGTTTTCCTCTTCAAACAGAAGTGTGCAGTGGCATGTACAAAAAAAGTGATCAGGGTGGAATTTCAGCTCTGCAGCAAAGAATGGCGCGGAGTAGTGAGGGATGCTGTTACATTAAAGGATCGGGTGATGCAGACTGACACAAAGCTGGACTTCTGAAAGAGTCTCCTCGGGTTATAACTATAAATAAACGACAGAAGGCTGGACGTACAAAGAATAGTTAACGTCTACCCGGAGGAGAAAACTGAGCCCTCATTCTGATGAGTCAGCCTACCCTGTAGTAAGCAGGATATGAACAGCGTTTAGTTTAGTTTTGCAACATTTCTATAGAAAGTGCGCATCAAGGCAGGACCTGTATCATCCTACTCTCTGGGTGCATTATCTCCATAGTCGACACAGAAATGGCTAATGCTGGAACAAATGTCAGGCGCTACGAAAAGCTAAAGCAGACATTAGGAATTGTTGGCAGTTCTACTGAGGCTTATTTTTATGTTCACGGCGAATCAAATATATTTTCATAATGGCAAGTGTGGAGTACATTTTAAAAGGAGAATGTGGTGTCATACCCAAAGAGTCTGAAATACTGCCGTTAAAAAGTGTAGGAAGCTTTTTATTTCCTCTTTAGAGAAAAAAAGACAAAGAAGTCTGATATTCCACCATTCAAAACCAAGTAAAAGGTGTCCTTCTTTCTGTGCTGAGCTAAAACAACATGTTCTGTGAAAGCAGACCCCTCACCTTCACAGTGTCGCTTTAACCATTTAGATAATGACAGCTTTATAAGGCATCAGTGTCTATGCATTGTCTGTTGGGAAATTCAGCTTCAAAAGCTCAGTGCTACTCCCTAACAAAAGCTTTTTGGCTCTCTAGGTCATAAAAGTGGTTACTCAGGGACTAAACAGGTGGACAATTGCCTCAACCATTTTAGCCCCCTTTCATTAAAGGCTAGTTCAACTCTTGGAAAAAAACAAGACCAATCCCTTAGTTGCAAGCAAGGCCACAAAATAAAGGGCGAAGCAGTTTAAACACAGCATTCTCCCAATTTATTTTAAGCATGGTTCTGTTGAAGATGTTTAAGTTAAAGATCCAACATTTCAGGTGTCTCAATTCTGTTTTTATTTGTGTGCTGCCGGAAAGGTGAAGAGGGAAAGTTCCAGAGAAAACACAAGGTATTGGTGATGTTGTTATTCCTCTATTTGGATCTTGCTTTAAGTAAATAAAGGTTGTATATTACGTAATGCTTCCCAGAACTCGGCCCATATCTTCATCAAGGTAGGCAGGTATCCCTTGAAAAAGAGATCTATGATCTCAAAGGGACCAATCTGGATAAAAAAAGGTTTGAAATGAAATGAAATCAAGGCTTTACTGATACTATCTTTCCAACAAGGGTGGATGTTCTTGAGAACATTTCCAAAACGTCTTGCAGTGGATCTTTTATATTTAGATAATCCCTGGATTGAACCTAGATGCAATACACAAAATGACTTCAGCCCTGAAGAACCACCACAGAAAACACAAACATGAGTAACAACCGTCAATGAGTGTTACGCAAGTATCAACGTGTTTGTTCCAGGTGGAAAATCATTCACATATGTAACACTGCGTGTCATCTGCTTTTATCTGTGTTCTCATCACTGTCAGGTTCAAAGCGGCACATCCTCACAGGGACCCCTCAGATCTATAAATACCCTGCATTTATATTCCATATATTTCACTAGGAGGCCAATCAAGGCAAGCTTTGCTTTTCTGTAATGGATGCCACACAATGAGTCTGACTGGACATCAAAGTTGCCTAAAAAGAGCTTTGAAATGAGCCCATTAATGTAATGATTCTCTTTCTGGTGCTGGATAAATATTTGCAACACATTGTGATGGTAAATTTGGACATTTTTGATCGTGCAAAACAACCTGTTCTTCATTAGCATTCGACAGACATCCAAATGTAAACGTTTTGCATTAGATTTTGGAGAAATAGAAGCCAATGTCACATGACATGGAATTTTTGGAGACAACAAAGCTTTAAAAAGCACTAATCCAGCAAGATTACAGCCCTCGGCTCATACAGTAACTGCACAAGCACAAACAAAGCTGATGTGAATCCAAAACCAGCACGACACACCTAAGCAAGAAAGACAACTTTGAAAATGGCAAGACTGTGTAATCTGAATACAGTGGTAAAACAAATCTATGTATCCAAATCCTAACAATAGATGTGACTGCAGATGTTTTATATTCTCAGTTAAACAATAGGTTCCGGAGCAGCAGTTCTCCTGCAGGGCGTCAGAGAGAATGGTTACAAGGGAAACCCGAAACACCATAATGAATATTACCATTACATTTACTCTTGAGGCAAACGCTCAAATCCAGGGTGACTAAGAAAACAGACAATGGTTGAGTTTCTAGCTCGAGGACACTTCAACAGGACAAACAGTTGATGTTACATGTTGGATACTTTGCAGTGTAATGGTGTCAAGTTAATGGTTTATGCCCAATTTTCAAAACAAAAAGGTGACTAGCTGATATGACATTTCTATTAACCCATTTCCATCATAAGTGCTCTTGATGAATATCATTTTTCAAGCAACACAAAGAGGAAGAAATCAGCGTGAGCTTCAAAGAAACGTTTAATCTGACATTCAGAAGTCACATGAAAAGTGTTTCCTATTGAGGGAAATGACAAACATCAAAACCAGGCCAAAGAGGTGACAAGAGCGGTGGAGTAATCTGATTTTGGGTTGGGCCTTTAAGTCAAGTCAAGCCTCATCTCTATGGAAAACAGCCCTGTCAGGACATGCGTGGTGGGCCCCCTCTTTGTGTCACTGTCATTTAGCATCTGCACTGGCCTGTCAAATAGAATGCCACCCTCACACTGGCTGCTAGCCCCCGTATGAGACAGGATGCTGAACAAAGGCCCTGGGATGATAGATGATGTTATACAACGGCCACTGTTTTTGTCAGTGAACAGGGAGCCGCAATTGATGGATATGATTCTGAAAATAGTGTGTGAGATGAAGCCATCAGAGGAAGCAGAAAAGCAGGCAAAGGGAATGAAAACAGGAAGAATATCAGCAAACGTCTCAGAGGTCCAGGTTTAAGTAATTATCCGAAGAACATTTCTCTGCAGTTCTCTATCTTTAGATTGTAAAATACAAAAGCCAGGCAGGTTGTGAAACTTTTATACTTGCTGTGCTGAAGGCCACTTCACAGAAAAAGGACAGAAGAGACACAGTATAATTAGCAATAGCAGAACATTTGTTAAAAATAATCAAGAGAGATGGCGTTTTTTTATGAACAGCACTGACTGAGCAGACAAAGAAAAGGCCAATGCCTAAACACATTAGCTAAATCAACATAAAATCCAAAGAAGCAGATTCCAAAGAGAGCAGAGCTGGACATGCTGTTTGCTCAGAGGGGGAATTCTGCCAAATGCAGAGGAACATCATGATGGTTCTGGAGATTGGGATGCCCGGAGAAAACAAGAGCACCTATAACTCTCTGGAAAAAACCTGTGCAGGACCGGCTGTTGTGATAAGAAAATATTCACCAACACCTCCGCATCAGCACTGCCCTGACTCCCCCTCCTCCCCTTGCCCAAAATACGACAAATGTATTTCCGGGCGCTGAACATTAAACTCCTGTGTCTTCTCTCTGTGAGCTTCAGCACCCACAGGGGTTCATGTGTGAGTCATGGCCACTGGCTGGCCTGATACACCATGACAGACCAGGCCTTGGGCGGTCAGAACAAATTCCATGGCGCCACACTCGGCTCACTACGCTGCAGCACAAAACACAGCCATTGGCTATCTAAGTAGGCAGCTGTGTCTTAGGACAGGCATTCAAATGAGCGAATTGGCATTTTACCACACACATGCATCACTGGGAACTGAGAGAAACGATAAGCGTGTAACAGATTTAACAACAATTTAACTGCGGCATCGCCCGCTCGGAACATTCCGCATTTTGTGTTGTGACAATACAAGGCCACAAGACAACCTTAATGTTCCCTACTAGGTATCAATCACATTCTCAAATGACTTGAATATGCCAGAAGTAGTTGTTTACGATTCGTTTTTTTAAGAAATAAGTCTGTTCCCTGCTGGTTACATTTGCAAACAAAGTAAATATGCTGCAGAGAGTGGATATGGATAGAAGATCTCACTGGCATATTGATGTATAACTCAGGCCTTACTCATATACAATCTGTCACAAGAAATACTTTCTGAGATACAATATGAATGTCACAAATCAGTGAATGAGAAGGGAGACATATTTGTGTATGTAGGCAGCCCTGGTGTATTGTATAACAATCTAAGATGGATACTCGCTGGTACACTATGTGAAATCAAATGTCATATAAAGTTGTAACAGAAAACATTATCCCAAAAAAGAACTGCAACTGTTCCCACAAAGTAATAAGAAGCATATCTGAAACAAATTCAAGGTGTTTTGTCAATCGTCTTACAATACAATTCAGTTACTGCTGTATTTTGTTGTTTCACAACTGGGCCCTCGGAGTGTAGAATTATAGGGGGGCCCATTTGATGATCTCCAGTCAAATCCAGAGACGAAATATCCGAGTGTCTTGTGACCACTGTATGTGTTTACTTTTCAACAGTATAATGTTTCACTTTTTTTCCAAAACAACTTCTCTTGACTCACTTTCTGCCCATTTTGCAGGACTTGTATGTAAATTTGACATACGGGCTGTAACAAAATCCATCTTGAATAGATCCTGTTTTACATGCCCACAAAAACATACTGCACTTGGTGTCAAATGCAGAGGTCAAAGAGCAGCAACAAAAGCAAAAGCCAAGTGTATTTTGAGTGTGACACACCTGGCAACAACGTGCCAGACCTCAAAATGAGTGTGATTAACCCCCTGGCCTGCCAGCTTTGTTTTCTTCTGGCTGCATCTGCTCCAGTGAAGCAACGCAGGCTGCAGAAGTTAATGTACCGGTGAAGAAAGCAGGCCAGCTGCAATCTTTAAAAAGGTCCAGGAAGGAGGATATGGGACTTCCGTTAGGCCAAAACACTGAGATAGGGCGGAAGATGGATCTGCCTGTCTAGGATCACCTTTGCCAGTGTTGTTTCAAAGTAGGCGGGGAAACATCTGTGCCAACATGTCAACCGTGGGGGGTGCAACCTGTAAATAAGACATTAACCTCTGTGTTTACGAAGGAGCAATGTGTTTTTTCCATTGCAAAGTGCTTTTCCATAGCCGGGCAGCACTACTGTAGCTCTCTGTGAGGGATGGTTGGGAGTGGTGAGGCGAAGAGTAATACAGCGTGTCAGTTCCTTTCTAGGGATGACAAAATTATATATTACAGAGAAGAGGTCCATTTTCATTTTTCCCTCCTGCCTCTCACCGACTTCTTAAAAAAACGTCTAGGATATTCGTGGCAAGCAAATCAATCTATTAGCTATAAGAAATAAGTCACTTTTCTCATTATGTGGAAGGGAGCTGCGCACTGATGTTGCAGAGTGCACTTACTCTTGCACACAATGAGGTCAGCACGTGACCCGCCTCCAGCGCTGGGTACAAACACATCCCTTCTGCAGAGCTCTGGGCGAAACGTTAAGGACCATCTGACTGAATCCTTAACATGATGCCGTCCTGACACATCGCGTTGGAAACATGGAGCGCTGTATGTGCATGTTACTAAAAATACTTCCACACATGCAAGCAAGCTCTGGGGGACTGGATTGTATAGTAGTACCTCAGCGCTCTGTGTGTGTGTGGGGGACTACGCATGAGAAAAAAAGCTTGCACACACACACTCCATTGTGATGCATGAGTTGCGGCCATGCTGCCTGAGCTCATTCAGTCTTTTAGACATATTCATTTCCCCCAATACTTAAAACATATAATAGAAAGAGGAGGAGCCAACCTCCCAGTGCTAATAAATCACAGAGTAAGTATCTCTGCAGGAAGGTTACACATTTCTAAATGGATGTTTTTTTTTCATCTGGGTGGGATTTCTTTCCTAGATCACTCTTTGATTTATTGCACATCAACCGGTTCCTGAGTTTTGGAAGCTTTTTGATTCACAGGAAGCTGACAGCTCCTGACTATCTCCTATAAATATTAATGATACATCTAAGATTTAAGTCATGGTGGTGAATAATCTGAAAGACATAACCAGTCAAGAATATTAATTGGGAAAATGTAATTAATCCTCTGAATTAACTAGTGCAGGATGTCGTCTCCTAACGTCCTAACTTTAAAAGTGACTGCATCAAAATGTGTACCCAATTCAGTCTCAGCATTTCTCGTTTTTTTTTTTTTTTTAAACGATTGTTGAACCAGGGAATTCATCTGAGAACACAATTTCACTTACAATAATGACTTGCCAAATTGAAGCCTGAATATCCAGGCATCAAACCTGTGGGAGCAAGTTTTGGACTCCCGCAAACATTGAGACATAATCAACAATTATGTGCATTCAAACAAACTTGTATCATCATGCAACAGTAATGCCTATAATCCCCTCGTAAAGTCTAATTTCTCATCTACCGCGTGAAAATCAGTACCGTCTGCATCTAGATGAGCTAAACAAATGAGTCTACACATTCAGAACAAAGGGCTTATTCATTCCTGGGAGATCCTCCTACCCAACCTTGAAATGCCTTAATTCAAAATATAACGCAGCCTTTAATGGTAGTTTTCATTGGCTCACCTCTTAAATGCATGCAGGCCATTTCAAATTAAAAAATGAGAATAAAAAAGATTTGTCAGATGAGAACCCTCTTCAAGGTGTGTGGGAAGGCAGACCTCAAAGGCACACAGATAAGCCTTTCATGCCTGGCTTTTGTTTATCTCGCAGGGAATTTTAAAAGGATATCATTCATTATTCAAACTGTATTTTGAAGAATACAGACTCTTAGCTGTGCTTAGTTTTGAAACGCTCTTTGTGTTAATGTTAAATAAACCAGACCTCTGCTTCAGGGATTACCTTGCAAATGCGCCATTCCCATACTCCACAATGAGCAATTGAGTATTTTGTAAAGCGCTCTTTGATAAGAGTAAAAAAACGAATCCACCCATCACTTTTCACACGTCCTTTTTCTAAGGTAATATAGTCTTCAGCCTAATTTCCTTCAATAATACCAATGTGGCCATCCATAGAGCCAGCTGTAACTATATATTTCCTCCTCCTATGATTGTCGTGATTATTTGTATCTTGTGGTGATTGTAATTGTGCGACTCACCGAGAAATTTCGATCTTTATCCTTGAACGAAACAAGCCAAACGTCAATGTTCTGTTGATTTGGAGTTGATATGTTGCAGTGGAATTAGGAAAATCTTCTATACACATGGACACATGCAAATGCTACTGCTGCAAACCATTAGGATGTGTAATGACTGGAGCCAATACGGCTGAATTGTGGGATTTCTTTGTTTATTCTCTCTGTGTGTTTCCAAATCAATGCCATACACTCCACTCCTAGAGGTACTATAAGTTTGCAATCCATCCAAATATTTCACAAATAAATACTTTTCGGGAAAAAAAGATTGTCCCTCTGCATGACAATTTTGGCACCTCTAACAAGCAAGAGGAGACACGACTAACAAGTGTACCAGGGCTCAGTAACCAGGTATAATTGCTTGGGTTTACTAGAACAACCGGGAGGGAGTTAATGATTCCATACAATCAAGACTGAAGTGTGTATGACTGAATAAACAGCAACATCTTAATCTATTTGGTAAGTAGATGTATTCTCAGATTGCATGGAGGTTCTGCTTGATGGGTTCTCCAAGCTCAAAGTGTGAAAAGCAGTTGTGGATGTCAACATTCCCCTGACAGTCCTTCACTGATGATCAATTTCCCATCCTCCATTCTCTGGCTTGCCCTCACACATCGGCATCAATCCAACACAAGTAAATACAGTGAGTGGCTTAATGCATTTTTTCTCTCCAGGGATTTTGCAGACCAAAATGGCATCGAGGGGGGGAAATAGATAAATATTCTGCTGAGTGGTGGAGGGGATGACATTCTGGTGAATTGTGAATCACCTTTCTTGCCCTTGCTGTCTATAAAGAGGGAATACAAATAGTTTTAGTATATGCATCCTGAGCATAAACAGCCTTGGCTACAGAGTACAGAGTCCGCTGTTGGATGATACCATAAACTCAGTTCAAATGAGGACCGAGCAGGAAACAGACCCTTGTTAATCAAATCAAAAAGACACCACTGTGTAGTCAGCAGGAGAGTAATTAGACTCCTCCTTTAGCGTGGCCTCCATTCAAGCTGCAATCAGGAGTTTGGCACAACAAGGACTATGAAAAACACTCCAACTAACTAGGTCCATCCACGGTGCTCGGCCATGACATAATCCTTTGGAAAGACAGTTTATTTCTCATCATTGCAAGCGTTCATGTCATACTATAAATCTATTTCCCTCGAGCAGACGAACACAGCGACATTCAACGCAGCTTAAAGGGCAAATGTGGTCAAGACTGGTTGGATGAAACTTTACTCGTCAGTCTTTCATAGCATAACATCATACGATTTGATTAATCTCTCAAAGCAGATAATCTACGGTGCAGAGCGCACACGTTCCCACCCCAACCCTGCACAGCAGCAGCTGCATAAGCTGTGATAGGACGAAGGGCATGGAAGCAAATACAACACATTCAGCCCTCGACATTGTGACCTTGACTGGAGAGCATTAGGCTGACTGACGGTGTCTCTATCTTTTCACACTGCTGAAAAAGAACTGGTCCAATTACAGGCACATTGTCTTGTTCGACTGTACATTTGGGCACCTCAGAGATCAAGCCTTCGCTGGGGTTTAAATTGACAGAGCTACCTTTCCCGCTGTCACAGCCTCCTGTGTTACTCTGTCACTGGCAGGTGATGGAGGAGCAAAATAAGCTGTCAGAGGTGTGAGTGAGGCATCTATGCAGATAGTGAGGACTTCAAATTCTGTGGATTCTGACAGCCTTCGTAGGAGGTCTGACTCTTGTTAAGCAATCTGGTAGAAACACACTGTAACTCAGACACCACCATGAAGTAGAATTTCATGGAGGGGGCGTACACTTGCCTCCATAGCTTGTCTGTCACGACAGACAAACACGCATTACTGGTGTGATTAGCACCAACTAAAGCTCTCCTGCAGCAACCGAAATTCCTGTAGCGTACTTCATGTTATAGTGATGAAGCAATGTGCCAATTTATTTAAAATTAAGCACTGAAAATTAACTGACACACATTGGGTGATCATGAAGAAATACCAAAAATGGTGTTTCCAATTTGGAGTTTTCATTATTTCTTTCAGTTTTATAGCTAAATAAATATATAATGGAAGATCAGCCAATTTAGCTATAATGGAACATTGGGGAAATAATCATTAGTTACAGTTTTGGAGTATTATAAGCCCAGATTTTCCAAGTGATATTAATCGTATCGGGGCCCTGGGTCAGTGTATCTGAATCCTGTGGCTTTGCTCTGAACTTGAAAGTGGAATTGGTTTTAGACAAGACAGCAGCTGCATTTGACTCTGCCGAATACTAATGAGCTATTGACCTATAAATGGCACTTCAGAAATGACAGCTACCAATATTGACCTTTAAAAGAGGAGTAAATATAAAGAGTTTCTCCCAAAGCTCGACACTTTGCATGTGCCAGAGGTCAAAGCACGACTCCATCAGAGCCATTTAAGTAAAACATTCTCCTGGAATAAAAGGCCACATTTAGCTATTTGGCCAAATGATCCTGTGGAACAGGCATGGAATATCTGAATGTTGAAACAACACACAGCAAAGCGGTCTTGATCCAAGTGCAGCTGACAGTCGAAGGAGAAAGAGGCGGCCTAGCCGTGCAGACCACGGCTCTGAAAAAGGCCTGAGTGTTAATTGGAAACACAGCACAAATGCTTCATCACTGAGGCGTGTCATTGGGAAGGAAATAAGCACGGGCATCAAAATATACAAAGACACTCACAAGGATGAAGGAACACAGCTCAGTATGATCGAATCAGGCAGATGAGACGATGCTAAATACACATCTGACTGAGACAACACAGTAATCTTAACACGGCAAAATTGAATGAAAATGTAATTTGCAGTACTCAGTAAAGTTTGTTTCCCACTCTCGACTCTTAGTAATACAATTGTATACATGTGAAGAAGTTCATGTTTTATGTTTAGGACATTATAACTCAAATTGGTGTCAGGCTTAAATCTAATATTTTAAGCCCCTGCATTTTAGGAGACTTCTCATGCCATTTATTACATTGGATCACACTTCCTGAAAAGTTCATTTTGCCCGATAACAATATGCTTTTTTAAGAAAATCTTAATTTGACTGCTTCATTTTAATAATACAGTTGTACTTTTGTACTGTCAGATGAGTCTCTGTCAGACAGTTCTGGTGCCCCGATGACTGTCCCACACCCTACCCCCATTCCCTGACCTCTATTTCCCTGTTGGTCAGTCTAGAGCAAATCCGAAAAGCCTCCCTGCATCTCCATGGCGACGGGCCTCAGTCGAGCAGATGGCCTCAGTGTGCCGCACGGCAATTAAAGAGGGAGCGTGGAGCGGGGGGAAAGAAAGTGGGTCAGGATCAGGGGGGAGCAGGGCAGGCAACGTGAAGCTGCCTCTGCCTTGGGCCTGCGCACGGACACATGCATGTGTGCACTCTGCAATACACGCACACATACACACACGTGTGTTCATGCCTCAGTGAACTCCTTCCAGAGTCTTCGGAGCAAAAACAAATACCCACCCCACGCCAGTAACCAAGCGTCAGCCGTGTGGGAATGAAAAGAGGGGTTAGGGCGACAGGGGATTGCCCTCGAAACTCACACAATGAATCTCTTCCATAGTGAGAAGTCAGAATAACTTCCCCCCAGAATTACATTGACAAATCCCACCACCCAATCAATAGGATTAACTCTTCAAATCCCATATAACGACATACAGAGTCAGCCCCCTGTTATTTAGAATTACTTCCACTCGAGTGCCACTCAATCTGGAAGGAATTGCTTCTTCTTTTTTCTTTTCGCTTCACCAACATGTTACCATCAGCAGGGTTGAAGCATTCCTGGCGACGAAGGGCAAATCCAATCAGATTAATTTGCCACTACTATTATCCCATACTGAGCAGTCTATTGAAAAAGGAACTTCAATTCAATGTTGACTTGAACCCCAATGCTTTGAAAGATCTGATTGAGCTTCTGAATCACTCATTACTCAAATTTAGAAAGCTTTAATTAAACTAATTCCGAGGACAATATGATCTTTGCCACATTACGGAGCTTTTAATTTAATTTACTGTTTTATGTGTCATAATATTCTTCAATTATGCAACCGGCAACGCGCTTGTTTGAAGATAGCTTTAATGGAGAATATAAATTGGTGTAGGGGGGTCCACCGGCTTCCCGCATAGGAGAAGAAAAAAGGCCTAACGAGCCGGAAAGAATTGAATGAACTCTTATTTGCACAAGTCTTTTCTTCTAGCAACCAGACCCAATGTGCCTAAATAGAACTTCAGTGCCAAGAACAATAGTTGAAGGCAAACTACAAGCCCCCCCACCCCAAGAACATAGCCTCATTCAGCATGACCCTCAGCAAACTCCCGTCCCCCCTCATGGTCTACATGTAAATATCCATTTCCTCTTTACATTTAGTCTTTTACTTTCCCTTGCAAATGTTCTTCCACGACTTAGGAAGGAAAGTAGGATCCTTAAATCCATTCTGCAGAACAATTTGAAGCTTGGCATCCTGAGGTATACGAGTCTGCTGGCCAGAAGAGGGAAAGTATTTTAAGGGTTTTGCTGCGGTATTAAACAGACTGTATATCAAGTTTCTCATTCCAACATTTGTACCTCTTTACCTTCTATTTTGAGTTTTCTAATGCTGACAAAGAAGATTCACAGTGCCGGGAACAGATGCCAGTTCCCGTTCCCAGGTAAATATTACCATTCTCCGAGAACATATGGTTTAAGCAGGAGATGTCTTACTCAGATACATCAATAAAGGCAGGAAACTGCACTTTTCACACTCGGTGGGTGAGAGTCTGAGCTACAGTACGTGGGTGCAGGGTCAGTGAGTGGGTGTTCTTGTTGCCACTTATATCTGCATAACTTATTATCGTATAAATGGTGTAACTCACATGCTTGACATGTGGGCGTGAGAGGGGGGGACCCTTGACCCTCCAACCTTCTGTTTCTCTGGCCTGACGTGACATTTGGCATCTTCGTGCCTCAACTGACAAATGCTGTGAACTACAAAATGGCCCTGCGTGATTCCTATACTGGTATCAAAGCCCTTTCCAGATTCCTGACTGGTTAATTCCCCTTCCAGACCGGGGGGGGTGCTTGGATTTTGACTTGAGCCGTCCCTTATAGATACTGCCTTTTTACGTTAGTGAGCCGGATCATTTGGCTCGGCTCTCTTAAAGCGCCGGCTGTTTCGGCTCCCAAACGGCTCTTCATGTTAACACAGTTTACCACGGAGCCTCAGTTTTGCCGCTGCGAGGCTCTGGTGCTCGCAGCTCACGCGCGGTCCACTAGCACCGCTCATCACGTCCAAATCGTGCACATTCCGTGTTGTCCTGTAGCAGGCACCGCCGATGTCGGGGAAACGATCTTCAATACTCCGAAAAGAATCCCACCAGACTCCTTTGCCCCTCCAACAGAGGGATGTCCTTGTCCTTTTTCCTTTTCCTTTTTTCAAGCGATAAAAACTCTCGATCTTCTCTCGAATTATTAATATTTTTTCGTCCCGGGCTGAATAAGGGCGTCAAATGACGGCAAGACGCCCCCCTGGCAGAAACGCTGCCGGCAGCCCAAGCAGGACGTGTGCTGCCAGAGTGGGAGCTCTCATGTGGAAACCCCTGGCAAAAGTTATTCAGCAGCAAGAAACACAAAGAAGCGAGGAGGAGAGAGATGGGTGGGGTTCGCTTGACATTTATAGGCAACTTTTGTATTTATATGAAAAAGTAACACCGACAAAACATCAATGCCAAGTCAGGTCATTCCATAACCTTAGGCAAAGGTTTTTTGTTTTTCTGATGTTAATATAACATACATTTTTATTATAATTGGGAAGCTGTGGCGCAGTGGCTGGTGCCCTGGTGTTCGGATCAGGGGAGCACAGGTTCAAACCCCACTGCAGTCAGCATGTCGTTGTGTCCCTGAGACACTTCACCCCAAATTGCTCCTGTGGGGATTGGCCACAGTATTGAGTATGTAAGTCGCTTTGGATAAAAGCGTCTAACAAGTAGCATGTAATGTAATAATTGTAACACTAACCCTACACCTACAATTTGAGCTGCAATGACAGGGACATAATACAATGTTTAATACTGAACATTTTGTAATTCTGGAAAGTTGGATCATTCTGTCTGGTACTTTAAAGAACACTAGGAAATTGGATTCATGCAAAACCGTTGCAAATTAACATAAACTGCAATAATATAACAAATCATGACCTGTATTTTGTCATTTTCGAATATTTGTAATTTTACATAAATGTGTTATGGTTTGCAATCCAAAATCTACTATTATCTCATATTGGATACCAACGTTAATCTAACTCCTTCTATACTGTAACATATCCTGCCTTAGTCACATCAATATTGCAACTAATTTGACATAACGTTGCCTTTGTTCATAAGAAAACAAGATATTTCAGCTGACGTTATACTAATTTATTTTACATATTATAAATACACATTTGGACCGTACATTGGACTGGGTCTAGAATATAAAAAGGACTGTAAAGGTCAGACTGGTACCGCAGCAGGTGGTCATGACGTTGCCTGTCACTGATAAAATACATTAGGGATGCTGCAGGAGCACTCTCTATGTGAACTTACTGCATGTTCTCCTTGTTTCTTTCTCTTTCCTGGCATATAGGATAGTGTATATCTGATAAGTGCACTGCATTTAGAGGAGTAAATGTAGTTTAAGCGCAGCACAACCATACCCTACAGCTCTGCTTGTAGCATGAGTCAATAGTTCAAATAGGGGCAGTGCTGACGCAGATTCAGTGTGTTACAGCTCGAGATAAATAGGATAAACAGAAACCCTTTCCCCGCAAAGAGGTGGGACTAGTTGTTTCATTACTCACTCGTCCAACTTTTTTACAAACTGGGCATACAGGAAGGAGGAGAAGGCCATTTGGAACAGCTAATTTTCTGAAAACAATGCAAAATTGAAGTCAAATTCAGCCAGGCTTGAAACTCGGGAATCAATAGCAGACTACATTAGTTGCTTTGGCAATAGACGCCACAAACAAAACGGAAAGGATCAATGCCAAACCTCAGTCGATCTCTGTTCATATGCATCCCTTTCACAGCAGAGTTGAACCATGTGCACTAACAAACACTGTGAAAAATTGAGAATGTCTACCACTCCTGTTGGTTGACCTCAATCTCAGTATAATGCAAGCACCGGGAAACTATGGTGCCAGCTGTGGCACATGTGGAGTGACATATAATGGCTGAAATATTCTCTGAAATGTTTACACCTGAGCAATTGAGATCCCTTTGAATTGAGCAATTATCTTTAAAGTCGATCGCAGCGGGCGAAAGGAGCAGGCATGAATGAAAGACGCACACAGAGGAGAATATGACAGACAACGAGCTGACCTGCTATCAGTCATCTTTTGCTCGTCTGTCTGCACAGAATGAGGGCACTAAGGAGCTTTGCACCAAGCTGCAGCACATGGAAAGCTTAGCTATATGTCAGAGAGAATAAATAAACCTGTGTTTTTGTTTTCCAAGCACCCCCCCTCCCCTTTATATCACCCACACCACCTCTGTTGCAGCCAACCCCCCCTTCTCCTACTCCCATTTACAACCACGCTGTTGCTTTGAAGCAGAGTCAGCTCCCGGAGAGATATCAGTGCGGAATATTAAATGAGTGAAAACCATCACTCATTAAAAAGGGAAACATTTCATGAAACAAACCCCCCTTTGTATCAAGTGCTAAGCAAGCCGACTCTCAGCGTCCTCAAAGGTAGAGCGAGGAGACAGGAGAAGAAGGGAAGGGGAGAGGAGAGATAGAGCGGGAGGGGATGCTGGGGGATTCACTCAAGCTGGTATAAAGTAAAAGGGGAAAAATGTAAAGTTCTGCCAAGAGATCAGCCCTGAGCCTCGCGAAACCCTGGGTGCTCTGTAACAGTGACGGAAATTCTGATAAGACTTTGATTCTGAACATTTCCGCAACACATGATTGAAACCGCTGCTACATTATAGAATTGCTCGATATTTTCATTCAAATGTGTTCTGCAAGCTAATATTCCATTTAAGCCTCACCCTGGAGGATATCTGTCGTTGGATGGCATGTGGGTGAGCTGGAAGGCATGTAATGGGATTGACAGACAGATATGTTTTGTGAAGGCGGCACGGAGGTTCTCGGTTGGAGGCAGTTTAGAATGCCTTCTTAGATCGGTCACAAAGTCCGACATTTCAGCAGAAGTTTATTTTATAGTATGGGAAAGCCGTTTATTCAGCAGTCGAGTGTCAAAAGTTCCAGAGATCTCAAGATAAACGGACAATAAAACATTGTTTTTAAATACTTTATTGTCTTTCGAAACTGTATTTGACTTTGATAATATTTATCTATATAAAAGTGGCAAAGAACATCAGATCGACAGAGTTGTCAGGGAGAAACCGCCATTACATGTTTAATTCAAGGCCTTTATTGGCCCAATACCTCTGGCAGCTGATAAATGATTCCGACCCAGGACAGTAAGAGGCAGCTGCAGGCCAGCTCTTGTCAAAAGGCTGCACAAGTCAGCACAAAATTCAACTGAGTCAGAAAACATGGCAACAGCTTGGACTAGTCCATCAAGTTTTTAAAACTAATCCATGTCAACTGGTTCACAAGGTAGAGCCAAGAGAGCAAGAGAGGAGCAGCCAATGTAACAGGAATTAAGCCAATAAGGTGACAGGAATACAATATACATTTGAACCTGCTTAAAGGTGGTAGCATTAGTATTGGATGAAAATGTGGCTACCTACCTACTTTATTTCTACACCATAGGATACATTTTCCACCATCATCCTCAGTTTGTGGTTCACAGAAAAGTTCAGGACTCCTTTACTGTTTTATGCATGCCCATCAGCCCAGCTGCCTGTTATAAATTGACTTGTTCAGGCAGTCACACAGGGGGGTGGGAGTTGCACTGATCAGATCTGCTTTATTTTAAAGGCAAACTCCCTAAGTGAAGAGACAAGGAATTATTCACTCTCTCAATCCCAGATCCACCCGTGACTAAATGCCCCAGTTGTAAACCCAGACACAAAGCATGCTATTCCCAAAAGATTTCTTATTTTAAACCGGTGAAGCAGAAAATACAAGACGACTGCATATAAATGTCTAAATGATGCATTAAAAAAGCAGCTTAACGGCTCGGGAAGACACAGATATGTATGCAGTTGCTGTAAAGAAATAATTATGATATGTCTTTATCTGATATGACTTATGCAAGTAGAAACTATAGTAACGGAGCTCCAGGGGAGGAATAGTGCAAATAAACTCAAAAAGCTATTGGCAAGCCAAGACGCAGTCACATGGAAACTGTGCAGACTGTCAGAATCCCTCCGATATGTGAGATTATTTACTTTTTCTTCAAGGAAGATTTACATTGAATCAGGAACCATAATAAACCTATCCTCCAATGTTGGAACAGCTATCTGACAAACTGCAAGGAAAATACAGAACAAGGTGTATTCAGTCTATGACATTCTCATTCTCAAGAGCAGAACAAGAATTTAACCATTTAATCCCTTGACAAGGGTCGGCTAAATAGAAAGAAACCGACCCGACAGATTAATGCCAAATCAGAAAAGCTCATGGCGAGATATGAGCCCTGTTATTGATTTCCTTGTTCCTTACTTAGCTGTTCCTGCATTTCGACTTGAAACAGAGACAAATTTCAGGGATTTAAAAGCAGAAAATTGCAGCTGCCGCTTCCTGATAAACGTGTTTTCCATCCTGATCCAACATGGGGACAGTGTAGTGTGAGGAAAGCAGAGGAGAAGGAGAGGACACCTAACAGACACTATACGACAAAATAATAACCCAATGGAAACATATGATACTGAACTGCATGTTCTGACAAAACAAGATATCCTGTAACCCTAGACAGCCAGTGTCTGGGACCAACAGTACTTTGATATTTGGCTATCTGTTCATATCCCCTAAAATAGTCTTTATTCAGAGATCCAAACTATTTCATCAACACAGAGACATACCGTAAGCACCTCACTCAAGGCCACTCATTGAATAGTATTTGTGCAGTCTTATTCATGCAGAGAACACTCCATTTTGTCATAACCTTTCCATTATTTAGGTTCAGTGCTTATGTTTTATGTCTTTTTTGTAATACGCAGCCTTTATGCAGGGACCAAAGGGGCTTAAAATGAGGACTGTGAACACACGAAGAGAGCTGAAAATGTGTCTTTTGGATCAACCACAACAACACGTAGCTCTTTTAAAAATGTTGCCAAAGAAATCAGTGAAAATAATGAAGGGCAATTTCCAAAAAAAAGAGCCACTTCACTTTGCAGAGACATTTCATGCAGTGTTCGGGGGAGGATTTGCTAAAGAGCTGACAGCAGAACCACAATGAGCTAAATGCTCAAAGAGATGAAGTTTTAGTGGCCAAGTGGCTCCATTAGTTTCTACGGCGAAGGCGAAGCTTAATCTCCTGTCAGCTCCCCTCAAGCTAGTCTCCCAGGACTCGGGGGCTCTCTCTCCCATCCATCACCTCAACAGGGACCAAAGGGAGACTCCCCAAAGGCACGAGGATCAGAGCAATTTGCATTCACACTCAAAACATCAAGGCCCAACAAATCCCACAGTGACTCTTTCTATTTCACTATATCACAACTGTCATCCAAAGGAAATGTGAAATACCATGGACCGGCAATTACAGTTTTTCTTCAAAAGAGAGAAAGTCCAAATGATAATTACAATAGTCTGGCGGTCATCGCTCCATGCCCAATTGGAGGAAACATTTTCCTGCCTGTTTCAATGTTCAACATCAAACATCTATTTCAGGACGATTTATGAACATGCCAACCATTGTGCTCGGACCCCCTGACTGTTCAATCAATGCTGGCGAAGTACGTGACATTTCATACACAAAGGTAGACTTCAGTGCTGCTAAAAGGAGTCTGAACAACAAATACACACTGGGGCAGCACACCATGTGAATGCCGGTTGTCATAAGTCAAAATGAACTCATGTGCGTCAGGCTTACAGTGACAAGCTTGTGCATAGAAATCAGGCAGTTAGCTGCGCAATTAACCCTAAAGATTCAAATAAATGCAGCTGTGTTGTAAAAAAAACGCATATGAGAGACTGCATTGAGTGACTGACAGAACTGAACAACAGGGGTCTCCAGGCGAATGAGTTACGCCTGCCAAGTCATTACAAAGATTATAATACACAACTGCATAATTTCCCTTCCTGAAGAACAGACTACATTCAAAGTTAATGCTCTCCACCATTCAGCATTCATTTCCCAAATGTTTAATTCAACTCAAATTAGGAATTAGAGCTGGAAAATCTCTTCATCCCACCGCTGATAGTGATATCTATATGTGCTCGCACAGCACCAGGACCCCAGGATGGAGCCATGCCATAAACAACCACCTGGTTCCAAACTCAATTCGCACTCAATTAAATATCAGACTGGAGAACTGGGGAGGCCGAGTGCTAATGTAAGAAAGCAGAGCGGCTGTTACTATTCACAGATCCATTATTCTCAACGTTCCCTTTATTTGATCATCTATTTGGCGAGAAGCTTGGGATATTTTCTGTTTATGAATTTGGCACTCTTGTGTTTTTCTACAAATGGTTATTGCCACGACAAGCACAAATGGATTTCCCTGATGGATAGCTGCAACAGGGTTGTGTTGCTACTTCCATTTGTTAGTGCCATTTTACCACTTGTTTGTGCATTTGTAATGAGGGAAGAGTCTGGAACATGCTGTATATCAATTAGGCCATCAAAGACAGTGGGCATTTATGGCAACGCCCTTTAACCTCAGGGTGAAATACCAGATTCTTGTTTTTGCATCACAAAAGAAATTGGTCCAAACCAAATGCTGCAATAAAATCGTTTTCCAAGCCCTTCCCTTAAAGAAGATGCCTGAAAGCATGAATTGTGCAGTCCTTTTAGGTTTGAAATAACCCTCAGCCATAAAAAAAAGAAGAGCAAAGTTATTCATGCAATGTCTAATTAGGCTTAAAAAATACCTCCTGCTTTGCTCAAATAAGACATTTCCAGGACGCTTTAAGAGCCATTTTTGAAATATTTTTCCACTCCCTTGATTGAACAGCTTCAAAAGATTTCCACTATGAATCCCAAGGGAACCAGTTAATCCTGATCTTCTCCACAAGCAAAGGGATCATCTCAATGTAAATCAGACAGGGCTTTTGATCAATCGGTCTTAAACACATGACGCCACAAGGAGCCTCGCCGCGAACAAGGTTAACATCTTGGTTTGTTCTCCGGCTCATAAGAGTTGGGGAACAAAACAACCGAGATGTGACGAAAAACATTTGTCCTAGAAAACAGTTTTTCGACTAGAAAAAAATCACCAATATGTAAGATTGAGTTAACATGTACAAGCTGCAGCCTGTCAGAGAAAATGAGGACATCAGTAACATACAAAACATGTCTTGACCACACTTGACCCTCTTCCATTTCTTTCTTAAAATAGAGGCGCCAGACCGAGTATACTTGTCCATGATGTAAACAAATGAGTAAACTTTAGAGTAAGCCTGTAAACGCCTCTGGATAATGAATGACAAACAACACACACCCACACACAAACACAGTTGGGCGTATGCATGATGTTTTACTGTTAGCTTGTTGTGTTTTCCAATTTGAAGGATGTCCAATTTAACAAGAATAATGGCTATTCTTCTGATAACAGTCAAATACTCCTCCTGAGCATGTGTTTAAATAATTAGGCCCACTCGAGGAAGCTTTAATGTCAGGAGGATCAATGTCAAATTATCACTCCATTTATCAACCACCAGTGCTTCCCTCAACATCTCATCCTGCGCCCCCAAAAGACACACACTCCATCTCTCTCCGTCTGCTATAATCTATTATGTATTCAGGGCAAAGTAGAGAACTGGAAAGACAAATGTCACCACATTATGAGTCACAGACAATATCAATATTGAATTTAAAAACAAACAGCAAAGGCCTTAGGATTTGATTCTCAGTTTCTCACATGAATGAATTGGACATCATCAACTTAAATTATAATAGTTTGGAGTATAAATCTGAGAGAGAAGAACATATGATAACAGGACACAAGTTTCAATTGTCATCCATAACCACTCTGACTTGCCATCACAATAAGATATTGGAAAACTTGGAGAGTACACGGTTCGCATATCGCCATCTGCCTGCTGCCGGGGTTACTTCATTGTATAGCAGCCAAATAAGTATTCTGCAGTGCTTTTTTGAGTGGCTTTCAATCTGCACACTTTCCAATTTTCTCATTTATTTTCCCACTGTTGTTGCAAACTAGACCAGATTACATCGATCCACCAATTCATGCAGGGCTGCACATGCACGCGCGCGAACACACACACACACACACACACACACACACCGAGAAGCAGGGAGGGGATGGTATAATAATGCACATATGCCTCGAATGATTCCCTGTTTAAATTATGCGGCTTACCTTGGACGTGCAGGGCTAGCAGGAGTATCCACATCCCCACACACATCGCCATGGCACCTCAACTATCCGGATCCGGTCTGATAAGCCGAGAGTGGGTGAAAGAGGCTCACTCGAGACGACAAAGACCAAGCATGCAACTTCTGCAAATCCCACTACGGCTCGAACTAGTCCCTCACTGATCAGTATGAGACTTTCGCAAAACTAGAGGATCGGTGTTGCGCTTCTCCGTAACAAAGCATCAATTTCACGTCTGCGGCGACTTCCTTTTTTTGTGGTTGGCTGAAGCAGAGTTTGCACTAAGTGGAACCTGGCCGGATCTCCCAAAAAATGAGATCCAATTACAGCTGCAGATTTGGCGATAAGGTGATGGAGCCTTGTGTTGAGTGTTCTTATCAAAGCAGTTTAACCATCTAGCTCTAGCCTTTGTTGCTCCATCCACTGCAGCGGCTGCAGGACTCTCTCTCTCTCTCCTTTCAGGATTGTGGATCAGAGGTAAAGTGGGCGGGAGGTCCTCGATCGATGCTGCGCTGGGAAGTTTCCAACACTTGGAAGAGTTCCTCTGGGGAAATGTCGCCTCGATCTTCCCTGTTTGATATTGACAGAGCACCTAACAGATATTCTGCTGGCACCGTCCCTGTTTTAGTTCCTTAAGTTCCCGGTTGTCTGCAGACACGGACAGTCGGAGTGATCAGACACTGCAGGCCGGTGAAGTTGTTGTAACTCTGGAAAATTGTGGGATGTACCCCCCTTTCCTCAGTCGTTTTTTTTATGTGGATAAAATACAGTGTAGCTTTATCCTGCTATGCGCACCGCCCCGCTGATGTGCCACTACAGTGTGTTCCTGACTATCGCTGACGCTTTCGGAGAGATCGGGATCGGGTGACGTTGTGCAAGGGAGGAGCCTGGATTGTACTGCGAAAAAAGCAAATGCATCGTCTGAAAGAAACACATCAGCCTTGGTAGCCCCCCTAAATAAGTGAATCCCAAACTTTTTTAGCAGGTCAAAATGACTCCATCTGTAACAGAAGGTGATAACATTGTCCGTAAATGGAAAAACAAGTATAGGAGGATTAAAATAGATCCATCGAAGGTACGGGGTGGAAATGTGGGAACAGGACAACAGCAGCGTGTACGGTCATGCAGAAGGGAAATAATGCATTGTGAAATACGGTTCATATGACTAAATCCTGAAATTCAGTGAGACTGAAGGGAAACGAGAAACAAAACCAAAACTGACAGAGGCAGTGGCGGCCGGCCCATAGGGGCGCTAGGGGCGCCGCCCCCCTCTTCCCACATGTTTGATTGTCATTAACAATTACAAATAAATAAAAAAAATATTTCAAAAAAATATTTTTATTTTATTTTATTTTTATTTTTAAAGAACAAAGTAAATATTATATAGTTGGTATCAGTAAAATGTATAATCTACAGTCTAAAGTTACTGATAAGTCACATGTTTCCTGGCTGGCCGCAGCGTGTATCATCACCCTCTCGTCCGGGCGGTAGAAAGGAGCCCTCAGCCAGAGCAGCAGCAGCCAACAAGCTGACTGTTGCTATCTGTAAACTCTGTGTAAACTATGCCGCCGAAACATAATTTCCGCCAATCAGCGTCGTCAGATCTGATGCTCAAAGGGCGCCCTGTCAGCGCCCTGGCCTGTGTGTCTGTGAGTTGTTTGGACTCTTATCCAAGGTGACACACACACACACAATGTTCGTATTTAGTCTCTTGATTTTAAATGGGAATTAAATCATTTGAGTCTTCCCAAAGCACCAGTGTTCTGCAGTTTCTGTGGGCATACTGTACTGTTGCACAGGAAGATTCATAGCTAACCACACTGAAGATTATGGATTATCTCATATTTTTAAGCCTCAATTTGTACTCGAAATAAAACACCTACATGTGCCAATTATTATGCCATAACCTTTACATTACTTCATCAAGCAAGAAAGTGTTGTATTTGTCATAAGCAAAGAAACATCAGGGATACCCTGTATGACCCCTGCAGCACCCCAGACCTCATGTGAACCACAAGTCTGACGAGCATGTCAGGGTGGGGCACTGAAAGCTAAAATATGATCCATCCTTACATGTTCTGACAGTGAAGTAACGTTGTCAATTAAAAATAGGGGAAGAATAACTGGATGGTGCTTTTGAAGGGAATGTTCTTACTTTTTAAATTATGTATGTGTGTATGCATGTGCATGGGCGATGGAGTTGGCAAACAGTAACTAACCCCCATATTTCCATCCTTCCTTCCTTCCTCCTCACTCCCAAGCTAGTTCATCAATTTCTCCAGAAACAACCAAACAGGATCAGGCCTTTGCAGGTACTGCCTGTAATGAATGGGAGGATGAATGTGATAACACTTCCCTCTTGTGGACAATAGTTCAGATAATTACAGCATGCCAAGACCATCTTGCTTGCTCGCACGTGGTCAAAATCCTGTCTTTAGCTGTAATTCACTATCAGGACCACGGAATTATTTGCTGAACAACAAGAGAAATTATCTGGCATGACAAAATGAGCACTGCGCTGGGCCAATTGGTTATTAGGGTCAGTATAGTGATTGGGGCACGGCAACATAAATCATGCTGCGTAAAGTGGAATACCACATGAGACATACTCTATCTAAGTGAAGGATGTGTGGTTAATAAACATGCCTACAATCCTGTTAAACACAATACAAACCAGAATAGGGCAGTCAAACATGGAGCATAAAGATAAACTGTAAGACTTCACATTTTGCCAGATAAAAATCTGCGAAGAAAAATGAAACCACTGCTACTTGAAATTCTGCATGCTTATCCCAAAGTGGTGGTTTTAGACAAATGGAATCGTGTTAACTGAATGTGCTAGTGTGCAGCTGAAACAGGCAAACATGGAAAAAGAGACATTCATGGTATCCCATAAGGAAGCATGAGTATCTAGGATTATGAATAAAATACACATTATGAATCTACAATTTCGATGTTATAATACGTATTTATCTTTGAGAAGATAATCACTTAAAAAAAGCTTTAAAGGTCAGCGCAGCAGCAATGAGGTAGTAATTTAAATCTGATTTGAGATATGGGCAATTTGGGAGGAAGGGAAATGCACTCCTTTAAAGACAACTGCCTTAAATGTACGCTTGAGCAAGGCACTTAACAAGTAGCAATCCAGTTGCAGGAGCCCACTGATCAGCAGTTGTTTCACACACCAAGGGTTTGAAGTTTTTTTACTCTAAATATTGTCACAAAAAGCTTCCATCCCCTTCCTGTGATACATAATGGCAAAAAAAAACTCCATATTTGCCCCTTGCCTTTGACTCATTATCTCTGATGCCCTCTTTATTGAGTGTCTGGGGTTATGATTGATTTACAGGCTAGCTGATAACATTTGATATTTTGCCAGTGCTCTAGGCCGGGACAGAGCCACTGTGGAGATGTAGGAACGGTTCTGCATAGTCATTTTGTAGATGCATAAATAAATGAATAAATGAAAGTAACAGATGAGGGGTTTCACTGATTAACACATCACTTACGACTAAATGGTGATGCTGCATTTATTTTACTGCAGAGAGAAAAGTTACTGATATTTTGCTGATGATAGTATTACTAATGCATTAATTAAGAAATATAGTAGCACTTATATGTACTTACTTTTAGTTTCCACAGCAAATAGACAAATAGACTATTCAGTCGAATCAGACTTCAGTCCTACCTGTGAAAATGATCACAGATAGCATGTGATATTTTTTGGACAAACACAATGTTCTCCAATCCGATTCACAATTGATACATAGGAACACAATTACAATTGAATTCATATCAATCTCATGAAACTCAAAAGGCACATTTTATAAACACGAACCATGTAGAAAAACAACTAAATTAAGTTACATCACATAACATATATCAATAACTGCTGTTGCACAGGGTGTGAGCCTAATTTGCTTAAGTCGCACATTCTGTCATCACCTCTGTCAGTGATGCAAAAACTGACTTAAATATAAAAAATGGCATCTGTGGTTTCTGTGACCTAATATGAGCTGTCAATATTGAGCAGAAAAAGAATGGAAGTAGTTTGGCAAAGTGCTGATGAGAAAAACGCAATCCAGGATTTAGCAGTCCAGAGTAGCATGACATCTGCATTGGGCCAGACCCAAGTCTTTCTCCCTGGAGAGCAGACAACTCTTTTGATCCAAACTATTACTTCCCCTGGCATGAATGCACAGTGACAGAAAAATCTGTCTCCTCAGAAACTGTGTTTGTTTTGAACTGAAATAGATCATCAATGTTACTGTATATAATATCTGATAATGTTAGAACAAATTATATTCTTACTTCACATTGTACATATTTTATAAAGCATAATTCTCATATTCACATCTTGAATTAACATACAGTACATCCCTGCTAGGCCGATTTACCTAATTCGCCTAATAATTTGTTACATTGCAATTATATGGTTGCAAACCACTCAAATGTATTGACTTGATGCAATGGATGGTAATTGTTTCATCCACAAAACATAGACTGGTAATGTCTCCTTTTCTGAAAGGCAAACACTTATTGAGGATTAGCAAATGGTTAATTTTAAAGTCACATTTTAAAGACGTTATCATATATGATTTGTAGATTGAAGTACTATTACAGGAATAACAATGTTAAGGCCAGTAGCTCCAACCTAAACAAGACCCTGATTCTAACTGATGGGGCTTTCACATCAACGTGTTTCCAGGGCCGGTTCGGAGCTAGAGCCTGAAAAGCACAGTTTTTTCCTGTTCCCACCGCTGCGGAGCCGCCTCTAAGCTCCAGAATCCGGTTTGTTTCAAGCACCAAAACATTGTTGGTCTAGAAGCAAGAACCGCATACGTCACGCTTACGTCGAGGGGGCGAGATTAACCTGAGCTAACAGTTAAAGGTGAGTACAGCAAATAAAAGTTGTAACAAGCAGTAGCGCTGAGCAAAGGGACTAGAACGCAACCACAGACACTTGTAAAAAAAAAAACACACTTTATAAACTCAGGCAACACTAACCAGGCTTTGTGTGATTCTGTTTATTTGTACCTTACTTTGACCATCCCTTCGCTGTTGATCATTGTAGAGAGCAGCTATCGGATGGAATCAATACATGGGCTGCACAGGTTGTCATGTCCGACTATCACAAGTAGAATCATAATGAAAAATATGCCGGTAAAATGTGCCTGTAGAAAACGGCTTATGCCACAATAGGATAGCAACAACAAGTAGTCAAGATGGTCAGTTTAGCTTCGGTTGCCATACATGCCAACCTTTCCAAATCCAAAAGAGGTAGGTTTGGGCGTTGATACGATGGCCTCGTAAGAACTCAGATGCTCAATTCTGTTGCTCGGTAATCTTCTTTATTGTTAAGAAAAGCAAAGCTATCCATAATGACTCCTAGGCTCTACTAGGATTCTCCATATAATCACTAGATTCAACTAGGTGTAACATGAATCTCTGTTAAACAGGCATAGAGATAACGACATCACAAGACGAACCGACACCAGACAAAGGGAGAGAAGGACTAAATATACACATTAGGCGATGGGGCACAGGTGGACACAATCAGGGCTGGGAACAACAATCAGTCTAGCAGGTGCCACACGGACAGGAAGTGCCGACACCTGGAGAGAGAGAGTCGATTAATTAACATCAAAAGACAGATATACAAAACACTAAAACACAACAGCTAACAGGATACTATCGCTAAAACCTTACAGTACCCCCCCTTTTACGGACGACTCCAGACGTCCTTGAAGCCTGAGACCGTAGTCTGTCAAAATCCGTGATTAGGGACTTGTCGACAATAAAGCTGCCCGGGATCCAGCATCTTTCCTCTGGTCCAAACCCTACCCAGTCAACCAGGAACCGTCTCCCTTTACCCCGCTTTCTTTCTGGCAGTATTTTTTCACTGTATAGATGATACCTCCGTCGATGACCCGGGGGGGTGGAGGTGGTGTCAGTCTGCTCTCTACAACTGGTTTCAGCTTGCTGACATGGAACGCGGGGTGGACCTTGAGGGACTTTGGGAGACATAGGCGAAGAGCAACAGGGTTAATAACTTTTGAAATGGGAAATGGACCAACGAACCGGGGAGCCAGTTTCCTGGAGGCGACGTGAAGAGGAAGATCCTTAGTGGACAACCACACTCGTTGACCGACCTTGTATTTATGAGATGGACGTCGTTTTCGGTCAGCCAAACTTTTCATGCAGGTCGGACTTCTCTGCAACATCTGGCGAACTCCCTTCCATACCCGGCGACAGCAGCGAACCAAAGCATGTGCTGATGGTACAATAACTTCCTGCTCGAGCCCCGGGAACAATGGAGGCTGGTATCCATGGACACATTGGAAAGGAGAGATTCCGGTGGCTGATGTGGGTAAGGTATTGTGTGCATACTCAACCTAAATCAGATGTTTGCTCCAGGTGGTAGGTTTCTGGGACACCAGACATCTCAAACAGGTCTCCATTTCTTGATTCATCCTCTCCGCTTGGCCGTTTGACTGGGGATGGTATCCGGAGGTCAGGCTCACAGTGGCTTGGATCAGGTGACAAAACTCCCTCCAGAAACGTGAAACGAATTGTGGTCCTCGGTCTGAAACGACATCGCTTGGGAAACCATGGATACGAAAAACATGGGACAACATGGCCTGTGATGTTTCTCTGGCAGAAGGCAATTTGGACATGGGGATGAGATATACCATCTTGGAAAAACGATCAATGACTGTGAGTACTGTGGTGTAACCTGCCGAAGGTGGAAATCCTGTCACAAAGTCCAACGCAATGTGACAAACTGTCGGTGGCGATCAGGTACAGTCAGGATGGGAGCTGTGGTGAACCTCCTCTTCAGTTCCAGGAAAGATTTATCTGCCTTTGGATTCCACACAAACTGAACATGGGGAGAGGTAAGGGCATGGAGAGGAGAGGCAACAGCACTGAAATTACGTATGAAACGTCTGTAAAAGTTACCAAACCCCAAGAATTGCTGAACTTTCTTTCTAGTGTCTGGCGTTGGCCAATTACGTCAAGCTGCGGCAGGTCTTCTCTGCCCATTCCCAACAGACCATGCATGGTCTGTTGGGAATGGGCAGAGAAGACCTGCCGCAGCTTGACGAGAAGTCTTGTTCCTAGCACACACAGGAAATGCTAACACATATTCTGCCACATCCTTCCCAATAGCAGGCCACCAGAATCTGTGTTTCACCATAAAGAGGGTCCTCTTGGTTCCAGGATGGCAGGAAAGAACAGATGTATGGGCCCAATGAATCACCTGAGAACGAAGTGTCCCTGGAACCAACAGGCGATTCTGAGGACACCCTTTATTGACACGATTCCCGCTGTTTGCCTGTTTGACCTTGGCTTCAATGGGCCAGCTCACACTCCCTATCACTCGGTCTGGCCGCAGAATGGGGTCTGGACTCTTGGGGACTGGCTCAGGATCATACATTCTGGAGAGTGCATCCGGCTTTCCATTCTGCGAGCCAGGTCGATATGACAGAGTGAACCTAAATCTATTAAAGAACAAAGCCCATCTGGCCTGTCTAGAGTTCAGGCGTTTGACCTTCCTGATGTATTGCAGGTTTTTGTGATCCGTCCAGACCAGGAAATCCTGCTCCGCTCCCTCCAACCAGTACCGCCACTTCTCCAAAGCCATCTTCACCACCAACAGTTCCCGATTTCCCACGTCGTAATTCCTCTCAGCAGAAGATAGCTTACGGGAGAGATATGCACACGGATGAATTTTGTTGTCCCCCGCTGATTTCTGGGACAGTAATAGCTCCAACGCCGTCGTTGGAGGCGTCTACTTCCACCACAAACTGTCGGTGGCGATCAGGTACAGTCAGGATGGGAGCTGTGGTGAACCTCCTCTTCAGTTCCAGGAAAGATTTATCTGCCTTTGGATTCCACACAAACTGAACATGGGGAGAGGTAAGGGCATGGAGAGGAGAGGCAACAGCACTGAAATTACGTATGAAACGTCTGTAAAAGTTAGCAAACCCCAAGAATTGCTGAACTTTCTTTCTAGTGTCTGGCGTTGGCCAATTAGCCACGTCACTGACCTTAGCTGGGTCCATTTCCACCTTGTTAGGGGAAATCACATAGCCCAAAAATGCCACAGTGTTCACATGAAACTCACATTTTTCAGCTTTCACAAACAAATGGTTAGTCAGGAGTCTCTGCAGAACAAGGTGAACATGGTTAACATGAGTATTCTTATCTGGAGAAAAGATGAGAATATCATCGAGATACACAAAACAGAAAACATTCAGGAAATCTCTTAACACATCATTAATGAGGGCTTGGAAAACAGCAGGTGCATTACAAAGTCCAAAAGGCATCACCAAATATTCGTAATGTCCTGGAGGCGTATTGAAACCTGTTTCCACTCATCCCCCTCCCGGATGCGCACAAGGTGATAAGCATTCCTTAAGTCGAGCTTGGTGAATATCTTGGCTCCCTGTAACAGTTTGAATGCCGTAGAGATGAGTGGAAGGGGATATCTGTTCTTAACTGTGATCTGATTTAGCGGACTGTAGTCAATATAGGGCCTCAATGTCCCGTCCTTTTTCCCCACGAAAAAGAAACCTGCCGCTGCTGGGGATGAAGACGTCCGAATCAAACCAGCGTTAAGTGAAGAATCGATATATTCCTTCATGGCCTTTCTTTCTGGCCCAGAAAGTGAGTACAACCGTCCCTTGGGAATAGTAGAGCCCGACAGAAGGTCTATGGGACAATCGTACGGTCTATGGGGTGGCAAAGAAGTAGCTCATGTTTTATTAAACACCTCCTTGATGTCTAAATAACACACCAGGACTTTAGCCAAATCAGGAAAGTCAGAAGGCTTAGAAAAAATGTCACTGTTATTGCCTGATCCCTGCTTAAAGTTACTTGATCTGTGCAAATTACACAACCCTGTTTTACTGGTTGAACAGGAACGAGAGCACTCATCCCCCCACTCTTTAACCCTTCCTGTCTGCCAGTCAACGTGAGGGTTGTGTTTAACAAGCCAAGGGTACCCCAAAATGAGAGGATGTTGAGCAGAGTTAAATAAATGAAAACTTATTTGCTCACAATGTTCCTGATCTATGACTAATACCATGGGCTCAGTGCGATGAGTAATAGTACATAAAAGGCGGCCGTCTAAAGCAATAGCCTCTAAGGGCTGATCTAAAAGAACAACCTTTAAGTTTAAACTTTTAGCCAACTCCCAGTCTAACAAGCTCTCATCAGCCCCAGAATCGACTAATGCATCCTGAGTCATAGTATTATCACCAAGTTTGATTTGTACCTGCATTAATCTTCTGAGCGGAGAGTCGAAGGAAGTCACTCGGCTCACCCACGTCTTCCTTCCCGCTGAGGAGCCTGATCTTTTGTCGAACAGGCTGCCGAAACATGACCCTGCTGACCGCAGTAGAAGCACCGCTGCTCCCGTAGACGGCGCTGACGTTCCTCCTGAGTGAGTCTGGCTCTACCGAGCTGCATCTGTTCCTCCACGGCGATAGGGGGCGCTTGTCGCTCTGAAGATGAAGACTGGGAATTCCTCTGCCAAACGTAGTATTCCCTTGGTAATTCCTGTCTGAAAGGTGGAGTGGATTCTGTATTCCCTCCTTTTTCCCGCTCTCTTTCAGCTAGATGTTGATCAACCCGGATAGCCATGGCGATGAGTGAGTCCACATCTTCAGGCAGCTGTAATGGAGCCAATTGATCCTTTATGGGATCCGCTAATCCATGCAGGAAAGCATCAAAGAGAGCCGCTGAGTTCCACCCACTCTCCACTGCCAAAGTACGGAAATCGATTGCATAATCTGCCACTCTCCTCTGCCGCTGCTTAATGTTCATCAGGGCTCTCGCTGACTCTCTCCCGGGTGATGTCAGATCAAAAATCTTGCTCATGGTATCCACGAACAGTCTTAACTACTGACAAACAGGCGAGGACCGGGACCACTCCGCTGTTGCCCAGGCTTCCGCTCTCCCCGTCAGATGAGAAAAAATAAAAGCTACCTTAGCTTGATCGGTGGGAAATGCTGCGGGCTGGTGTTTGAAGTGGAGATCGCACTGCACCAGGAAAGGACGACAGTTTCCAGATTCTCCGGAGAATTTCTCTGGCGAAGCGAGGCGGATCGTAGGCGAATGCACAGGTACTTGAATGGGAATATCGACAGACCCGACCCCCGCTGGACCGGAAAGCTCTGCCGCAGGAACACCAGGATTTGCCACGAGGTGAGTGAGTACTTCCCACATCTTCTCAGCCAGTAGGTTTATTTCCGTGGACACAGTAGCTTGAAAGTTGTCCTGACGAACATTTAAGCCCTGGACCCCTTGGTTAATTGCTGACAGCTGTTCCTCATGTTGGTGAAGGAGTTTACCCTGCACCTGCAGGGTCGTTCTTAGCGTTGTGGAATCGGCTGAGTCCATCTTGTTTGGTCGGTTCGTTCTGATACGATGACCTCGTAAGAACTCAGATGCTCAATTCCGTTGCGTGGTAATCTTCTTTATTGTTAAGAAAAACAAAGCTATCCATAATGACTCCTAGGCTCTACTAGGATTCTCCATATAATCACTAGGTTCAACTAGGTAATGTAACATGAATCTCTGGTAAACAGGCATAGAGATAACAACATCACAAGACGAACCGACACCAGACAAAGGGAGAGAAGGACTAAATATACAAATTAGGCAATGGGGCACAGGTGGACACAATCAGGGGTGGGAACAACAATCACTCTAGCAGGTGCCACACGGACAGGAAGTGCCGACACCTGGAGAAAGAGAGTCGATTAATTAACATCAAAAGACAGATATACAAAACACTAAAACACAACAGCTAACAGGATACTATCGCTAAGACCTTACACGCGTTGAAAATGTGCACTCCCAAATGAGGTAATCAGAAGAAATGGAACCCCAGTAATTACATGTATAAACCATGTATTTAACATTTATTACATAATTTTATGCATTTTTCAGAAAAAGCGGTAGTTTGGTAAACAGTGACATCAACGACATGTCTGGTCTGTAAAATGCCCGAAAAGTAAAAGAATGGGAGATAAATATCCCAAAGTCTCCAAATGTTATTATATTTTTAATGTGTTTCTGGCCCTTTTTCAGTTGAGACAGTGTAGATGAAGGATGTGTCAGGATGTAGAACTCTTGTGTGTACATTGGATAAAGCCAGGTTCATATTCTTGTTTCATGTTGTTGACATATTAGAGTCAAAGGTTTGCACAGAGCGAAATATCTTTCGGGCTTTCAGATTGCTGTAGTTCACTAAACACATTAAAGACATGTTTGGTGTTGAAAATGTCAGAAAAAGTGAAAGAATGGGAGATAAATATCCCCAAATCTCAAAATTGCATTATATTTTGTGTATGTTTGTGGTCCTTTTTCAGTTGAGACACTGTATGATGCTTCCGGAAAAGGACCAAACACTGGATGTCTTTCAGTCGCCAACATGTGTTTTCGAGACACTGATATTAACGTGGAAATCCTGCAGGACTCAAATGCCTCGTCGGGGGTAACGCTGCCTTTCCCGCAGCATTACCCCCGGTCTGCACGTTGTTCTCTTTCAGAAACACAGAGGACTGTTTGTATGATGCGATCACGCTGCAAACGGTGTCCACCAAAAGTCGAGTCCAGTGTCCACCATTGAGGTCACAGAGGTCCGGACCTCGGTAATTTTTTCAAGGTGTATAATAAAAGTTGTGAAATAACTGCACACAAGGTTCCTTGTAGTAGTTCCGTTCACTGGCAGTGGGGGCGCTGCATAACTACGTAGCCTGTATTAAAGCAAACAGAAGAAGACAACAATTTATGCACTTGAGCACTTTTTTTGAACACACTCTTTGAAAATGAGACTTTTCGTGGCTGTCCAGGAGGCTTGAGCACTCTTTCCAGTTATTAAGTCCGGAATTTACAAAGCTGTCATCTCCACATTTGGAGGAAAGTTACAAGCCGCAGCAAATCTGCATATTTCACTGAAGGCTCATTTAGTGGCTTTGCAAATAATTAACTACTCTCTGTTTCTGTACCATTCTGCATTGAAGCACCTTTCTCTTTTCCCAAACGATCTAGCGGTCTTCTTTTTTTCTACAATTAGCTGTGCAGCTTTACCCGTCTCAATGTCCCGACAACAAACCTCCACGCAGTCGGAACCAGCCTGTTTCTGTTCAACGATGCCGGCGGTTTTGACAGTCTCAGCGGTCGCAGAGCTGCTGCTTTGGGGTTCATCTGGCTGCGCTGGTTCTAGGGTTGAAGGGCCACTCCAGAGTTGTGGATGTCAGGGATGTGACATTGAAGTTGTTGAAGTTCAGTTTTGCTTGACTGTATTTTATTAAATTAAGCGCTGGTTCTTCTGACATGTTTGCGATATCAAGGCTGACAAAGAACAACGTAACAAAGAAACAAATCTAAGCTTTTGTATTGGTTGTAATGTACATAGATACATTTGAATGGTGTGACAATGTCCTCTTTGATTGGATTAAAATATAACTCTTCCTGTTATGTGTGCTGCTTATTGTACCTAATGCAATGTATAGCCTCTATCGCTGCCTGTAGCTAATGAAATTGTCTTATCATCCCAATCAATTTGCAAAAATAACAAAATATACACAGCTAGATCAGATCGCGTTCATTTTAGATGCAACTTTAGAGCAATGGCTCCTTTGCCTCCCTGCTTCCGGTGCCCCTGCCACCCGTATAGACAATGAATATAAATATAAAAGACATGCTAAAAAAAAAGGGACTCAACTGAAATACCATTTAGACATTTGGTGACACAGTCATGGCCCCAGACACACACATCATCGAGAAAAAAAATCCAATACTGCAATGGTTGAGGCAGCTGATTTCTTCAAAGCATTATTTCTTTCTCCAGAGACTAATCAAATATGTTGGTTTTCTGGCATTGGCACCAAGTGTAGCACCAAGTGTAGCACCAAGTGCTCTAAAATCACCGAAATAAAAAAGGAGGAAGTATAAAGAGTTTAACTGTCAGTGGGTTCTAAGAAAATCCCAGAAAAGATAATATGACAAGTCATAGGTGCCCCTCTCACCTCTGGTGCCTCAGTGTTGGACAAATTGGAGGTAAAATACCTCTGTGGCCAAAGATAAATGGTTTATGAGGTATCTAGTGCGGACAACGGTATTTTAATATACATACCTACCTGACCTCTGCCCACATTCTGCACTTCAAAAGGAGAAAATACAAATGAGAACATCTGCACTGGGCTCTCATGAAATGAATCATATATTCTATGTTTTATGTCGCATATTTAACGGAATTCTTTGACCTGTCCAATATCAAAGAATGAACAATAATTAATATTCATACATTTTGTTCAAAATCTAGTTTTTAGACCCCAGCACCAGACAGGATATAAAAAACGAAAAACATCATGCACAAAAGCACAAACAATGAAACTAGGCATGAAGTACATTACAAAATGAGAACACTAAGCTTAAAAACACACAACAATGTAGGTAGAGACAGTGATACACAAAACAAACAATGTTATGCTTAAAAGCAAGTGCTGCTAAAAACACGTTTTAAAAGGTGCGTTTTAAGAAGTTATTTAACACTAAGGAGACAGAGTGCATTCCGAGCTCTTCATGCAGAGCACAGTTGGGGATCCGTCGTCTGTAGTTTTCAGATTGCAGCATTGTTGGTGAATAATGTCTTCAGCAAACTGGGTGGTATTTTGAGTATGAATAGGGTCACAGAGATAATGTAGTGCAGAGTGGTGAACAACTTTGTATGTCGGTGTTATGATTTTGTTCCAAAGGCGAAAGAGAACAGAAACCAGAGTAAGGTTGGTGGTACACTTTATTTTTTGTTTGGTTGGACATGTTTGAGAATATGGGCAAAAAAGTTGGAAAAGAGGGACGTCTACTAGTTGATGGAAGGATGAAGAACAAAGCCTTCCAGTAATAACATTTCGAGGCAACAAGGGCATTAGCCAACTTTTCACCATTAGGTGGTGACAAGAAGAATGCTAATCTTTGCAATGGAGTTATATATAATAAAGACAATACATGGATGTTAAACATGACACTAAGTTGTCATACTCAAGACAATTGAGATACTGGAGTATTTGTTAATAGTTTGAAGTTGTTCGCTTAATATGCATTTAATACAATGGGGATAAAAAACATTTCAGTGATACAGAAAACAAGTGGGCCCAACACATAACCTTCAGGTTCGATATAAACCGCCTCAGTGCAGTTCCTGATATGTCCAGAACATTGAGTAGGATGAAATGACTGAGCGTGTCGAGGGATAATACCTGAGCTGCCCAGAAATTGTGCATCCTAACATTTTTGCCAGGAAGGGAAGATTGGATATATTTTTGTAGTCGCAGAGGTCCTCAAAATCTATACCATTTCCCCTTTTGTGAAGTTGCAACAGGTATCCAGGGGTAATGGCCCTCATTCTGAAATTCAGTTTAGAGATGTAGTTAAAAATAACTTTATTGAACTGGATAGTCCAGCAGATCTCAACGAAAATCAATGGGAGCAGGGACATGAACGAAGCCTACACGCTGCTATCAATATATTATTTCTGCAAGTTAAAAAAACATTGTGGATGCTGATACTGTATGTAGTTGGAAGCTTTTTAGAAATTAGGAATTTGGGGTTACCGAAGCGTACTTTTAAAAATAAGATATAGTGACTCACAATGTCCTACCAAACAGTATTGCAGAACAAAATTGGGGTTTATTACTTAGCAGCTTTCAAGGCACAATTGTAGCTGATCTGAAGTTGTTTAAAGGGGACCTATCATGCAAAATGCACTTTTGTACGTCTTTTATACATGAATATGCATCCCCGGTGTGAACTTACCGGTGTGAACTCACCAAGTGTCAGAAAACACAACCCTCTCTCTTTCCTCCATACCCAAATCTCTAAAAACGGGGCTGCAATGGAGCTGATACAGATTGATACAGATTTGAAATTGTTCTGACGTCAGAAACGGGGAGCTCCGCCTATATGGGCAATTATCCACCTTTCAGGGGAATGAGAGGTTGCCGTGGCATGGTAACAGCATGGTAACATCATGGTAACAGCATTGTAACATGACGCTCGTGCCTCGCCCCCCTCCTTTGCAGGGGGGGGCGTGGTCAGCTGCAGCTCATTTGCCACAGAATCAGCCCTTGTGAAGACAGGGCTGGAATAGAGCAAATAGAGCGAAATGAGGCATGGCTAAAATTCATGATCTGTTTGGTATTTTGAAAAAAAGATTTCACAGACATGTTTTATATAGGTATGACCCTACAATATATTATTCAAATATAGCATGATAGGTCCACTTTAAATGGTATCTGTGGTCTCCCATAGATTCTCCTTCTCCACAAAACAAATCAACCTATTTACATACTTAAAAACCATACAAAAACGTGTAATTTCCCTGTATTTAGTTTTTTAACAAAAATAATGCCAACAAGGCCAACTTGGGGCCCCAACATTGTGAGATAAGCGGAGATATTGCGGAGAATGGCTGAACCGACGCAGCACAGCACACATTTAAATGTAAGTATGTAGTGGCGTAGAACATGTAAATATGTTACTTTGTTGCATTTGTTATCACCAAAAATGTGTTTCGTGAAAGTAAACCAAGTTCATAATTAGATACACATCGTGAGGTATTTATTTTCGGTACAGTTTATGTTGAAACCGTTAGAGAGAGTGGCACACTTGTTAGCCTGTTCCATTATTCTTTGTTTTCCGAAGCCGTGGCTTGGAAGTATACTTGCTTCGTTTCTGAAGGAAGTGACTTGGAAGTATGCGACTATCAAGCCAGTATCCTCGCGATTGAGAAACGGCCTCGCTGTTTGAGGGCTTGATAGCCCACTCCCCCTCCACACCGCTCCACACTCGTTGCTTTGGAACAGCCCTCAATATGGCGGACCCTCCGCGTGAACGCGCAAACGGAGGGGTAGGGTGTAGGGGTAGATTGTAGGGGGCGGTTTGGGAATGGGCCTCACTCTCGCAGGGGGTGCGCGGAGAACTGAGCGGAGAACTGCGCACAGCAGCTGAGGCCCTCTGGGCGGGGCCCCCTGCGCAACGCGGGGCCCCATGCAGCCTGCGTGATTGGCGGCCTGTAGGGAGGGGCGGCCCTGCCTACATGCATGCCACATGGGAATGCACACCAGTTAAGCAATTCTGGCATAACATCACCGACAACCTTTCTCTTTTGCTGGACTGCCACATCCCACACACACACACACACACACACACACACACACACACACACACACACACACACACACACACACACACACACACACACACACACACACACACACACACAGTTTTTGTTTTATTTTTTTGTCTCCATGTATATTTTGTTATTTGTCTTGTCCACTTGTAAATGCTCCTTATTAAAATGAATTATTATTATTATATGATTTTCTGAAATTAGAGCTTCATCTAGTATCAAAATCCTAATTAAAATGTGTCAATTTCTAGACACACATTTTTTTCAGATTTCTATATTTTCCAATATTCAAAGCTACATTCATCCATTCACCCTTGGCTTTTTGCGACTCTCAGCTCTAGTTTAAATGTGCCGAAGTGTTATGATCACTATCTTTGCAAACTGTGGATCCAACAGCTACATCTCATCAAGGAGGCGCTTTTGCAGCGACAGCAGGATAACATCTCTGCTCTGAGGATAATGAGATGGATTACATGCATGGCAGCACTTGCTAAGTTACATGGTTTTAACTATCTTTCAACAGGCTCATTTTCAAGCTACTTTGACATCCTATAGCCTACCAATGCAGTCTCCACTTTGACTGGCTGCCTTGTTAAAAATGTGGATGTCTCCACTGTCATACAGAAGCAACTAAATATCCCCACATGAAGATGAATTATTATTCAGAGGGTGCTATCAGCCACCCCTAAATCACTCAAGGTTTCATAATCACAGTACCTTCGTGATGGCATTAAGCCATATTTATTTCACTCATCAGGGCTAAAAATAGGCGTAGTTTAGAATAGCTGTTCCTTCTTAAGCTGTGGAAGGCAGGTTACTGTCACTGATGTCCACATGTGCCAGCCGGGGTTGATTTGCTTTCAATCCAATCAATTCAAATTGTAAATAGAAACTGCCTCATTTGCTAATGGTTCAGTACTCTCTCAGATATCTCCTGGTTCTATATAATAGTTGTCATGCCAAAAGCTTTTCCCTTTTTTGAATTTGAAAGAATATCCATTTTGCTGAATTGATTGCTGAATGGAGAATGGATTGAATCCAGCTTTGTGTCAGCATTCAAAGTCAGGGTTTAAGCACATGTGCTTCACACATTTGCAAAAAATGTGGCAAGCCTGTAAAGCCTGATAAAAGGCCTAATATAATTGACATCCTTCCTAGGACAAGGATTCAGCATGCTGGAAAAGAACCCAGGAACGCCTAGTAGAAAGTAAAGAATGTCCATTACCTTGGCTTTAGACACCACAGGAATATTTAAAATCAGCTACGCCCACAAACCACATCTCTAGTGGGTAGAGTTGATGCAAATATCTACAAGGTCAAAAAGCAATGTGGAAAGAACTTCCTCAATGTTGTTAACATAATTCAGCGATTTCACAGAGTAATAACGGGGAAGAAAATATCCTTCTGTCTGACTGGGTAGGACACCTGAAGGTGACACAGCTGCTCTGCCCCTGTGGTACTGTACAAGTCTCGATCCTTCAGTTGGGATGCTTGATGACTCATTATTAACCAAACTGCTTGTTTATAATAATATTGTCTATCATCTGCTGTGTGAACTACGACACGCTCATTAAACCAAACCCCTTGTTGAGTGAATGTTTCCAGATTGCTGCACCCCCAATGTGCTGTTTGTAAGCAACACATATCAGTCATTGCAAAAGGGGGGTTTGTTTACTCCCATACTTATTACAGATTGCCATGTCTGTGCTTTTGACTGCAAATAATCCAAACAGACAAACAAACAGAAATTGGGTGATGACAGAAAAATAAATGGATTTAAAGAAAATCTTGTTCCTCTTTGGACAATGTAAATTGATGCAAAGTAAATGTACCAAAACCTAGATTGGACATTTTGAAAAGCTTTCTGCAATCATGCTCACGCTACTCCAGACTATTGCCCGAGGCGGGTGATTTGATTTCTTTATTTCAAAGGAATACATCATTAAAAGTGTTTTCAGAGAGACACATGCTTTTCGCTGGTGCCTTTTAACTTCTATTTCTATTTCTTGATTTATTTACCATACGGATTATTAGCATATATTTATCTGGAAGGGGAGACACAAAAGGCCAGACTGCAAAAACAAACAAACAAAAATTATTGAATAGGCTGGCGGTTCAAAGTAAGAACAAAGTATGAGACTTTATTTTTAAGCTGGTCAACACAATGCTCCAAAATGTAGTAGAGATCAGAGAACAGATGTCACATTGCGCACTAACTATGTGTTCAAAGTCTGCTCATATGATTTATTTTATTTGATGATTATTTATTCAGGCATTATATTTCAGATTAAAATCTGTTTTTCGTAAAGACCTCAGAGGCAAGGCATATTTTTATTTAAAAAGCATCTTTCAACACAAGGCATTTTTCAAAGTGCTATACAAAAAATGAAAAACATTAAGAGTATTAAGATAGAGTGCAGCAGAAACACATTATAAAAGGACCAGCAGTTTTCCGGTACTTTGTTCCAGATATATTGAGCATGATAACTGATTGCTACTTCTTTAGTTCTGACTCTGAGGACAGAAAGCAGACCTGACCCATAACACCTGAAGGTTCTGGATGGTCCATAATGAAGCAGAAGATCAAATGTGTTTTTGGGCCCCAAACCATTCAGTGCTTTATAAACCAGCAGCGGTAAACCAGTGTAACGATTTTAAAGAGCAAGACACATGCACAAGAACACAATCATCAAAACAGAAACACAACTACAAAATAAATAAGGAATTACAAATAGTTATTACAAATCTTCAAGTTGAATGGAATACCATACTTTGGGGAAAGTTTGCCTTTCATTCCATTTAAAAGGTGCATAGTACCTGAAAACAGTAGTGCCATATGTGTTGGCATGGTACAGGATTGTGTAATGTATTTATCGATTTAAACGAGATGAAGAGATGTGCAGTCATTTAAAAGCTTCCAATTTATAAATGGATTACATGAGGAGACTCTTTGTTCCTGACTGTTACGGATTGCACTTTACATAAGATGCATTTCCCATAGCTGCTCATCAAAGCAAAAATACAATTTCCTTTAATTTGTCTCATTTTACGAGGATAATATTATCAGAGTAGGAAGGTGAATCAATCGGTGTTGGATGTAAGGGAAGGACATGATTTGACTGTTTTATGGTCTGCTGATTTATTCTCGTAATAAGGTAGACAGACATGTCTGCACTCCATGAATACACTTTAATGCTTTTAACAGCATGGCTGCAGACAGAACGTAATTTCCCTGCTTGTGTTCTTGTAAATTTCATTGTATTATTCTGCAGTGCCATCAATATTAACAATTATAAAAGCCATCAGATGTGCACCCAAATGCAATCAATAGCTGTTATGTTAAGCTCTCAGGAAATGCACTGCAGGCAGGAGATATATTTTATTCTGTCATTTGAGTGGGATTATTATCTGTAGTTGGCGGCTACAATCTCACCACATGAAAAAAGTTTTAGGAATATGTAACTTTTTTTTCTCTCTGCTTGTCATGGATTCTACCCACTTTTAGTTTGCTATCATCTGCATTGGCCTTATCTCTAACTATCCGGTCATTTAAGATCAGGCTTCCTTTCGACACTTGCAATCTGCTCATACCCCTCACCTGCTACTCATTCCCTCATTAGCGCCTCAGCAGTTCACTTTCACTTAGTTCCTGCCAGATCCTCTTGTGTGTTACTGTCAGCTCGACACATTTTTAGTCATTTATTAATGTGTTAATCTGTTTATCTGATCTGCCCACTCTGACCCTGACTGCTCCTTCCTGGACTTGTTAACTTCTGTTAATGATCTCCTAGTTTTAGCTATGATAAGTTAAAGAGGCTATTTTATGTTTTGGGGGTTTTCCCTTTCCAGTAGTTTGTTTTATAGGTTTGTGTGCATGTAAATGGTCTGCAAAAGCAAAAATTCTCTCCAACACAATCCCTCCATGCGGGAAACGCCTCGATTGGACTCCTTTGTTTTGCTTTTGTTACATAGTTTCACCACTATGTAATAACCTGCGCTTCTATTGGCTAGCAGTCAAACACATTGTACCTGATCAATCACAACAGAGCCGGCCAGCTAAGCAAATATAAATATGAAACCTGAACATTATTATATTAACTTAATTTTGAAATTATCTTTTGCCTGCCTTATAATTATTGTATTTAAAAAAGGGATATTTGACCAAAAAGAATATATCACCGTTCAAACCATTGAAATGCAATATACACTGCACTTAATTGCACATTACCACATGATATAGTTATTTGTTATAAAGAGCAAAATAAAAAAAAGCAACTATGATTGCAATTGCGTTATTTTTATTGAAAATAGGGAGAAAAGGTTAACTGAATGGGAATTCAAGCAAAAAACAAACAAATACTAGCATCAAGTAATGCAGATTATTTTACAAAAGCTTTTCGATAGCATTTGTACATGTTCCCAAGGTTATCCATCTTTCTATATGTTGATTTATATACGGTTTGTGTGGTGATGTATCAGTACATTTATGTATTATGTGTATGCTATGTTTATACACATTTTTCTGCATACATTTGTTCTCATCTCTTTACCATTTTACTGTGATTGATATGTTGTGTGATATTCTTTTTGTTTCTAATTTTGCTTAATTCATCTGCTTTTATTTTCTTGTGAAATACTTTGTGACTCATTTTGAAAGCATAAATAAATGAATGTATTATTCATAGATTCATAGATTATGCAGCTAAATAAATAATAGCATTTAAGTTACCTACCTTTTCAAAAAAAGTCACTGTGCGTCTGAGGAGCTAAATTGCTGAGCAAGAAGAGGAAAGAAGAACCCAGAGAGTATATCTGGAGATCTTTAATTTCAGTCTTGGGCTTCAAAAGACTGCAGAGAGAAAATGAGAGAGTTGGTGAGTGACCAGTGGGCTATCAGCAAATGGGTGGGCAGTGACACAGGGCTCATCACAAGGGACCATTTTGAAGGTGCACACAGGATAAAATTACTCTGTCTGAATACATTCTAGCTGTGGGCAGCAGCAATTTTCAATATAATATTTAATCATGGCTGAAGCATTAGTAAAATAAGTCATGGAATTTATAGGATTATCATTTCTCTGCTGTTGTAAAACCTCAGAAGGGTGTATTACAAGTAGGTGCAACATTTTGTTTCGTACACGATGAAGAGAAACATTCTGTTTGAGAGAGATAGAGATGGAAATCTGTTTGTATCTGGAGGACTTGTTTATGTTGGTATTATCACAGTGGGGGCAAGGCATCAGCTCCAGATCAATCCTCTTTAATGCTTATGTGAGAGAAACATCTGGTTTTCAATTAGATATTTAGCAAGCCCGACAACAGGGGGTTACCTCAAAGTAGCAGCAGTGTCACTGGGCCTGCAATAATGATGTGGCTAATGTGCCTATCGAGCGGCGTGTTGGATCGAGAGCTCAGCCTGCCGCAGTATCTTAAGATAGCACGGTGCAGTCTGTTCCTTCTGATAAGGTGCAATCTGATTCAAAGCGAGCAGGCGTGCTGCAGGAATATAAGTCATCTGACAGAAAATAAAACCCAGTCAACAGCCACAGATTAATAAATCCACAGCCTCAATCAGAAAAATGTGATCCTGTCATGTTGGTTTCTGTTTGAAACACCAACAGTCCGCCAGCCAATCTCTAAAGCCTGTGTGCCTGCGTGAGTTTGAATAATACCCTCTGAGCATGCCATGGGGTTATCAGCATTCACCTCCCGGTAACAACCAGTATGAAGTTGTTGGGAAAAAGTAGGATTTTTTTAGCAGAGGTAGCAACATTTAACAATACGGAGATAGAGTAAAAAATAAAAAAAGGGGACTTGCCGGAGCTGATAAGACCTCAGGATGCTGAAACTGATTTCAACCAATTTTTCTCAGCATGTGAATGTTGCTGATCTAACGAAAATCTACTGAACAGCACAGTAGAAAGTAATGGATGTTGACTTGTAACATCCTGTATCTATGATAATCAAAAGCGTGGTTCAAGGGACACTTTTGGGACGTGATGGGCGCTGAGGGCCAGTTGACAAAACTCAGCTGTCTGCAATCCTTTCAATGTTCATTCTAAATATTTATCATGGATGCAAAAAAAGTGGTGCTTACACGTTTTAACTCATGTTCTATGATCCCCAAAGCCAGATGAGGAGAGTGCTGGGGTTTCCCCTGACTGATCCAACACTGGAGGCATATTTCCCTGCATGTGTCTGACATATATGGAGAGGGGAAGTGAGGCAAGACCCCCTGCTGCTCCCTGCACGTCCCCCCGGGCTTCCAACCACCTAGAAATGGTGTACAAGCTGGTGATGATCGGGACGCTGGTGCTCAGTCTTCAACCCTGAGGCTGACTCAATCTGGCAGTCGATACAAATACAGCTTCTACAGGTTAGGGCTTGCATCTATGGACAGAATGACTGACGAAGCATCCCCCCGTTGAAACAATTGAACGGTCTCACAATAGTCCTCATAATTGTCCATGGGATAACCAGCCATCGCATTACATTTTTCAGTCTCTTAGAAGACAGCATAACTACAGGGAAAGTCAACCTCACACAGAATGTACAATGTGAATTAACAGCAGGGATCAATTCATAGTTAGCTATTGAATTGCTATTTCAGATGGCTTATCTCTATCTAAACATGCATTTGCATTTAGAAAGAAGCGCTAAAAATGATTAATGGAAGTATTTGGTATAATTGTATTATCAGAGTTCAAAGTTAGCACCCTGGCATATGGAAAAAATCTAATATCACAATACTTTTACGAAATCCATATTGCAGCGATATGGTTGACCATTGGTGCTCACGTAATATATTTAAACAATAATGTTATGTTGAATAATGATCAATAAGGTGGCTACAACAAACCTTTAGTGGGTAAAGAAAAATGTTAGAACAGCTAGAGCAGCCATTAAAACCAGGAAGACAAAAGCTAGACTTGTATCCCAACATCGATTTATAACTTTGATGTTGTGATTAATTCCTTAAAAATCAATCAACGTTTATTTATACAGTATAGCCCAATATCACAAATGTTACATTTGTCTTAGTGGACTTCACAGTTTGTACAGAATATCAGTATGACAATACGACACCCTCTGTCCTTGAGATACTACATTACAAAAAGGGCCAATGTTGTTACACTTCTGTCCACTTCTCCCCATACAATTTGCTTCCCTTTTTAAGCAAATAGATTGAAAAAGCTGTTTTTAAACAGTTGAGCAATTTCATGTTTTTAACTGACGGTTTTGATGTGTTTCAGTCGGGCTTTCGACCTAACCACAGCACTGAGACTTCTCTTGTTAGGGCCTTAAATTACATCCATTTGAACACAGACGGTGGCTTAATATCAGTGTTAGTATTATTAGATCTCAGCGCTAACTTTGATACTGTTGACCACAACATATTACTAGACCGTCTTGAAAACTGGGTGGGAGTTTCAGCAACAGCTCTAAACGGGTTTAGCTCCTACTTAAAGGACAGAACAAACTTTGTCTCAATAGGTAATTACAAATCAACCCTCATAAATATGTCATGCGGGGTTCCTCAAGGCTCCATCTTAGGACCTTTGCTTTTTAATATTTTATATGCTACCTCTGGCTGAAATTATTAAAAAGAGCGATCTAAGCTATCACATCTATGCAGACGACACCCAGATTTATTTCAAAATTACACCGGGAGACTATTCTCTGATTAGAACACTGAGCAAGTGCATTGAGCGAATCACTGACTGGATGACTCAGAACTTTCTCCAATTGAAAAAAAAGAGACTGAGATCATTTTTTTTTCGGAGCAAAGAAGGACCGATTAAAATCATCATAATCACAGAGCTTCAGTCGGCAGACTACAAAGTAACTCACAAAGAGAGAAATCTGGGTGTAGTGATGGACTCAGACCGGAATTTTAGCAGTCACATTACAACAGTTATTATAGGTCTGCACACTACCACCCAACACACTCTCACTCCATAAATGTTGTTTATGCTGTATTTGTTCTTAAATGTATTTTGTTTTTATTTTGTAAAGCACTTTGAATCGCCACGTGCTGAAAAGTGCTATATAAATAAAATTGCCTTGCCTTGCCTTGCCTACATATCCCAGACAGCTCCAGCTGAAGCCAAGCCTGTCCCACCAATCTGCACACAAATGATTAATTCACCATGTCTCCTTCCAACCAGCCAAGAAATAAAATGCCGTTTTGATATTCATGATAAACAGAATATGCAACTGCAACATTTAAAATGTAAACAGATGCAGAGATGGGTCTCTAAAAACCTTACTAACTGCCTGTCTGTTCGTCCATCCATGCTTTGATATATCGGAAAACATTCATCGGATCCACTACAAACGTTATGGGTATGGTTACCGTTTGGTTGAATTCAATCTAATAGTGAAATTAATAACATTAACGATGGTTGCATTCCATTTAGGTGAGCCAGTACCAGGACTCTATTACTGTGCATGCTCACTCACTGACATGGGTTGCTACTCTTAATCGAATGGCACCATCGTCAATGTGATTAACAACAGCGGTGCTTGGTCAGGCCAAAAGGGTATACCCACATCAAGCTCAATATTCAACCTGTATCAACTTTTAACCTTGATGCAGGACCTTCTTGTTAAATGGATGTTGGAACACTAACGCTACATGGATGTTCGATTCACCAACTGAACTCTTCTTTGCCGTCCTGAAATTAACGAGCATGGAGCGGTTAACCTAAGGGACAATACCACTCTGCCAATACAACTCAAATTGTGTAAGTTTTGCTCTGATCACTAGTTTCACTGGGTGTGTTTCACTGCTGTTTCTGACAGTAAAGTAAGTAACTGTGACTCGTGTGTGTGTTTTTCCCCTGAACCAGAGTGTATTTCATCTCTGTTTCTGACTGTGAGTAACCAAGACTAGTGTGATGCAACTATGTCATGGCAGGGGAATTGCACAGGACTGGAGGAAGCCCATGGTCGAATATGAAGTTATTTGTATGAGCTGTTCTTGAGGAGAGCAGCAATAACACAGACCAATAATTATGCCTGTCTTGAACTGCTTTGCATGGGCACTGCTCTAGTTGGAATGATAATAGGGCACTTAGTGATTTTGCTCAAAACAAACATCACTCTGTCTATTGATGGAATGAAATCCTTGTGGGGAAGATGAACAATAGCTGCATTTATCATCTTTCCAGCATTTATTCATCAAATACAAAACATAGTCTAGCCTTAAATAGACCTACTCCCAAGGCACCTCTTTTACAAGTTGTAGTCTATGTGTCTGTGATGTATTCATTTCATCCTTTATTTATACACACAATAGTCCAATGAGGATCAATCTCTTAAGTATGTATGTATTTTAACGTTTGTTATATACAACATTTTTGGACAAACCAGTGCAAAATTAGCATTTCTTTGAGTATTATTGCTATTGCAAATACACCCAACAAAAAAAATCCATAGATTTCTTGTGAAGTTATGAACACTATATTGGCAAAACTATTTTGTTTCATAAGAATGTGTATTTTAACAAATGTTTTTGAACACCAAAGTGAGGTTAATACTTTAATGTAGTTATCCAAAACATCACACACATCCTCTTGCAGCGGCCTCTTTCGTTGGAAATGTCATTATGCAAATGTGTCTCTGACTTCCAAAGAGGACAGTGTTCCTTGGTGAAATAGTTTTGGAGATCCGGTTTAATCGAGCCTGTGTGATGGCTTCTTCCTACTTCCATTGGGACAGTGAAAAAACTGTCAGGTCGGCTTAACGTCAAAAAGAGCCTCAGACCATCAGCGTCTGGCAGCCTTGTGTGACTGGCTATGTTTCTATGACAACAAACATAAAATATATATTTAAAGTTTCCTTAAGGGTGCTTGCTTTGTAGTAATTTTCATGTGTCATCGTTCAGTTACATAACTACAGTCCCTTTGTGTACTGCCTGCAAAGTGTAATTGTTGTATTGAGTTCAAGCCCAGTAGTGCAAAGAGTTGTCTTCATCAAAATGCCAGAGCCTTTGAAAGTAATTTTCTTCTGAAAATCACTTGTAATTGGATAATTGCATCAGAAATATCCTAATACACATCATTTTTTGACTGCAAGAATATTAACATTCTCAAAATGTTTGTCTGAGGAAAAACGTTCCTAACGTATAAATGGAATAGTCTTTGTATTCATTGTTTTTTAATTCATGATTACTTTCATTGGCTTGGATACAAATTAAAATGGTCGTTCCAAGATTCCCTTTTTCTTTAATATTCAAGGGATAAAAGCAGCAATTGCTCAAATTTGAAAAACTTGAACCATCGAATATTTTGCAATTTAGTTTGACAAATGCGTTATTATTTGATTCAAATTTCTTAGGAAAATGTATTATCTGTCTGCAGAATGGAGATACAGTTATTATGGTTTCAGCACAAACCCATTTATTGCTCCTCTTGAGAAAATATTTAAACATATGAGTGAAAATACAAGCAAACCAGACATCCGAGAGCTGCTGTGTGATTCAGTTTGGTATAGCTTTGCAAACGTGTTGTGCATTTCACTGCATGGATGCTTTGATGGGTGTGTGTGTGTGTGTGTGTGTGTGTGTGTGTGTGTGTGTGTGTGTGTGTGTGTGTGTGTGTGTGTGTGTGTGTGTGTGTGTGTGTGTGTGTGTGTGTGTGTGTGTGTGTGTGTGTGTGTGTGTGTGTGTGTGTGTGTGTGTGTGTGTGTGTGTGTGTGTGTGTGTGTGTGTGTGTGTGTGTGTGTGTGTGTGTGTGTGTATATTTCTGTTTGAAGAAGAGGAAACCTGAGGAGTGGAGGAAGGTGATGAGCTGCTGTCTGAGTTAAAGCCAGCTTTGGGATACACTATCTGTTTGACTGCCAGAGCACATGGGCTGTGGTGTGATAACGCTGGACCCACGCATAAAACGGGCTTAGTCCCCTGGAAAAGTTCTTTAATCAGCCTGATGCGCTTAGTGAGCAAAGACTGTGGGAATTGAAGTGAATAAACTCAGGTCAGATAATGAGACTTACATCTGTAACATAGAGAATGTGATTTTCCTTGAACCCGGCAGAGGAGGAAGAAAAGCTCATTATCCTTATCGCTCGTCAGAGAGGCGAGATATCGATATTATGCATATTTTTTCTCGGGAAATTAGCTAAATCCTTTCTTTCTTTTCCTTTCCCCGTTTGCATTTTGTGTGTCCATTTTCATTTTTCACACTTTTAAATGCATGAGGCTACTATTTCAATTTGTCTTCTGACTTTATCAATGTACTTTATATTTTCAGCCTTTTCATTCATTTCTGAGAAAGCTGACAGTTAATTGAACAGATGGAGGATAATCACAGCTGCCTGTTGATAACTCTCCCTGGAGACCGGCCTCTCCCTGTGGGAAGGAACAGCCCAGTTTTTATGTCCTCCAGCAACACACAAAATAAAATGTGATGGGAGTGGGGCAAGATAGGAAAACAGTTTATCAAGCCACAAAGCAAAAGACATTGCAACATTCAGTAATTATGGATGACATTGATTAGCACTTAGACTAATCATTGCAACCACCAAGGGCAATTTCCTCATTTTAACTGAAAACCTTTCTCTTACGTAAGGAACATTATTTCCCCATGAGTTGAGCTCAGTTCAATTTTTTTTTTTCCTAGATGAATGAGAGACCACATATTCCTGAATGAGGAATAGTTTTTCCATAGAGGTCACAGTGTTGTTCCCGCAGTGAGCCTGGAGCTGTTGCAGTGTCTTGCTCAAGGGCACTTTAGAAGGTTGCCGGGTTACTTTAGCCAATTCTTTGGACAGTTTCCCAACTCACTACTACACCAACCTGCAGAGAGGCAATGTCATGGTCACTGGAGTGAAATTGTCCATGCCTGCTGTAAACAAAATGCAAATAAATCTTATGTGGATGCAATCAGGAAATGAGACTTAAATTGATGCAAGAATGGAGAGCACTAACAGAGGGTCAATCATGAAAATAATAACACTTCGACCGCCATGATTTAAGCCTCCTTCCTGTTCTGTATTGAGCAGCTGATCAGAGCTGACGTTTTAGCAAATTGTGATTTAAAGTTTAAAAACACCAACTTCTAATCTCAATACCAAGCGTTGATTAATGTGATTTTACAAACAGGCAGTTTAAAAAGTGGGAAGCCTGGTAAAATACGCACTTTTAATTGTGTGTCAGATCTTGGTAATGAACGTTTTTTTCTTGTTAAATACACGGAAACTTTAGGATCCGCGACAACAACGCTGATATAGATTACACCATGGGAAGGAAACTTCACAGATGCGTTGATGAGATTAAATTACGGCGGATGGTTGTGATACAAGAAAGGGCCCAGAAAGTAGTGCGAATAACTTTATTTGTCCTACAGAGGGACATATTTGTTACAGCAGAAAAGAGTCAATGACAGTTTAATGTTAACTAAGAAGCATGCATACACAAAATATTAAAGATAAAAAAATATATAAAAATTAGTAAAATTATTACACAATTTACAAAATACATATCCTGTAACAGTTCTGAAGACATAGCAGCGAGGTATATATTGCACAGTTATTACGGCATGCATATATGTATATATTTATAAAACGGACAAGTCAAATCAAGCAATCTGATTGGTTCTTAGCCGTGATATACTGAGCGTATACCACGGGTAGAATTGTAAATTACTTTTCACAACAAGTCAGTATCCCTCCGCGTCTGAGAAAAACAGTATACAGTTGAGCTGAAAAGCTTCGCGTCGGGCCGAACCACGCCCCTTAGCTGTGATATAATGAGCATATACCACGGCCTGTCGTGAGCTATTGCATATATATATATATACAGGACTGTCTCAGAAAATTAGAATATTGTGATAAAGTTCTTTATTTTCTGTAATGCAATTTAAAAAAACAAAAATGTCATACATTCTGGATTCATTACAAATCAACCGAAATATTGCAAGCCTTTTATTATTTTAATATTGCTGATTATGGCATACAGCTTAAGAAAACTCAAAAATCCTATCTCAAAAAATTAGAATAGTTCCTCAGACCAAGTAAAAAAAAAAGATTTATAACAGCAAAACACAATCAAACATTTGAAAATGTCCATTAATGCACTCAGTACTTGGTTGGGAATCCTTTTGCACGGATTACTGCATCAATGCGGCGTGGCATGGAGGCAATCAGCCTGTGGCATTGCTGAGGTGTTATGGATGCCCAGGATGCTTCAATAGCGGCCTTTAGCTCATTAGCATTGTTGGGTCTGGTGTCTTTCAGCTTCTTCTTCACAATACCCCACATATTCTCTATGGGGTTCAGGTCAGGGGAATTTGCAGGCCAATCGAGGACAGTAATGCCATGGTCAGTACACCAGTTACTGGTGGTTTTGGCACTGTGGGCAGGTGCCAGATCATGCTGGAAAATGAATTCCTCATCTCCATAGAGCTTTTCAGCAGACGGAAGCATGTAGTGCTCTAAAATCTCTTGGTACACAGCTGCATTTACTCTGGGCTTGATGAAACACAGTGGACCAACACCAGCAGCTGACATGGCTCCCCAAACCATCGCTGACTGTGGGAACTTCACACTGGATTTCAAGCAACTTGGATTTTGCTCCTCTCCAGCCTTTCTCCAGACTCTGGCGCCTTGACTTCCAAATGAAATACAAAACTTGCTTTCGTCTGAAAAGAGGACTTTGGACCACTGTGCAACTGTCCAGTGCTTCTTTTCCTTAGCCCAAGTCAGACGCCTCTTCCGTTGTCTTGAGTTCAGAAGTGGCTTGACCATGGGAATACGGCTATTGTAGCCCATTTCCCGGACACGTCTGTGAACAGTGACTTTTGATACCTGGACTCCAGCTTCAGTCCACTGTCTTTGAAGCTCCCCCAAATTCTGGAAGCGACTCTTCTTCACAATGCTGTTAAGGCTGCGGTCATCTCTCTTGGTTGTGCAGCGTTTCCTGCCACATTTCCCCCTTCCAACAGACTTTTTGTGGATGTGCTTTGAAACTGCACTCTGTGAACAGCTTGCTCTTTGAGAAATTTCTTTTTGTGTCTTACCCTCCTGATGGAGGGTGTCAATGACGGTCCTCTGGACAGCAGTCAGATCAGCAGTCTTCCCCATACTTGTGATTTAGTTTACTGAACCAAGCTGAGTGTTTTTCAAGGCTCAGGAAACCCTTGCAGGTGTTTCGAGTTAATTAGACGATTCAAGTGATTCGTTGAACACCCTACTAGTATACTTTTTCATGATATTCTTTAGAGATAGGATATTTGAGTTTTCTTAAGCTGTATGCCATAATCAGCAATATTAAAATAATAAAAGGCTTGCAATATTTCAGTTGATTTGTAATGAATCCAGAATGTATGACATTTTTGTTTTTTTAATTGCATTACAGAAAATAAAGAACTTTATCACAATATTCTAATTTTCTGAGACAGTCCTGTATATATATATATATTGCACATATTGCACATAGTTGGTATTTAACAACAAGGGGTTTTATAGTCTGTTTTGGGAGGGAGCCCCTCCATTATAGCCCAGATTTGGTGTTGCATCTGGTTGTGATGCAATTTAGTTTTTCCAGGTAAAGGCTTTATTCATTCCATTGCACCAAAGAGCTGTCTGTCACTTTAAGTTTAGAGGTTTGTTGCCAGACAGGTTGAGGGGTGCAGCTGTAGGCTGTGCCACATTTGACTTCTTAACGACTGCATTAAATCCCACAACCTGACAGTGTTGATCCAGCAGTGCATGCACCAAACAAAACACTGCAGTGCTCGAAAAAAGACCAAATAAAACCTGATTAGTGAAACTGACACATTGTGTGACAGTTCTTCAAAAGTATTAACATTATAATTGTTGTGCCAGTCGTGCTCCAGATCTGGAATTAAACCAATCAATCTTCAACAAGCTGGCCTGAGAAAATCAAAGCCTCTATGGTGTGAAATGTCATCTTTATGAATCTTCTCCTGCTTGTGTTAACTCAAAAAAGATATTATCATAAAAGCTACAAAACAAAGTGCTCATTGTCTGCTTTAGTTTGAGTTTTCTTTGCTAATAGAAACAGTTTTTTCTCCAACACAGTCAACACCTTAGGCTCCACACAATGCAAATGCAGCTTAAAATCAATGATGCGTGTGTAATGAATTTTCCACATTTGAAATGACTGACTGAGCAATGAGCACCATATGAATCTTTTGGGAGCAAGGCAGTGCATTTAAGTCTATTTGTGGCACACAGGTCGTTCATTTTATTTATGCGAGAAAAAAAGAAGGATAGTAAAAGAATAATTCCAGATGACGCGGAATAACATGGAAATGGAATATTTCCTGTGAAAAAAGCTGCGGTGGAGTCGCCACGACGCAGCAAAAGCCCGGTTATATCCCACAGTTGCATTAGCATTATATAAGAGATGTCAAGGCTGGCTTAGCTAACACTCCCCATGATGCTACGAGCTACTCATGCATGTTTTACATCCTGTTATGCTGCTGTGAGATTGGTCTTTGGAACCTCTGGAGGCTGAGAAGTGACTCCTCTTGCGGAGGTCGATGCCATTTGCTCTAATTTTTTAACATATAAAAGGTTCAACGTACATACTACCCTGCTTGGGAGCATGTGTGTGTCGGTGGATGAAGTGAACTGAACCTGTGGTTTCTTTACAAAAGGTAGAAATTAGGCGTGTTTCCTCGTGTAGCTGCAGTCTCGTGTCCTGACATTATATATATCTGAAAGACAGAGATTAAGATTACAGGGCTACAGCAAATCACGGAGCAAAGTGTAACCTGTCATTGGGGAATATGAGGCTTTTATTGTAAGCTGTGTGTATACTGTATGTGCGTGTGGTTAAATATATATGTGTTTCTCGGTGGGTCTTTCTGTGCAAATGCATTCCCTTCTGCTTTTCCCCCAGCAGGCCTTGCACTGAAAAGGGAAGCGTCCTCATTTAAAGTCTGGTTGAATAAGGATTAAAAAACACAACAATATTTAATTTGCAATGAAATGACAAGCCACATCAAATCACAGTCCTTTATTTAGAGCAAAAATAATTAGGTTGGCTGTTTTGTCACTAGCACAGCTTGGGGAAACACTCTTCCCTTTGTTACATTTATCACCTGTGTGGTATTTTTAACACATCGACATGTTGCTTCCATTGAGATCGCTATTTATGCTGTGAATGAAATTATGCAGACACAATGCTGCTTGTTATCAGGAGTTGAGTCCTGGTCTAAATGTGGGCTGCGTCATAGATATATATATATTTTTATACAAGCAATGCTCTCAGGATACTCCAGGCTACTCATCCTTGGTCAACCGTTAGATAATAATTTCTCTCAAGCCAGAGGGGTCACTCCCGAATATGTATTTTCTCTTAGTTTCAACTGAGACCCATCATGTTATATTGGTGAGTAGTAACCGTAATGTTAAAAAAAGAAAATATTTTACAGTTGATATGTCCTGTAAATGATTCAGCCTCTCTTAAATAATTTATATTTCTTTCTGTTCTTGGTTTGTCATCCTCCCCCACGCACCACACACAAAGGAGTGTTATTCATTTACTTTAAATTAAACAAAGGGCACAATAAACAAAATTAAACATGAGAGTTGTTCACTGCACTGTGACTCAGAGGAGTATGCATCTGCTAGTGAAAATGTAATCTTTAAAAGGCCCCATGTCATGCTTTTCCGGTTATTACCCTTAAATCTCTCCACTTACAAAGCTTTAAGTTATTTTGACATAGGCCTATAGCTCTTTTATTAGATTTCAAATATTCTAAATATCTTGACAAATGTTATCGCAAATTATTTTGTCGGTAAACACATTATTTCAGCCAAATAAACATTGGTGCAACTCATTTTATCTATTTATCAAATCAATTTTTCAAAGGCAGCCTGGTTTTTAATGGTTGGTTTCATATTTCTTTGTTGATTGCGTATTAAAAATGACTCACAGATGCAGTTAATCTTACTTGAGGCTGTGCAGTCTATTTCAATTGATATACATAATTCAGAGGACAACTCAAATCAGCATATCATTTGATTTCTGTCAATTCCGCGTCAAGTAGTTGTCAGTTTAAATTTGAGATATGATGGACAACGTAATACAATTTATTACAAGTGTAGCATGAACAACGTTGTTTGTGTTCATATAATTAAAAATTCCATTTCTGTCTTTAAAATGATCTACAAATGAATTTTATATTCCACAATGACTGTAATCTATCCTTTTTTGGCAACAGATTACATCTGAATTAATCACGTTATTTTAATTCTGCTACATGTAATCCTTCATCCCCCAACGTTTGAATCTGTTGCTGCTGAATAAGTTAACACATGAAAGGAAACTGCCACATCTGCCTCAAGAAAACCGTACTTCAACAATGTCAAGGAGGCTTTAAATGAAACATTTTCCACAGCAATAAAAGAAACATCTCGTTTGTAGGCATCAGCTCGGGGTGAGGAAACGGGTAACGTCATGTGTGTGTCCACTGCTCCTCCCCCATACAGCTAAGTAATTTTATGCTCTAATTCCTTCTTTTAAATTAGGCAGGAAGCATAAAATATGTAAAAGGAAGAGATATTTTGAGAGGTCATGTGATTTATGGCATAAATGCTTAACAACGACTTGAAATGAAAAGCTTTATTATGTCATGTCAGGCAAATAGTGTTCAGCTGTAACTTGATTAAATACCAGAGTAGTCTCTAATGTGTTCTTGATCCTTTATTTACCCGTGAAATAAGATGCGATGCAGCCATAGGATAATCTGCCAACCGTTTTTGCATTAATGTGGGTGTAAAGCAATATTCAATCCCCTGCTGCGACCGTTTCTGGCAAAACCTAATCAAACATAACACACAAAAAAATTAAAGGTTCATTTTCCCTATGCATGACAACTAAATCGACAACAGATTTCAGGGTTATTTCTGAAGAACCACATCACATTAGGAGCTTGAGGTGCTTATGTTTGAATTTGTTCAGCTGTTTTAAGTCAGTAGAACCACATTGAAAAATGATATCAAATAATAACTGCTAGTTATCCTCCTTTCAGACAATGTGAGGAACGCAGTGTGAGCTTCAGCTATCATTGACCTTATTATGTGCTTTTACAATTTGTAAACTCTCTGATGTAAAAGTATTATATCAAACGTCTCCTCTCTCCATTTTATGTGTCTCTCATTTGTTACAGTTCTGACACTGTAATCCTTGATTTAGGTTTGTGATGTCTCGCGCCTTCATTCTGTATTTAAAAGCAGCGAGTTGCTGAGAATAAATTAATCGCTGTCAAATCTACACTTTCTTCCGCTTACCTACCGACATTTATGAGGTGTTATTTCTCCCATGTATTAGTAAATTGCATGCATGCAATTTATTTCCCCCAAGGCACCTTGTCGTTTTTCTCATCTGAACGGACTGACTGGGGCAGTGAGCTATATGGAAGATATATTAATGTCCAGGAGCACCTCAGCGAGAGGGTAGGGCCTGTCTCTGTGATTTATTCCAAATCTGAAAGCCCTGCAGGAGCGTGTTGTCAATCCTATCGGCATCACCTTAGGGTCACATCAAAGCACCGAGATGGAAAAAACTGAGACAGTTGTTTACAAAGTCAGCCTCCTGTTTTGTTCTTTGCCGGAGGGAATTCAAAAGTAAATTGGGGCTGCCGTTGTGGTTTTAAATATGAAAAAGAGATAATGTGTGTGTGAAATATGACCTTTCCTTTGTCCAAACAACAAGGAGCATTGTATCAATCAATCATTCTGCAATTTTCTGTTGTTTTCAAAGTACATTTTGAAGCCAGCCTGGTAATTTATTGTAGAGTATTTTTCAAAGATAAGGCATGCAGGGTAATTTAAGCAGGATGCTGGGTGCACCTGAGGGTGAACACTTTCTGTGTCTAAGAAACACACATATCCTACAATTCAAAAACAGGATATTCAGTCCATCGCTAAAGTCACAATTTCCTCCTGAATCATGCTGCGAGCATGCTTTTCTGCTACGCTGCTATCTAGAGGTCACTGAGCTTGTTCCTCATCACAAACAACACATAACAGTGTCTTGTTGCTTGCACTCAATCCTCAGCAGTACAATTGTATAGAACAAAGTATACAGCAAAGAGTCACTCTTAAGGTCAAAAAGCCAAGAACTCTAACACACAAAATGCCTCCACACTGAGTGCAGTGCAGTGCTTTAAATGATTCATACTTTAAAATCTGTGGTTCCAAAAATGTTGTCTGGTGTTCCTCACAGCCCTGTCAGGAAGTTCAAGTTTTTCTTCACCAAATGTTCTGTAAAATAATAATGAAGTAGATTTAAAAGGGGGCCAAATTATGCATGTTTCATTATTGTATTTTAATTGTACAGACCACAGGTACAAAAACCAATAACACATTAAAGAAAAGGGAAAGTATGATAGGGGCCCTTTAACACTTTTATGCAAAAGTGAATACTGTTGAATCTGTCTTTGTATATATCTGAATGTCCATGTTAAGGTTGGTCAGGTTTGTTTTCATTCTGAAACTTTACATTTCAACTATTTAACCAACTACTTTAAAGGGGGCATAATACAAAAACGGTAAGAAAACTTTTCAGTGCACGTACATTTGGGTCTCTGGAGTGAGATCCAATAAACTATTCAGGTTATCCATTTAGCTCAACGTTTAGGCAGGGTTATAGACTATATACCCCCTGATCTGAGAGCTACCTTTACAAAGGTGAACCATCTTTATCATGGGAGCCAATCAAAGCCGTTTTCTGGAGGAGGGGCCTAAAGAGACATGCACTAAATGTGTTTTTGCAATATTCTAAAAACAAAAAAATACATCAATATGAATAATAGTGTGAACCTGAAAATAAGGATATGTCTCTCCATTAAGTTAACCATTTCAAACTGGCTATCCATAGTTTTTAGCAAACTATTTCAAACCAATATTTTATTATTTTAGCTGACTATTAAAAACTGTTATTCATTTGTTTTAGCTAACTATTCTAAGCTCTACAAGTAGGCTAGATAAATAGAGTTATTCATTGTTTGAGAGGCATTGATCGGAACCATACAATCCATGTATTTTTGGTTGACAAGCCATTATTACACACAACACTGTTCATCTAAGAAGCATTACAAAACTAGCAATGACTCCTAACCCACTTTACAGCAGCTAGTATTTTTCTTGGTTATCACTACTACATTTTACTTTTGGATTATTCTGTTTTAGTTGACAACAACCACCCTAAACATTAAGCAAGGATATATTATCACTAAAGTATAAAACCTGACAATATCCACCACTTGTGAGTGGATCTATTAATGTATTTCCTATTTGCTGAGGTTGTTGATGTATTCTGCCTCGGTGTGATGAAAGTACGGATATTACCCTCCCATTCGCTTCCATTTTGTAGTCCCAGTGGGAAGCATTCATCCCAGTAAGGTTTATTCATGAGGACAGGCAAGTGCCCTGTGCATTATAAATAGAACAGAGCTCTCAGCTGTGCTCAGGATCCGACTGCATCCAGCCAGTCGCTACAGGTTTGAGCTCGGAAAAGCAGCCAATACTCTGAACACAGAAGCGCAGCTAAATACTAACGAGAGAATGTGTTTTGTTTGCTGTTAGTCTCCATCACAGGGGTAAGAAACCTGATTTGACAATTTGCTTCTATCCCTTTATTCCCACAATTGAGTCAATATTAGACAACAGGCTGGGAGATTCACAACCCTGAAATTGTGTTTGCTTTGCTCACCGTTAAAGGCAGGTTTATTGACTGAGATATGTTTGAACTACCTTGATTGGTAACATTTTCAAGCTTTTCTCACAGTGATGAGATGGAGAATATGAAGAAATGAAATTGTTCTCGATGCTGCTGGCGGTGTGGCAGGCAACACTGCAACACAGTCCTGAGTATAAGTGACTGCCTTTGATGCATGTCATCTGCATCTCTCTAATTTGCCTCAGTGGCTGAAAAAAAAAACCCTCCAATCCAAAGCTAACACTGCTATTCATAAGAGCACCTTTGATGATTGAAATTCTGCCCTGTTTCCCCTTTAAATGGCAAAAACTGGTTTTAATCTTCAAGCATATTTTATTCAAAATGGGCTTGCTTCCAGAACCCTCCTTCTCTATCACACTTCCGAGAGACTTCTTTGTGCTGCGTTAGGCGATTTACAGAGTCAAACTGATTGCAGCACGAGAAAACCAAAAGGTGGTTATCCTGATGGACTAGATAGCAAAATGTAGCCTATTGTGTGTGGGGAGAAAAGGTTGATTAAAATGAGTTTCACGTTGACTCCCTTGTTTCCTCGCTTTGCCTGACCACAGATTGCCCCAAGGCCTTCTTAGAGTAGCAGAGACACACTTCATATTTCCAGATGATTCACTAAACAGCACAATGATTGACGTATGTACAGCTCCAACAATCCACTGTTCACTGCGGCTTTTGGTATGTTTCTGAAAGATGTTTATTGATTTACAGATTGGTTTCAACATTTCTGGCAATTTATTCCTACTTAAAATCTAGAAGTAAAGCTTTCTCTAGGACTGAATGATGATGATGATGTTCTAGTCTCAAAATATGAAAACATTATAGGCTGAGATGTGTAGAGTACTCCTTCACTTAGACCTGTACTATTCATATTCTTTAAGAGCACGTGTACATATCTACAAACAAGGCTTCACAAAAAAAATCCCTGAGTATGTGAAACAAATATGAAGATTGTTCCTTTTTAAGTGCTTTTCATGGTAAAAGTGTGTGCTGGATTATATTGTTGGTAAGAGAGTAGGAGAACATCTATTTTCATTTTTCATTTGTGCTCTATTTATTCATTATAGTTCAATGTGACCTGAAAAATAAAAAGGTTCCGACCAGCAGTTTAAAGCATTAAAAAAGATCCAGGTACAATGTTTAAACCTATTATAATTTGAGCTATTGGTCCAAAAACACATTTGGTCCCATTTTATCCCTCTTAAATGTTTTTTGCCTGTGATAAATAACAGCCAAAATATATCAGTGAGACGTTGTATTGTGAGTTATATAGAGGAAGTGCTGCCCCTAGCAATGTCAGAGTAAGTTACAGTCATCCAGAAATAGGTACTGAAGATATAGGTGAACATGTCATCCTGACTCGGGTCAACAGGAGCTCCGCACAGAGAACAAAAGCAGCCTAACTGCTTCCCTCAGCCACAGAAAACCTTTGTTTCTTGCAGCAGACAATGCTCGCAGATCATGTGCACTCCAATCAGATCACAGTATCAAACATGTCATCTCCCAAGACCACAATGAAGCCACAGCGGCCATTTATCTTTCTCTGATGAGCAAGATGGGTCATTTAATCAGACATTTCACAATTACTTTTTCTTTCTCAAACAAAATGTTGCAGATAGTTAAACTAAATGATGTCCTCGGTTTACCATGCTCATGTGTGTTTTTTTTTATATACGGTGGTTGCGTTACTAAATCTCCAGGTAGCCTTAACTGACAACATCATGGAGGTCCACCAGAAAACTGTCCAATAAAAGAAAAAAGGCAGTGAGAAAAAGTGCTGTCATCTTTTGATTTGCTGCTGAAAGATGAAAGACAGCTAGTGCCATGGTGACATGGTGTTTATATTCAATCTGTATGTGCACCATAGTATCATTTCTTATCTTTTCTGGAAGCTATGCACTTATGCTTTTAGAATGTTGAAGAAAGTTTAAATGTAGGCTACTCTATGAAGTATTATGTATATGTGTGTGTGTGTGTGTGTGTGTGTGTGTGTGTGTGTGTGTGTGTGTGTGTGTGTGTGTGTGTGTGTGTGTGTGTGTGTGTGTGTGTGTGTGTGTGTGTGTGTGTGTGTGTGTGTGTGTGTGTGTGTGTGTGTGTGTGTGTGTGTGTGTGTGTGTGTGTGTGTGTGTGTGTGTGTGTGTGTGTGTGTGTGTGTGTGTGTGTGGTTCCACTATAATTAAGCTAAAATAATTAAACCACTTGCAGACATACTTTTATTCAACCAGGACCGAAAGGAGTGTTTTCATTAAAGAACGTGACAAATGAAGTTCAAAAACATGTTTTTCTGCAAGCTGGCTGACGAGCTACTTAGCACATGCTAATGTAAGCATGCATATATCTATTTATGCTCATGCTAACATTACCATTTTAATGTGTCTCCAGCGCTATAGGTTGATATTTCAATCTGACAACAAATGAGGGAAAATAAATAAGACACTATCCCTGCTAACTCGTTTTCCTCCCTTGAGCCAATTTCTTTCTCTTTCACAGAGAAACACACAGAATAATGAGGAAAATAAACTTGTTATGCTCAGTATGTTTGCCATCAGTAAATCAGTCCGTAGAGCTTCCAAAAGTTCTTGTTTCGGCAAAAGTCATGACCCCGATGAAGGCCACAAGCCAAAATAAGTCAGTTTTAAAATAAAGTTGTCCGATATATAGAAGTGCTGTTCTGTGTACTTCAGTGTTGCTGGAGTTTTCACTTCTTCATTGCCAAAGGGGTCAACAGCACACTTGACCAATGACATGACCCATAACATTGCAAAATATCAACATTGACATGTGCTCCTTTCACACCGACAATGTTTCTTGAGACAACCAATTTCTTGATAATTTTGGAAAAAAAAGAAATTGATCTCTATATTGTTAGTTTTCCTTTCACAGCAAAGGCTTTGACCTTACCTGGAGTGTTAGCAGCCTTTATAATCTGATGTAAAAGTCAGATGGGTTAAGACTGAGTCATGGATTTTGCAATATGACTTGCAAGCAAACAAGCAGTCATCAACTAACACAAAATCAATCAATTGTATTAGTGGCAAATCAATTTCCCCATGTCTAATGGATTCATTTAATTTAGACAACAGTTGCTTTGTTTGGGTACACAATCAGCTGTTAAAAACCACTGAAGCTGAGAGCTAAGAACCTCAAATATGGCTGCCATGGGTGCGTGAAATCACCTGACAGACCTCCGCTGCAAAAGGAGGAAACGCCAACATTACTTATTCTCTCTGTACAATGTTGTCGAATATAATCTTCCAGCTGTAAGTTATTCAGCAACAGAATAACATCCACATGATAACACACCGAGATCAACCACATCCCCTCGCTGCCTCTGACGGCACAGATGCTCAGAAAGGATCAGACTGGTCATAGAGTGTCACTCACAATCAGTCTCTGAGTGCCAAAGTGCATTTATCCAGAAAATTCCAGACTCCATTATAATCATTTTTTCTCATTCTATCTCCATCTCTTCATACCTTGGCTACCTCACATTCTGAAGACAGGCTATTGAGAATCTTGACCTTCAAAATGACAGTTATCACTGCTCTGAGATCTGTGTGTACAGTGAGTTTGTGAAGGACGGATCTCAGGGTTTACTGAAGCCTGTAACTGTGTCCAGCATTATTCAACTTCAAACTGGTGATTTGGCTAAATATTATAATATAAATAATATTATAATATGAAAAGGGCATCATCTGAGGGCTTTATTTGTCATTCCATTCACATTTTGCCAATTTAAAAAAAGGGAAAAATACATGTTTTTATGCTGCATGTAAAATATGTTCTTCAAATGTTCCAGCAGATGACCAGTAAGTGCTCTTTGTGTTGACTTTTCTTCACACAGTTTTTCCGAGCAATGATTGCGGAGAGGACATTCTTTTACTGTGATTATGGGACTGCAGGATGTCCACAGAGAGTTTTCATGCAAACGTAATGCAATGCATTGTTACAAGCTGACACGTTTTTAGGACAACAGAAACCTTACAGGTCAATGTTTGTTTGATATCTTACAAAAAAGATTCCTAATTTTGTGCGCTCTCTCATGTCAATTTCCGCTTGTCCCATTTAGACAATTGTTCTTTGGTTTAACAGGAAAGAGTCAGTTTAAGAAAACAAAAATATAGGAAAAGATTGTGGTTTGGGTTGAAATTGATGCACCACAGTAAATTGACAAATAACTCATGTTTGAATGAAATTACTAGTGGCATTACTTTAGGAGTTACGTAACAAAAAATAAAATCTGGTTTCACACAGGATGAGAGCAGCACCCTCCTTGGTAAACATCCAGTCATTTAGGTGTCAACCAATCCACCCTGAACTCCTGCACTATGCCACTTTGTCGCTCTTTACTTAACCTGGATCACAATTACTTAGAATACTTGCTAATGGATACTGGAGGTCGGATGTGCACAAATGACTTTAGGTTTAAATACAAACATTAAGTGAGAACAGCATGAACTGGTTACCACTATACCAGGGAAATTATGTCATAAACTACAGCTATACTATCCTAAATGCCGGTAGTTCCAGCTGCAGAGAGCTTTTCGCTTCCTTATTTCAAATAGAAGGACATTATACGGAATTTTCAGCAAAAAAGGGGGATGTGTTTCTTTGCATTTAGAATGCATAACACAGCCGCGAATCAAACAGATTGTGGATGATGTCTGCAGTCAGGCGTAACCACGAGAGCCGTCCCTTCATGCTTAAATGGGCAGTCAGGATGCACGATCCTCCGTGTGATGTCGGGAAGTAACCCTGTAGCAGGTACAGTGTGCCCAAACTGCATTGATGATGATGCTCGTGCATATTTGATGTTGAATATTTGATGGGAAATGTGGGGGCAGGATGGCAAGGATGAAAAGCCGCGTCTGTGCCTGGAACCCAGGATTTGATCAGCATATTAATGCAGAACAGTGATTATACTTTGTCGGCAATACCTCAAGGCCGGACATTTAATGAAAAAAGAGGCTGACCTTCGAGGCGAGCTGAATCAAGTTTTACCAAAAAATTGAAAGTTCACTATCAGCATTCAATCTTAAAATAAAGTTGAGTTAATTTACATAATTAGAATTTGGATCTCCAAAGGAGTCCATCCATGCACTCCACTGTTTAGTAATGTGTGCTGCAGGACATCGCAAACCTCCACAGAGGACAAGTGAGAGGTATTTTAAAAGGGAGATGAGGCACCACACTGCACAGATGAGTTCAAACCAAAGGAGACACCTTTCTGTTGAGAGGGGCTGATTTAATGTAGCTGCTGGGGAGAATTTACTGTCTGCCTCTTGCAGAACTATAACTGCTGTATAATTTACAAGTTCTTATCTACCCATGTAGCACATGCTGATCTGGGATAATGGCATTGTTTGATGAGGCAGCCAAGAGAGCAGACTGCAGAGTCGAAAGATAATGCGCACCCTTCACACATGCCCTATGTGGGCAGTGTTATTTTTCAAATCAGAAAGGAATAAAGAGAGAAACCGCATTTAATATTTATATTATCCGATTTCTGACATTCATATCCCTGAAATAGATCAGATCATACACTAATACACTTGCACATCTCCACATAGTTGAGTAAAAAGGATGAATATGTGGAAAACATGTTTTCTCCATCACCCCCCAGGGCATTGTGCAGCAGAATGAATGAAACCATCACTAAGAATGGAATGCTGCTTGTGTGTGTAACCTTAACAAAATAAAAAATGTAAATGTATTTACACAGGCAGAACCTAGGGTAGACCAGGAAGTATGGTAAAGCGTAGTGAAATGAGAACAGCGGGCGGATTGATGTCAATTTAAATGTGATCTTACCTAGATATAAATGAACTTAATTCATTCCTAAGTGACAGCCATATGGCAGGTAAAATAATAACCAGGAAAACAATCCATCATCCCATTAAAAATAAGCAGAATATTTATATATATATATTTTATATTATGTTAATCACCGTGGATTTGTTTTATGAAACCCTATTTAGTAAATAACTAGGTCAGCATCTTTTCTTTCCTTATGCATATGATAAACTTTTACCATCATTAAGAATATACTGAACAATAATATTAATAATTCACTGAATCAGATCAAACATAAATGTAATGAAAGTCGGGGATGAAGAAAGAACAAAACACATCCTCATTGTTTTGTGTGATTGCGTCTGATACACAGAAGATGACCTGATACTAGCTGCATGTCATCAGATATGGCGTGGTGATGAGATGGAGACAGAGATATATACGAATGGAAAGCAGGAAATTACAACAATACCTCATTTCCAAAAAGGAATTAGGGCTGTTTTCTAATATTCCCGAGCAGAGCCAACAACTGAACATATCACATTGACAGCAGCGTTGGTATTGGATGTGATATTAAAGGAATTTTCTAAACTCGGTACAACATTTCCAATTCCATTCTGTCACTGTTATCGCAAGTTTGTCATATTTGTGTATCATGTTCCAATAGTCTTTAATCCCTTGTGACAAGGTGTGCGAAATGTACTTTTTTATATTCCCTCTTATTTCTTCAAAGACGCACACAGAGAGCAAGGAAGACAAACTCTGACTCTCACATATTGATATTAGATGTGGGCTTTTGTCATATATAGCTTCAATATTCCTCTCCCTGTGGTGGAGCCACGATACTAAAAAACTCAAAACAAACTTTGAAGATTGTTTTCTTATTTTAGGGAAAGCTTCGGGAAAGTTGTTGTCTTTAGTTCTGGAATGTGTTGGGCAGCTTTAACAATTTGGCTGCTTTACCTTTGTAAAAAAGACAGGAATAAGTGGATAACTTTAAAAAGCCTGTACAACTTTCACTTTATGGCTTCAGGCATGCACGCTGTTACTAATCATTGTCACCATGTCTCAGCTCTACCCCAACAAAAACATAGCTACCTAAACTTCCTTACTTGTTTTGGCATAATTAAATCACAAAGGTTAGGTGATTCTTCTGCAATGTTACAGTGAAACATGGTTTGGCAGCATACGACTATAAGCACCTTTTTGTTGTGCCTCTTGATTGTTTTATGTTTTAGTAAATGGTACATTACAAACATGGATTGTGCCAAGAATGGTAAGGTATGCCAATATTTGTTCAAGGCATCACTTAAGAATCATTCCAAGTGTCACATCTAAAATGGACTGCAATTTCTATACGCAATATTTTCGAATCTGAAAAGGTGCAGACTGTGAGCAGAAACACGGGACGGGAAGAAAACACAAGGGCTTTGCTTCTGGGCTGAGAAGATGAATCAGTTTTATGCAGAAAAACAAACCCTGGCTGTATAGTAAGCGAGACAGAATGTGCCCAGATATGTTGTGTGTTAGGCTTCCACTATTCATCACTTCAAACACATCCTCAGCTCACTGCCAATACAGTGCCTCATCCCGACGGTGTGACTGCCACCGGTGCTCTCAGCCCCGCAGCCAGGGCCAGTGATTTACTATCTCGCTGTATTTTGTATCACTTGGGTGCACATCGCTAGCCACACTGGTGCCCTGTCACAAGCTGCCTCGCCATATTTGTAATTCTGTGTAAAGCGCTACCGGGTGAGGTGGTATCTCCTAAGAATTCATCAGAGGACAATCTAATCTGGTTCTGCAGCCACAACAATGAGAGAGATGAGAGTGATGAGGCAGAACCGACAAAATATATTCTGCATCCCACTGATCAGATAACGTGTCGCAATTACTCGCCAGGAGAGTTCGCTCTGTGGTTTCAGCCTTTGTTGGGCCTTTTACAACCTCGAGAGAGTCAGTAGTGAGGGTGAACGTGACGTCTGTTAACTTAGTGTTTCTCATTCGCTTAGGATCAATTAGTGAATTACAATGACTTTATCAAAGCAATAAGTTCAACTCTCTGAATACTGAGTTTGTGGCTCACAATCATTTTTAATTTCTCATTGACTCAACCAAATTGCACGTTGCGAGTGTGCAAAACAGTAGGCAGGATTATCTACAATTCACACAATAATCTTTTACAGTTGACTCAGTGAAAATGTAAAACTTCCAAATGTTTTTGAAATTTTTGAAACATCAAATACAAAATAATCAAGTTTAATATTAGAGATACATGTATATTCCATAAATATCATGATTGTATGTACTTTGAGGAGATATTTTTTTAAATATTTTTTTTTTTTACTTGAATCCTCCTGTCCTTTATTGTTGGTTTTCTTTTTCGTAGTTTTTGGCATTGAATTAAATAAAATGAATCCATGACAAACATTTTTGTCATATGACTTAACGTAAAAAGGTCAGAGGTGAATTTTGTATTTATATTGAACACATTGTTACAGAAAAAATGTTTTAAACATACATATGTGAATATTCTTTCTGTAAAGTAAAGTATTGCAATATGGACTTTCCCTTTAAACTTTTAGGTTCTGTTCAAATGGGAATCTCTAAAACCAGTGTGTTCACAATAGCCTACAGCTAGACTAAACTGAGATTTGTGTTCAGTCCAGTAATCAGACAGACTCAAGAAGTAGAACAAAACCAATACTTTTATATAAAGAAAATGTCTAGTGTCCACTGCAAAACATATAAATACATTGACCAATCTGCTCACATTATGTCATAACAACTTTTCATTTTAGTGGCATTGGCCAATTTACCAGAGCAATAACTAGCTCTTCAACCTTTTTCAGATATGTGATCAAGTTGTAAACTTGTGTGACAGTTACAGTTAAGAGAGTGAAAAGACTGCTTCAGAAAATGAGCCAAAGATATAAAGACAAAAGTTCATGTTGAATCGCAGCACAGAATGTTCAGAGCTGTACTAAATGTGCTTTTGAAAGGATGATAACTACCATAATCCCATCTGAGTAATGGGTTTAAGTATATTTACATAAATGTGTTGATGTGACTGGCTTATAGTACGTGGTGGCAAAAGCTTCTCCTCATCTCTCTTTGTTTTGCATTATGTCGTCTCTCCCTGTGTTTATGCGACCCGGAAACCTGAGTAAACACAAATGAATGTGTAATGGATGTTCTGTCACTTTTGCCTGTAGGCCAAATGGTCTCTGCAAAGTGCGCTCTCCACTCAAAAATGAGGCATATAGATTTGAAAATGCCATTTTATATTTTCATACGAGCACATTTGTTTAATAGCATATTTCAGCATTTCATTCTTTTCCTAAGGGGCCAATTTAAACCTTGACATAAAGCTGCACTATAGGCAACCTTCCAGGATCTAAATGGCACCAGGAAACACTGTTTGGAGGAATTCAACATGAATATCCAAAAACCCTCGGTCAGTAAACTGCACACAGCATGTTTATGTTTACCAGCCAGTCTACTCTGTGATCACTTTATACCAGAGGATAGCAAACGGACGTGAGAGGCAGAAGAGATGACAAAACAGTTAGAAATAATCACGCCAGGCAACAGTTGGATTTAGCCTTTTAGTTTTCATTCTTATGCGAAGGAATTCATATCAGACTAAAAGACTCTATTTTGTGATTTATGCTTCTACAGCAGGTGTAAATATAAACTTTATCTATTGAAAAGAACCACTATGTTTGTTAGTCCCTCTGCTCCTTCCTAGCAAGGAATCTCTCATCCCCCCCTCTGTGTCTGGTTGTGTGTCTGTGCTTGATTGCAGAAGTGGGATCTGGTGTTGTCAATCTCAATCAGCTGGGCTTTATATGGCGGGCTTTAACTCCACCAAGCCGTCAGATCGTAGATTCTGCTTCACAGCGAGTTGTTCACGTGTTTGCCTGCTTATTGATACTCCAGTTGTTTTTCCAAGTTTCTAATTCCTGTTCCCTGTTTCTGCTGTCATCCTGCCTCCAACCCCTCCTGGAAAACGCTCTGGATTCCTGCCATTTCACCTGGACCACATTCAGGACGAAGTAGTTTCTTTACCGTGGTTCCAAATGCAACATATAGGTTATTAACTGCTGAGTCATTAACATATCAAGGTTAGAAATAAAATGTCTTAATAATTGAAAAGGGAAATACATTTCTGATCCCTGCACAACATAATGCATGCTCTTGTGCTTCTAATCATTCAAAAAGAATACTGCACCTTCATACAAAGAACAAAATAGTTATATGAAATATGGCGCTTCTCAACAGCAGGAGAAACAACTAAAAACTAACAAAAATAGGTTAAGGATGAACAGAATCCCTGTCCTCCAGTATTTGTTCTCATTCATAGCATTTGGCAAAACTGCTAGCATGAATTAGCATATTTAGATATTTGATATGTCTGATATAAAAAGAATTCCTGCGGTCCAAAATGCAGAGCAGCATAAATCATGTCAAATTAATGGACTGTAGATCCGATTATGCTGATTTCCAATTAATGTGCTTGAGGCCTTCACACTGCAAATTCAATGTTGTGTGTGCGGTTGTTCTAACCAAAACTTATATAGAGGTGGAGTGTTCATATGTAATAAATATAAAAAAATAATAATACACTTTATTTATATAGCAACTTTCAACATAGTTACAGTGCATAGGCCTACATAAATGAGAACAGTGTTAAACATACAAAAGAAAATATAAAATGAACTAAGCAATAATACCGTATAGGTAACATATACCTATACCTACTCCTATAAAGGAAAATACAGCCATTGATTTTTTAAGAGAAGAGGGATTAAAAATAAATACAATTAAAAATGTTAATACAATTTTGAAAGTTTGCAAAAATAAGGTTATAACAATTCTGCTATTGGTTGAAACACAAGGAGTATAATGCAACTAAATATTCAATAAGATTCAATAGAGGTAAGGATATTTAATAATCATTTGTACATTTTGTTAATCATACAGTATATCTAACTTTTGAAGCTTACTGGCATGTTCTTTTTTAATAATACCAATAAATATTCCTGTAAATGTACTTAGTATCTTAAATCATAAAGATAATATAAGACTATAACACTATAGGACTGAAAAAGAGTAAGGTAAGGTATGTTTATTTATATAGCACATTTCAGACGCAGAGGCAATTCAAAGTGCTTTACATGATCATTAACACATAGTAGTAAGACAACAGAGAGCAACACAACATAATGGAATAATGGATTCATTAAAAAAATGCATTAAAGGTGACATGTCATGCTTTTCCGGTTATTACCCGTCCCCGTGTGTGTTATGAAGGTTTTTCTGCATGTAAACGATGTGCAGAGTCAAAACCCTTAAAGTACACCCTGTAGCGAGTAAAACTCTAACACAGAAAATACCTCCCCAAAACGCCTCGTTGATGAAACGTCATCATCCATTTGATTCTTCCGGGTACGTGCTTACGAAAGCACGTACCCGGAACTAAATGGGCCAATCCGTGGAGCCGTTACGTTACGTCCGCGGAGCCGTTACGTTAAGCCCCCGCTGATTGGTCCAAATTGACCAATCCACACACACACTCAGTGCAGGCAGCTCTGCTGATTTCTCCTCCCTGGCTGCAGGCTGATAACAGACAGTTGGGATCGCGGCGAAATTCTCTCTGCAGACCCATTCTCACAGCGTTTACCAACCTATAAACCTTTTTCTTACTCAATATCAAGCCACACTTATTGTTTTTATTTCGGCTGTGACTTTGTGTGTGTTCAGGTCAGTGGTGTAGTGGGCGTTGGACGCGGGGGTACGCCGTACCCCCACTTATTTGAAGCATGATTTCTTTTTTTAATAGTCTAATACATCTAAAATCATTGCCAGTGTTATCAGTTGCAAGTGTTTGTTTGTTGTAATAATGACGAAAACATAATAGGCAGATTTCACAGTAATTATAATAAAAACGTAGCTCAAGCATTTATGCAACTTGATTTGAAGCGCGTGTGTGTGAGGGGCAGAACCGTGTGTGTAGGGTGACCAGGTGTCCCGGACTGTGCGGGACTGCACACACAGCATTTTTATTATTTGTCCCACACATTGAGACTATGTCCCGCATTTGAGTGACAGGCCCTGTCTCAGGTCGGCTATTTTCATTTCCTCGCTCCTCTGTCCTCGGTCTCACCGGAAGTTGATTTGTCTGCGCCATCTTGAGTACCGTCCCATGGCTCTTATTTCTGCCGGATGACTGAGGATCGAGGAGCGAGGAGTGATAATGGAGGAGCGATAATCGAGGAACCACCAGTCCATCCTCCGATGAAATCCTCAGATACTCGCCCCGCCCCCTTACTGTGTATCACTCACTGATTGGACGATGCAGTGCCTGCACTGATCTCATGCTTCTTGTTCTTGACATGAGAGCAGTACCCCAGCGGAGTGAAGAAAATAAATGAAACTCAGGAGCAGTGGCGGCCGGCCCATAGGGGCGCTAGGGGCGCCGCCCCACCTCTTCCCACACAACAAATTAAAATTAATAAAATAAAAATAAAAATATATTTTTTTAAATATATATATTTCAATATTTTGTTTTAATTTAAATTTTTAATGAACAAGGTAAATATTATATAATTGGTATCAGTAAAATGTATAATCTACAATAAAATCTTGTTTAAAATGGTGTTACGATGTCTAAAGTTACTGATAAGTCACATGTTTCCTGCCTGGCCTTGCCCGTGTATCATTACCCTCTCTCGTCTGGGCGCTAAGAGAGGAGCCCTCAACCAGTGCAGCAGCAGCCACTAGCAGCTGACTGTTGCTATCTGTAAGCTAAGGCTCCGAAACATAATTTCAGCCAATCAGCGTCGTCAAATCTGATGATCACCGGGCGCCAATGTCAGCGCCCGGTGCAGGGTTACGGCTAGAAAGGATCCGTCTTGTGTAAAACACTCGCGAGAGTTTGCGAGTCACGTGGCTGAATGTTTACGTTTGACAGGCAGCCTTTCAGTTACGATCGTTAACATCAGTGGGCCACAGCAAATGATGGTGAGAAACAGCAAATGATGGTGAGAAGCTAAACTATCTATTAATTATGTCAATTACAGGGAGTGTGATTGTAACTGTGTCTGTGACTTGCTGGATGCAAAGAGGTAAACACTGTATTTTGTTTCCCATGCTTGCTCTTCAGCCGGGGACAGATACTATGTGCCCGTGCTAAATAAACACACACACACTAGGGGTTTCACCAACTAATCGACTAGTCGACTACCTTTACCACTAGTCGGCGCTGTAGGCCCTAGTCAACTAGTCGTGAAAAAAATGGAGGTAAACGAGGTGCTGCAAAATGCTCCAAAACACGTCCGACATTCTTATGTATGGCAGTACTTCAACGAAGATGTAATCAACTCCACAGTGAAGTGTCAGTTGTGTACAGCTGTACTGAAGTACAATACAAATACATCTGCTATGCGCAACCATCTGAAGATTCAACACCCGCTGCCGACAGCTAGCACTAGCAGAAATGCTAGCACCAGTGAGCAACGGACCGGTGTCAGCACTGAACAGAGGCAGACGAGCAGCAAGAAAACACGGGTCAACAGTGATGCGGATGATGAGCTACGGGATTACTGCCAGCGGACACCGCATATCCCCACAATGGATAATCCACTGGAGTGGTGGGCAGAAAACGTGCACCGCTTCCCCCGCTTTCGAGGAGCTACCTGGCTATTCCAGCCACAAGCACCCCGATTGAGAGTGTTTTTTCCCTGGCAGGCAACACTGTCACCCGAAAGTGGTCAAGCCTCCTTCTCTCACATGTCGATGCGTTGGTGTTCAAACCAAACCAATATGGAAAGGTGAACGTTATCGTGGAGGACAGCGAATAAAGTGTTGCGCACTGGATTTACGTGGCATTTATGTAAACAAGAGTTTTTTGCTGTCAATTTTGGTGAGTCCAGTTACTGTTTGTTATTTACTCAGCCATGTAACACAAATTAAAATGCAGTGTTTAATATACAGTTGTACACCTCTCTTTGTGTGTCTTTATTATGACGTAACGACTAGTCGACTGCTATTTTGAAAAACGTGTCGACTAGTAAATATTGGTAGTTGTGAAACCCCTCACACACACACACACACACACACACACACACACACACACACACACACACACACACACACACACACACACACACACACACACACACACACACACACATTATTGTAGTTGAGTTTTGACAGCATCCATCAAACTAGATGTTTTGCCCGTCACGCCAGCGTGATCAGATCACATGACCTGTTCAAGCCGGTGCCGCATAAAAACAACAGTCCGGACAACATTGCCGTGTGTTTCTGTCGAAAGTACTGGCTTGAAACTATATCCCAGTCTTTGTTTCATGCAAAAAGACCCAGTAAACACGGAGATACGATGATATAAAGTTAATACATTTCAAAAGTATGACAAATGGAAGAACATATTTGAATATATTCGCCGTATTTGATCATTTTACGAAACGGAAAATACTGGAAACTGTAGATCCTGCTCAACAGGATGTATATGTGTATTTCTGTCGAAAGTACTGGCTTGAAACTATATGCCAGTCTTTGTTTCATGCAAAAAGACCCAATAAACACGGAGATACGATGATATAAAGTTAATACAAATATATTTCAAAAGTATGAATAATGGAAGCACATATTGGAATATCTTAGCCGTATTTTATCATTTTACGAAACGGAAAATACTGGAAACTGTAGATTCTGCTCAACAGCATGTATTTACCAGGAAGGGGGTGAGTTAATCAGGTAAACGCAGCGCCGTATAGAGAGGCGAAGTCCCTCCCCTTCCGGGAGCCTCCATGGGACCCCGGAAGCGGAAAATTATACATTGAATTCAATGGAGAAAGAAAACGTATCTTTTGATCCCGTTTGAATTGTGCCACGAATGACACATATGATGTTTGTCAATTTAAAAGAACATATTGCAAGTCAAAAAAATTAAATTGTGTCGTAAAACTGTGAAGTAACACATTTTTTTGTGTTAAGCCGCTCAGTGAACTACATGTCTCTGGTCCCGCACAATACGCGTCACCAACACAAAGATGACCGTCACGTTGGCACATTTTACCTCATTCTTTCAGAATGAGAATAAAAGTATAAAACGAGGTGAAAATCACTACAAGTCTGGGCACGTTGAGAGCTTTACATACACGAAAGGGGAGTTAGTCGGTTCTGTAAGAGCCAGCATGCGGGACCGGCTTTACAAGGTTTCGGTGAGTAATATGAATGCAATGTTTAAGGTTAATGTCAGTCAATAAGGAGGAGAATGAAAAAGAAGATGATGAACCACAGACCCGGCATATAATGACTGCAGTGTGCAGGGCTGTGTTAATTTATGTTACTGTTATCAATAGCATTAGTTGACTGAGAAAACCCTCAAGAAAAAAAGTTTAGCGATGTTACGAGTCGACTAGCATAATATGAACCACGGCTGTGATTGACAACCTGGAGAGCCAGTCAGAAGCTAGAATGCCAACCTAGAGAGCCAATCAGAACCTAGAACGGGTGTACTGTATACAGGTGTGTATGCTGTGGATAACATTAGTGTTCACAAGAACAAGGTACACTCCAGTGTTTTGTTTTAGTTGCTCTTCAGATTGAAGCGGCCAGTTTTATATCGACTATACTGTATGTGTGATCTCCTTTTTACATCTCGTTGTGTCATTTGAGTTTATTTGCTGTGTGTAGATTCAAGGATTTTGGTTATCTTGTCAATTTGTTTGGTTATCTAGGCACAGCTGTGTGTGACTCCCTCTGGTACACTGGTATGTTTTCCTAATGTAGAGAGCATTGATTAATTCATAAACTACACACTGAGTCTAGATCCTGACCAAATCCTTTTTTGTTGATCAAATGTTTTTCAAAAATGTAATACACATTTAAAAAAATACAATGTACATTCACAACCAATACAACACAAATTACAAAAAATTCAGAAAAAACAAACAACAACAATCAGACAAGAGGACAAAACTATGGAAAAATAAACCCTCCCACCCCCAGATCTGGACCATCCTTGTATTACTCATTCAATCTATTATAGCATGTTAACAAACATGGTACTTACTTTATTTGTACAGATCTACATGGGAGAGGATGGCGTGATGCAGAGCGCTGTCTGTGGTTGTGCACGGGGGATGTACAAATGCAGCCACGCTGCAGCATTGGCAATATTTGCCATGTGGCAGATCAGCTCCACAGAAGTTGAGTGACAGTGGAGGAAGCCTGGCACTTCAAAAGTAGTCCAGCCTGTGTCTCAACTCTACCAACAGCAAGAGGAGACATACAACCCACTGGCCAGAGACATCGCCACTGAGGAAGTAGACTGGTTCAGGTCTGCACTGAGGGGCGCAGCGTGGCATGGCATGGCTTTTGTCACCTGAGCCAGAGCTGCAGCCTCAACATCAGGCCATTTTCAATTTGCCGGAGCTGGTGAAGGAGCGTGGGGGTCGGGGGCTTGAGGCAATTCTTGCCTCAATGCGACTGAGCAGAGACCAGCAAGCTGCCATCCAGACAGCCACCGTAGGACAGCGGACAAATCCTCAGTGGCAGTTACACAGGCAGGGCAGGTTGACAGCCAGCAATTTTGGTGCTGTGCTGAGGTCGGGACTTTCATCCACTCCATGCGCGTCCCTCATGAAGAGGGTGCTTGGGGGGTACAATTTAGACGGAGTCATGGCTGTCAACTGGGGAGTTGTAAACGAGGTGTGTTTGGCCTTTTAAGTGTGACACATATGTAGTGATAAATGCTTCACCTGACCACTGTTCCTAAATAAAAAAAGTTTTCTGCATCGTCAGTCATTTTTTCCAAATAATTACCAATATTTCAAAAATTCTTCATGTCAACTTAAGAGCACAGCTGTATGTTGAGTGTCAGCTTTGCTTGGTTCATCTTACTGGGGGGCGGCTACATGGATGTCGGTGCAGTCCACAATCATTTTGCAGTTGAAGGCAGAATGAATTTATTATTGACTCAGAATGAAGCACAACTTCATGTCATACAATACATTGACTTTATTTGTAATTGTGTAAAAACATATGAGCATTGATTTGCAAGCAGGACCTGCAGGAACAGAGAATGGTGATGGATGGAGCTGGGAAGAGAGAAGAATAAAGAAAACAGATCAACTTTATTATCGGATATTAAAAATTCAATTTCAAAACAAGTTGCCGCTCCTACAGTTTTCTAGTATGTAAAGATGATTTCACATGACCTATGCAAAATATCACACTCAATACATGTGTCTCTCTGGGGGGTGCATTGTGCCTTTGATGTATATAAATAATATACCATAACCAAATACTATTACGTACAGTGGAAATCAGGTTGCCAGAGCAGGTCAGTCCAGTGTGCATGTTCCTCAGGGTCTCAGCAGTTACAGGTGAGGTAAAGAAAATAAAAGAGAAAAAGGTCAGTAACAACACTTTAAAGTAACAACACTGAATAATTATCTATTTTAATAATTTTCTCTCAGTAATCACTCAACTACTGTCTTTCCAACCAACAGATTGACTCACTCTCACTGTCATCACAATGACACATGTCCAGAAGAATGTCATGCAAAGCTCCCTGCCTGCCTGCCTTCCTTCGACTCTCCCTGAACTGCTTCCTTAGCACCCGGTGGAGGGCGCAGTAGGCCACTCTTCAAATGTTTCACGAAATACTTACCATGATGACTACTCTTATTGTTTAACATTTTGGTGTACTTCATGTAATAAAATAATAACTTAATGGTAAGGCTACTAAAAATGACAAGGCTAAGTAATGTAATGCTAACTAACGTGCTCGCTACTCGTCGCTACTAGCTAGGTAGCTAACTTGACTATGTTCCATTCACAACATGTATATTACCTATGATATTACCTGATATGTCTGATCCAGTGACTCCTGGTCCTTTCATAAGAGGGGAAGCGATAGAACGAGCAAGTGGTATGATCACTTTTGTGATTACAACATGGTACAAAGCACACAGGCATCTTGTAAAAGTGAATTTATTGGAGCAATCTCTTATATTTATTGGAGGGAATAAATCAGTTATGAAATCTTCTTCTTCGCTTTAATTACAAGTCGCAACCACTTGGAGCATTATCGCCTGTGACATCACATGCGCGACCCAGAATGGGATTTGGGATTTGTAGTCTTTGTAGTCGCGTATTTTTCATAGTCTTATATTTCAACAGTTTTACGACAAAATGTGACTTTTTTGACATGGAAATGATTGTTTAAGATTGACAAACATCATATGTGTAGTTCGTGGCACAATTCAAACGGGATCAAAAGATACGTTTTCTCTCTCCATTGAATTCAATGTATAATTTTTCGCTTCCGGGGTCCCATGGACCGGAAGTAGATGGGCGTGACTTCGCCTCTCTATAGATAGGTAAACGGAGTGATACGAAGCGAGACGAAAACAGACGAAGAGGGATGGCGGGAAATGGAGAGAGACGAAGATATACGAAGACAGGCGGCGGGAGACAAAGAGAGACGGTGGGAGACTGCGATTGAAGTAAAGTGACAGACAAACATTGAGAATTTAGATATCGTTAGATAGATTTAGAGTTTTGAAGATTCAACTATGATGAAGAGAACTCTGAACGTGAGTCAAGCTATGAGCTTGTTTTTTGACATGGAGGAGGAGCCTGTCATGTTGCCTTCTTGTCGTAGTTGACAGAAACTGCTTTGAAGCGTGGCACAGATAAAGACAGAAAAAACAGATTTGTGTTCATAATGTGTATATATATATTTGTATTATATTTATAATAACACTTTTGCCTTATCAGAATGAAATCCCATGTACATTATTTAAGCTTTTAAATGATTTGTTGTGCCTACTGTGTCACTGTTGACAGAACTTGAGAAATGAGGGAAAAAAGCCAATGGATACACCTGTTATTTGTTCATATAATTTGTATATAGGTTCATGCTACCTCAATCAAACTTTCACATTATCATAGTGACATCCCATGCATCTATTTCCAGCTTTCAAATGGTTTCGTTGTGTATGTTTGTGTTACCTATATGAAAAATAATATAATTTTCAAAATCAGTTTTTACGTTTTTTTGTGATTTTGGGTCCAAAATGTTCATATAGTATCTCAAAATGAAAGAAATAACTATCAGGTTATATAGGTGAGGTTGTCCTTAAAAAAAAGATACCAAACATTGACATGTCAAACATTTCTTAATGGGGTTTAGTAAGACAAATCAAAAGTATGCGAAAACGGCCAAATTAGCCCAGGACTCCAAAGGGTTAATGGTTTTCTAATATTTCTGTGTTTCTGAACCACGTCTGTGTCTGCATATAATGTTCGTATTTAGTCTCAGGGTTCCCACGGGGTCTTAAAAAGTCTTACATTTGATAATCTGAATGTAAGGCCTTAAAAAGGTCTTAAATATGACCAAAAAAATCGCTGCAGCTGCAGCGAGCCTTTTAGTGGAGAAAGTGAATACTGCTGAATACACATACTTTACAGAGATGCTGTATGCGAAACCAATGTGAGTTTGGAAAATTGCAGAGTATTTTTCTATTTTAGTATACCTCAAAAATTGAATTATGATCAGTGGAAATGGCCATGACAGCTCTCCTTTAATGAGATACAAAATAGTTAAAAAACGACATTGTAAATATGGTAGGTCCTAAAACAAGTTAAAAGGCTTCTGGGTAAGCAGCTCTTAAAAAGTACTGTTTTTAGCCTCGACTTAAAATAACTCAGCGTTGGTGAAAAACATAGTTACATAATGCATAGTTTATGACAAATAACTAATGCTCAAGAGTAGGCTTGGGCGTTATGACGGTATCACGGTATACCAGGGTATTTCGAAATACTGTCGGTATGATTTTCAATACCGTGACGTCACAGACTGTGCGCCAAATCACAGATGCGTTTCATTCTATTACACTGACACGGAGTTTTGACAGGGACGACATTGGTTGTAATGCACAGCACGCGCCAGCAGAGGGCAGGGGAGGGCAGTCCGTCTTTTCCGCTCTCAGAGCTCAGCACAGAGCTGAGCTGAGCAAGATGGCGGCAGCATTTGCCGGCCCCGAACTCGGACAACTAGTAAAAAAGAAAAATGCCTCTGCTCCTGTTTGGGACTATTTTGGGTTTACTCGTCGCCAGTGACTTCATCCAGCACAACGAGAGACAGAGGCACTTCTTTGGGAATGTTTAAGACGGGGTGAGTGAGTGTTGACATTTTTTAATCCTATGCAACTGGTTGATGGTTTTGTAGTCGAGGTCGGACGGTTTTAAAAACGAAAGCATTTACGTGCTAAACATTCACGCGAGTAATCCAATGAATCAAATGGAAATAAGGTTTTTAACACATGCACGGAATAATATTGCCAAACTAGTTAGTGAATATAGCAAACTTTATTCAATAAGTCAAGTATTTACTCCCGGAAAATGTTTATGTATGATGATATATTGTTAACTTAGCTCACTATGGAAACAACGTCGGACATCTACAAACGTGTCCTGTATCCGATCTCAAAATGTGCCATTTGCACAATGTGTCATGTATGCAGCCCTTGTTTTGCACTTGCGCGCACGTCGCGGCACTTTGCGAGCGTCTACCGGCTCGGGCTGCATTTTACACCGAACATATAATATACCATTCGAAACATCTATTTGCCGCCGAACGCCACCTCACTCAAGTCGACCCAAGTCATACCGTCAGTGGCGGCTGGTGGAAAATATTTTTGGTGGGTCTGTTGATATAGTGAGTAAAAAAATATTTTTGGGGAGAAATTACCCCTTAAATTGGGACTGATACCGTCATATACCGTATACCACGGTATGATGTCAGCAAGGTATGACGGTATGAAAAAAATGATACCGCCCATGCCTACTCAAGAGTACTGGGAATAAAATACCCTTGGATCTTCACACAAAGGACTATCTATGATACTGGTACGTAGTCTAATAATAGCCTTTTTGTGTGCCAGTAAAACAGCGTTTTCCTGTGCTGAGTACGCCTTACAAAATATAGCATTTTAAAAGTTTGATAACTATTCATTCATACAGCATCCACACTCCCATTCGCTCCTCACTCTCAAACTGTATGGTGTGACATTGAAATATCGTTTCATCTCAGTGAAAGATTCATAAAGAAATTCCATGATGACAGGTTCTGGTATTACGGGTCAGTGCTATTCAGACCACGAGTGGCTTCCTGCGGATAAGCAATGCACAATGGGTGTAATGGAAAACATGCATCCTTGAAAGACTGTGTGAGGGAAACACAGCCTGCTGAGCTGCAAATAACAGTGGAAACTCAAAAAAGATGTCCAAATGTGCCAGCTAAAACTGTTTCTCATCAACAAGGCTTGCCTTATGTGCAGCTTTCTACCAGCGTTATATTCTAATCATTAAAAGCACCTGAAATCTACATGAAATGCATGAAGCCTAAAAGCTCATATGAGGTTTAAATCATTTATGCTGAAGTGCAAAACTCCAACAAAGGCGACAGAACTAGAAGGCAGACTCAAATTATTCCTCCAGTAAAAACCACATAATGCATTTGGTTTGAATTCAGTAAACTCAGCTAAATGCTAACATCTGAGCAGAAAAAGCATAGTACATTTCCGGATTATATAAGCAACGTAGTCTATTCAAATGGTAAACTTATTCCTCTTCACAATTTCAAAGACAGCAGGACTGTGAAAGCTGACAGGAGCTGCAAATTGTCAGGAAGCGTCTTCCTCTAATTGCGGCTTGTTATATCCATCACAAAAAGATTGTCCTCATCACACTCAACAGTTATTTACAGACGTGTAGAAGATTACATTATTTCCCAGTATAGTATGTATTTTTTATTATTCAAATTAATATCTGGAATTGTCAGTTGAATTACATTCATTGTTGCAAGTGCTTGAACAATTTAGAGCTTTATTTAATAAATAAAAAGGTTAAGATGCATGCTTATCTTGCTAAAGGGGCCCTTTAATGCTTTTTGGGGTTTCCCTTCCCTGTAGTGCAGGGGTGTCAAACGTCAACACTTAATTTTATTTGGCCCGCAAGAGCTTGCAAATTATATAATACGTTTATGATACGGTTACATGCTGCTTTACAGAAGCACAGTGCCCATAAACTACATATGCATACCCACAATGCATCTCATGTTGCGATATATATATATTTATAAAGTCATAAAGTTACAACCGGCCCTTTGAGTGCAACACACTCCCTGACCCGGAAATGATTCGATGATATTCTCTTGATAACCTCCGCAACATAGTGACATCACCATGTAACATTCGTGATTCTATTGGCTAGCGCTCTAACACATGATAGTAAAAGAGGCGGGATATCTCTTAGTGGTTGGCCAATCCTAACAGAGCCGGCCAGCACAACCAATCAGAGCAGACTGGGCTCTGGTTTCAGAAAGAGGGTAAAAAGAGGTGCTGCAGCACAGGCAGTATGATAAAAATAAAGAGATTTTTGAACATGAGAGCATGTAAAGTACACATGTCATAGTAACAACATGTTATTATGTAACCCTGTAAATGAGCATAATAGGATCCCTTTAACATAGAACATTGTTCAAATACTTTTTAAAAAGCACCGCCAACGGGTACATTTTACCCGCAGCTGTTTTTTTATTGTATGTAACTTTTTTTCCATAACATATTAAAGTCTCCCAGTCTGTGACTTTTCCTGAAAGTGTGTTATATAGCAGCCTCTGTTGTTAAAAATGGTCAATAGGAAGCCAGCGGGTAATATTTACCTCATGGGAAATGCAGCGTAAACATGACGTGTTGCTATAGCAATGCCTTTTGTTGGAGAGAGAGAGAGAGAGAGAGAGAGAGAGAGAGAGAGAGAGAGAGAGAGAGAGAGAGAGAGAGAGAGAGAGAGAGAGAGAGAGAGAGAGAGAGAGAGAGAGAGAGAGAGAGAGAGAGAGAGAGAGAGAGAGAGAGAGAGAGAGAGAGAGAGAGAGAGAGAGAGAGAGAGAGAGAGAGAGAGAGAGAGAGAGAGAGAGAGAGAGAGAGAGAGAGAGAGAGAGAGAGAGAGAGAGAGAGAGAGAGAGAGAGAGAGAGAGAGAGAGAGAGAGAGAGAGAGAGAGAGAGAGAGAGAGATCTTGGAGAATACAAGATCTTGGATGACTTAGGACGTAATGCATGTGTGCAGGTTACGTGCCAGTTGAATAAAGATGGACACTCGGAATGAGAGAAGTAGTCCGCGTCGTCTGTTTATGTAGACAATTATATGTCCATAGTACAGAACATTACAAATTGATCGATAGATAGTTATAGATAGATAGATAGAGAGAGATTGAGAGATTTGTACCTAAACAAAACACAAGTCTAATACCAAGCCTTTAAATCAGCACTTGTAGCGATATTTTATACTTCATGCTATCTGCACAAACTATATCATATGAAAAGCTGAGAGTCCACAGATTCTATTGGTATAAATGTCATCCCTGTGCGATCAAAACTCACTGTTCTGTATGATAAATAAAATAACATTGTACCTTGCAAATCAATAGCGGGTACATTTTACCCGTTGGCGGTTTTAGGTATACAGCGACCTCTGGCGGTTCTAGTGTCAAGCTGTGTCTGTGAGCTCACAGTAAAAGGATAAAGGGAAAATGAAGATGGCACACAGCATTTGTTTTTCCAGTTTTTATTCTTTAAAATGCTCCTGGGTCAGCTGCTGCTTGTTTAAAAAGAACAGAAAAATATCAAGGATGTCATCTAGAACATTTCCAGCTTTAGAAGGTGTTATGCAGAGTGTGAGCAGCTCCTCTCCATAGTCTCACAGAAGCTTATACAATTTGGAAAATGCTGAAGAGCAGATATTGCTTTCATGGATACAAATGGCCTGGGTTATTCAAATGAACACCTCCATCCTAAAAATCTATTTACTGTATGCTGATATGGAAGAATCCCAAAAGTGAAATAAATGTATTCCTCATCTCATATAAAAACAGTACAGTTGCATTAATCTTGTTCTGCTTCCTCCGTTTATCCCTTTCAGGTGGAAATCACAGCAGGGTCCAAAGAGATGAGAATATTTTCTTACTTAACACATTGCATTGGTTAACAAGATCAATGACAGTATTACCTTAAGCTAATCGGGTGAAGATTTCTGTTACGCTCCTTTCATTTACAGCTGTGAGCTAACATTTATAAAATGATGCTTATACTTGAAAGGTTGCCCAATGCTGCAAAAAAAAAGTGCCTACCTCAGCTTTAACAACATCCTTTTAACAACTGAAGTTTAAAACAATACAATATTAGTAGCATCATACTTAGGGCTTTAAGGGACCCATATGATGTTCCTCTTTCCAGTATTGTGATAGGTCGTTGTGCATGTTGATGTTCTATAAAAGGTTAAAATCCCAAAGTTCCCAGGGAGTTTCTCTCACACACACTCCCCCCTGGCCTGAAATGATTCGATTATAGCCCTCTGACATAGCCCTCTGTGACATAGTGACATCACTATGTAACCCTTGCGCTTCTATTGGCTAGCGCTCCAACACATTTTATGTAATAGGCTTAGGGGCCGGACATCTCTAAGCGGTTGACCATTCACAACAGAGCCAGCCAGCTAACCAATAAGAGCACACTGGGCTCTGGTTTCAGACATAGGGTGAAAAGAGGTGCTGCAGCACAGGCAGTATGAGAAAAATAAAGAGCTTTTTGAACATTAAAGCATGGAAACATGTCACAGTAGAGGCACAAAATACAAATATGAACCTAAAAAATGTGCATTAAAGGGCCCCTTTTCTTGGTCAATTTTTGTTAATCAGTATTTCCCTCAAATATCTCAGCTTGAACATTTTGTCAACATTGACATTTTTTCCTCCCATTCTAACACATTTCTGACAAGTTGTGTCCTGGAAGCTCAGATAACCTGTGCTATTATTTGTATTTGACATGGATAACGGTTCAGATTAAATAATAATAGTTCTAATGTGAAATGTAGAGCCATGTATCACCTTGGCTGAGCCATGACCTCTTTAAGTACTTTACACATTACATTACATTGCATTTAGCTGACGCTTTTATCCAAAGCGACTTACAATAAGTGCATTCGACCAAGAAGATACAAACTTGAAGAAAACAGAATCATATAATTACATCAGGTTTCATAGAGCTACAACATTGCAAGTGCTACTCAACTGGCTTTAGATAAGCCAGTACTTCATTAGTATATAAGTGCTTTGTTAGGAATTCCATCGCTCGAAGTGAAGTCGAAAGAGATGAGTTTTCAGTCTGCGCCGGAAGATGTGTAGGCTTTCTGCTGACCTTTCTACACTTTCCCATTCTTGCGGGTCTTTTTCTATGACAAAGCACTCCAGAGAGCTGCTGGTGTCTTCTTCTGGTCACTCCATGCTGAAGTCCCTTTGAAAGACTTACTGCAAAAATGTTTATTCTTTACCTCTTTCTTTCCTCTTTGGTTTACAGAGCGTGGGCAGCTCCACTCCAGCTCTTCAGTGGACAGTCCTACGAGTGAACTGAATACCTCTGTGGGGAACACATAACAGTATGTTCACATCACAATTAGTAGAAAACATGGAGAAGCTGCCTTCTCCATGTTCTCTGTTATCACTGACATTTCGAAGCCACACAAAAAAGGGGCCTAATAACAATCTAATGTCACACAATCTATACTGATTAGATGTGATGATAATAACATACATGAGGCATTAGAGACACAGGAACAATTGAAGTATAGGAATATATATTACGAGGAAAAGTGCTCCATCTGAGTGAGTAGCTAATCCAGACTGAACAATGTTGGAACAGAGCAACAAGAGGATTTGTATTCCTGGCCACATGTCAATGTTTAAGGACCTTTTGGTTCTTTGGTTAATTGCAAGGATTACTGTGGAGTCCAACTGCCTTTAATTTAACCAGATAATCGTTTGTCTTACTCCCGCTAGATGTAACTGACCAGTCTGAAAACATGAATTCAGCATAGAACATCATCTCTTTACTCGCCAAGAACTGTCTCCAACTATGGAAGGCTGAGTCCGTATTTACACTTGTTTCACTTCTCCGCTTGCTGCCCGAACGTGGTTGAGCGGGCATGTAAATAGTGATAAAGGACGCTTGCCAAGAGTTACAGTCATACTTGTGTTTAAAGAGCCATTATCCAGAAGCTGTATAATAAAGGAATAAATACCTGGATTTGTAGGTCTTTCTCAAATAGGTGTCCATTGATTACCATTGATTAAACTAACTACCATTTTCTTTAACCGCGCCTACAAACTCGGTCTTGGCTCATTAACAGGAACGGCAGCACAAAGATACCTCTGCATTTGGTTATTGGTGCAATTTACAACTTTTAGGACCTAATGTTTGAAATATGAGCTTTTTAAGTATTCATTCTTTGAAGTTTATTTACCTATTCTAGACATATCCTACCAAATGTAAGTTTGAATGTGTTTTGCGATAATGGTATCACATGACTGACCTGGACAGTGTATGTTTGGGCAACATAAACATATTTCTTTCCTGGGAGATTGTTGACAAGCTTTCAGGGCTGCTCAACCTCTTAAATTGGACTGATGTCGCACCAGATGCTATTGACTCACCATTGCCTCTCAAGGAGCCAAGTAGTATTACAAGACAAGACGGGTACTTTGTGAGCATGCTCTTTAAAACTATGCAACACAATTGACATCTTTGATATAATGTCTACAATAACTTCTTCACATTCTGTTGATAATGTTACAATATACTAAGCATCTTTGAGTAATGTAAAAAGGGCTATATAATCAGTTATTATTTTCGGTTGATTATTTTAATGTTATAAACTTTAAATATGTTACATATTGCATAGAAGGGTCATTTGCAAGGTGAATAATTAAATTAAATCTTTAGTTCAATTGAACAACATGATCCTTTGTGTATAGGAGGATATGCTTTCGAGACATGAGCTGTTCTATTTGTTGAGAGGATTGACCCTCACAGATGAGAGGTTGTATGTAAACACACATCACCAAGATGCAGCAGCGATGAGCTTTTTTTTTCTTCCCTGCATATGGCCCACTGAGCACAAAGCAATTTCTTTTTTCCTCTTTACTTCTCTCAGGTGTACCTGGATGTTTTATTGCCTCACAAGGATATTGCTCAAGGACAAAAAGAGTGCCAGATAAAAGTGATCTTTTAGACACTCAGGAAACACAGAACTGTAACATGGTCATTACTCTCTACATCCATCTGTTATGTCAAATATATACGATTTAAGACAGAAAGAAAATACAGTGTGGGGAAAAAGATTAAGTTTGACGTGTACATTTTAGCAGAACACAGTGGAAATCAATGTAAGTGGTCAAACACACAAAGAGGTCAGAACTTGACAGATCCCTGTGGGGAAGGAGAGTGCTTTTGCAATTGCACACTAGATTAGCAAAAGTGAAACACGAAAGCCTCAGCCATCGACACACACCTGGAGCATCCTGACATAAAACTCAATTAGCTCAGTACACATGCGGCGTTTCCTTTATTTAACTTTTAGATGAAAGTATAAGTATTTATGCAGATCTAGCAACCGCCTCTACTCCACCACACTTCATCAAAACTCTAAAATTCGCGACACCAACATACGGTAATCCTAAAAATGGGGGCTGACAATGCTGAGAATGAAATAGATGAAAATTAGCAAAACGTCTACGCGTGCACTTTCATCATTCAACAGTGGCTTTAATCTCAGCAAAGAGGGTGTTTATGCTAGCTGTGCCTCCAACCACTTTTCATCTTATTAGCTCAGATGGACCTTTTTGAAAGTGAGATCTGAAGAGTGCCCTCACAGAAAGACGACCACACGCTGCACATCAAAAGAAGGGAAGAAACAACTAATTTGACGAATCATCCAGGTAACAACTTGCAACTGCACACACTTTCTCAGAGGAGAGTGGTTTGAATGCACAGCGTAAACACTTTCAGACTCGAGTCATAATTATTCCAAGAGTATATTTTGTCCGCGAGCCAAGTGACTCCAGCCCTCTAGCTGGCTGACTTCATCCGTTTGAGGCAAATTCATCTTTGTGACGGATGATACCTCCTACATTTTTTGGATTTGTGTAATGTTTTGATAAATTACTAGTCCAGTATTTGAAATAAATTGGCTGAGGTAGTCCCTTCTGGCCAAAGTTACATGTGACAGTCTCTTGCATCAGAGGAAAAGTGCTGTATGTATTCAACTTTTCTTTAACAGAAATGTGTTATGCTTATGTATAATTCTGATAATAAATCTGTATCCTTTTGATTTGTTCTTGTCAGCCACTGAACCATCATTCATTCATGCAGGCAGCAAGTGCATATCCCAAAACTCTTTCTCCATATTTGTCTTTTTATAAGAAACCCCACATTGTCCGTTTGATGTGGCTTACAGCACAGCAGTATGCGAGCACTGAGAGGGAAAGTTAACATTCACAGATGAGGACTCTATTGTTCAAATTTGCAAATGCATCAAAAGAGCCCTCTGATAAGCTGTAAGAAATAAATATATACGACTATACGAGAATAATAACAGGGCCACTAATGACTGCATGGATTGGAAACTATAAAAAGGGGGAAACATTATTTCAAATAACCTTTATCTTTCACTGTCAAAACTGAGACACAGTTAATCCTTTGAAGTGTACAATTTCCCTTAGAGTGTAAACAACTCTCTCCCATCCATGACGTTTACCTCTCCTCTTTGTGCCTGCAATTTTCTACATGAATAAAGAAGCTGCTCCTTTTTCCCACTGGCTAGACCCTGACTGAAGTGCAATCTGTTATAATATCAACTCAAGCCCCCATTGGCAAGCATCATTAGTCTCCACTCTTTCCTGCATATTTAGTGCTGGCAGCGTCCATGTGGCAATAGACGGCATTACAATTGATTCTGCATAGTGGAATAACAAGCGCTTGGAATCTGACTCTGTTCTTTACAGGAACATTTCACTCTTATCTGACCATTAAAACTCCCAACAATTATACTACGTGCAAAATCATCCTATAAATGTGCCCTCAACCCAATCCCCAACTCCTGAATTTCTCATTGCAAGGCTTTATCCTCTGCTTTTTTTTGAAGATTCCTCACAAAAGACCCGTTATTCCTTTCAAACAATCTTGCAGGATATAAGTGAAGAAAGCTCCGAGCGTGTGTAAAAGATGAAATGCCTCTTCCTCTGCCAGTCAGCTTAGTATCCTGATGCGGCTGCATGCGAGCTGTGCACCTGGCACTACACTATAGGTGGGGAGGCTGGCTTAAGATTTCACACACATCCCTGTCATGAAAGATTGAGCATGAGGGAGTCATTGAAATGTATTCATGCTCACAATGTAGAGGAAGCAAGGGGCCACGGTAATGGTTGTCAGGGGCTGGTATGCCTCAGTGAACTGAAGACGACATTTTGTCTCACTGGCTGCAGGGATGTTAGAGTTATACAACCCTGCAGGAGGCCACAGATGAGAATGTCACATGTCAAATGCTACATTTAGTGTTTGTGCCACGGAGAGACCCACATAGTCCAAGTGATTTAATAAAAGCTATGTTTTTGGTGGAGCCTATTTAAGGTTTTTTATCTTTTCAAGGTAACATTTACTCCATCAGTTAGCCTCTTTTTGTGAAAATGAATCAATCTGGGGGAAAAAAGAGAAACATCTAGGAATTGGGGTACATTTTGACCTTGAGTGTAATGTTTTCAGCTATTAAAGCCCATGTGAAGTCTGTTTTGGTTTTGAGTTTTAAATGGGACTCAGATAACAACAAGACTTATCTCCTGCAGGATTCTACAATATCTCTGCCCAGGTCAGGTTGTCCTTTGCACCGATGCTGTTGTGAAAATGAGATCAATACTTTTCTGTGCACTCCAGTTACAGTAATGATGTAGAAAAAGCCAAACAATGTCAATAGAAAGTATGTTGAGGAAAGCTGGATAAAGGAAATGTTCTGCTATCTCACTGAGGGTTTCACGGTCAATATGAAAGGATTTATATTTATATTTCCAATGTGTAGGGCAGGCATTCAGTGTGGCTGGTACGTATGCAGTGAAACAATGAGGTAAGGTAATAAGGAGAGGTAACCTGACCTTGAACACATCGACAACGGTTCTCCAAAAATGAACGGAGTACGTAAAGCTCAATCAATTTGGTTTTCTAACAGAAAGAATCCATTGAAAACGATTGTAATAACTGGATGTTGAGACTTACCACATTTGCCTATTATGTGTAAGCCGTAAACTTTACATAGCCCCTCTTGGGTCACACGATGGATTCAATATTTGTAAACCTTGCCCTCGGATTCACAGATAATGAGTTCAATATGTGAAGAATTAGGATTAGGGTTGGGGGGATGTAACGCCTATGAGTCACATTGTATCCTTAATAAAGGTGTATAGTGTGCAGAGATGTCTCTACAGTCTTATTTTTATAACCACCCATTTGCACTCAGTAAATGTAATAACCTTATAATGCATTTCGATCACATGTCGTATACCTATACTCTTTCTAAGAAGGAAATTATATAGCGCCTCCATTACTGAATTGTACATTTATACAGTAGCGACCATACTTACAGGCATTTGTACTGTATCTACTATGGTGTCATTTAAGACGATAATATGGGGGGTAATGGGTGGCAGCATGCAATCATGAAATGTAGTGAGTTTTAATATCACCGTACAGCATTATTCCCATATAGTACATCAATTTGTTATATTTGTCTTTGGCTTCACATTTTGTCAGCGGTGAAAGAAGAAACCATAAACTTTATTTACAAAAAACAGTCAACCTATGGAAATATCATAAACATATGTACTGAAGTATTTAATGTGCAGCTTTAACCCAGAGGAACCGTTACGGTATGAGATAAATGAATAAAAAAAACTACAGTAAACAGAATTTATTCGCACAATTTATTAAAAGGTTTCCCCCGCTGCTAGCCTTTTAATGACACTTAGGTCATATGTAGCCTAAATTAGCTACTTTACTGTGTTTCTTATGTTATATTACTTCATTATTTGGGGAAGTTATTTAAACCAATCAAGCCAGGTAATAACAAACAGTTTCCAACTCCTATTAGATTTGGTGAAAGGATTGTATGGGTGATATCTTATTACGCTGGAACTGTCAGTGGTGGTGGCTTTGCAGCGATTCTCCTACCAGGTTGTTGACATTTTTAAAAGTTCATTTTACTAACAGGATCACCTTGGAGGCTCACATGAGTGTTTGTTCCGCCCCGGCTGCTAAAGTTTGAAAGTATATTTGGCATGAGGCCGTGATCAGACAAGCCAACAGCTGCGACTGTCACTTTTAACATCAAGTGCAAGAACATTATGCCAGAAACAAGCAACATTTACATTATTTACAGGCAGTAGTAGTTGGACTACTGTCACAAAACAAAAAAAAACTTTTGTGAAGTCAGTAGGTAAACACTGACAAATTTCCTAATTGTCTTGCTGGTTGCTATAAACTGAAGCAGAGGTTGAAGACCAGACAATCAACTTAAATATTTGGCAGGTTTTTATGCACACTGGCTCAACAGTCAAGATATTAGTACTTTATTTAAACAGTGCCATTATCTCAGAAAGTCACACAAAGAGTTTATTGCAAAAAAAAAGTTACTGGAGGGGAACCCAAGTCGATTTTGTTCAAGTGACTGCAAAGAAACTGATGTAGTTTACAAAAATATGGTAATATTTATTTGTCACAATGAAAGATTGAGACTTTCATATTAGACAATTCTAAATCACAGCCTACAACAAAGCAAACACAAACTGAGATCATAAAGATGTATTTGATTTGTTCTTTGTTGTCATAATTCAAAGGCTTGTAGAGTCTCCTGCAGTGAGAATCATATACTATTCAAGGATCTAATAGAGTCAAGTAATGAAGCTAACAGACGGTGCTTTTTGTTCAACTACAAAAAATGCAACTTTCAAGAATCAATAACAAATCAACCATTTATTAGGCGTTATCATTTGTAATCATCCACTGGGATAAAATCCAAAGCAGGAAACCAGATGAATCTTAGTGACGAGACTACAATTCTTTATTTATTTTGAACACAGCATAAGAATATGTTAACATCTTTAAAAGGACATATGGTCCTTTTCAGGTTCATTATTGTATATAATGTATATAAATATTGTATTTTGATTTTACTGTGACAGGTTTACATGCTTTTATGTTCAAAAAGGTATTAATTTGTCTCCTACTGCCTGGGCTGCAGCTCCTCTTTTCACCCTCTGTCTGAAACCAGAGCCGAGTCTGCTCTGATTGGCTAGCTGGCCGGCTCTGTTCTAATTGGTCAACCGCTTAGAGATGTCCCGCCCCTTAACTAATCACCCACAATGTGTTGGAGCACTATCCAATAGAAGCACGAGTATTACGTAGAAATGTCGGTATGTAAGGGAAGTAAACAAAGAAGACCAATCAAAGCATATTAAGCAGGGGGAACTTTGGGATTTTAGCCTTTGTAGACCATTTACAGTCACAAATACCTATATATAGCAAAAGGCATTACGTAAAGGGCCTCTTAAAAAAAAAAAGCATTCATCCTCTATTTTGTATTTATTAATGAAAGCGTTACTTTCACATTGTTTGAGTATTTGCGACAATGCATGTAATTCAACTGAGAATTCCAGATATATTTGTGAATAAAAACAAAAAAAGAATTAATTCTATACTCTATCGTGTATGAAATATTGTAATTCTCAATTTGTATTTAGCATTACAGGCTACATTTGTCTGTGTGGAGGTTGAGGCACACATACAGTATATCACACCCCTCATTGTTATTTTGGTGCAAAGCCGGGGCACAACTTCACAGTGATCCAAATCGCTGCAGTAACTGCTGCTGCTGAGGCTGCGCTAATCCCACTCACAGCGCCTTGGTTCTAAATGCAGTGCAGAGAACAAATAAAATGCCAGCCTGCTCTTGGAGTCTAAAAGGGCAAACTATATCTGAGAGGGGGAGCTGAAGTAAAACGATTCCCAGGTGAGAGGGCCACAATATGAAATCCATTAACCTTCATACTAACTACACTCGACATGTAATGACCAGGTAGCAGAGCTTTCAGGCATCTGTCTAGGGACAAAAAAGAAAGTATACTTTCCCATATTGTACGTCTGTATAATCAGGGATGTTTTGTCTAGCTGTTGTCAAGGTGCTTTTGTCCTTATGATGCTAATATTCTGCGTCCATAGCTTTCTTTCTTTATTTGTACTCAACTACGGTGGCCAACATGTGCAAACTCGCTTCAACTGCCAAAACATTTCCACTGGGAGAAATGCGCAGAAGCTTAGAAAAGCTTGACAATTGATTGTGTGTTTTAAAATGGTCTGTAACTGTGCTGTTACCTATCTTGGGCCAGGACTCTCTTGAAAAAGATATTTTTAATCTCAATGAGACCTATCCTGGTTAAATAAAGTTAAAATTACAAATAAAAAAATCTAATCAAATATAAAAACACAAATCTGACCAAACACATACAATTGAAGAAAACATCTTCACCAGCTTGACTACACATGAGCTGCATTTATAAAACATTCACAACTTGACGAAACATGCTAAAAGCACTGTATAAGTGAAACGCTGTAAGATGGCTGTAATATTGGAAGGAATCATGAGATCGGTTTGTTAAAATAAGCAGATAAAAACATACATTTTAGGAAACCTTCCAACAGGAAACTAATCTCCAGCATCAACACTTTGTCCCCTGGTTTTCGTAGTGTTGTGAGCTTCTTGCAGCATTTGTTGTTGTTGTTGCAGCGTTTCATTGCAGCGGGTCTAGTACATGAATGTCAAGTTGGTGAAATGTGTTTAGGCTGTAATGTTTGCATCTGTCGTCCACCGTTCTCAACAATTACAATGGCATGAAATTAGACTTCAGTTGAAACAGAAAGATGCAAATTGAAAAAATGAATTAATGAATGGAAGAATACTGCCACCTACATTTAGCTTTAATTTATAAATCTGCATCTGACATTTTTCATGTCGCAGCCAGTGATGCCATAATTACAGAGAGGTTGTCATTGCATAATACATACAGCAACGATTAAAGTGAAAGAGCGTGGACATGTGATACACCTCTTATCATTTAGGTCCGTTCACACCTGCCTTGTATAGTCCGGTTGAATCGAACTCTGGTGCGTTTAGCCGCTTGGTGCGGTTCATTTGGGTCGGTGTGAACACAGTCCGAGACCTCTTACTGTAAGTGAATTAATCAACCGGACTCTGGTCCGCTAAAATAGGTGGTCTCGTAGCGCTTGCTTGCGAACTCTGGAGCGGTTCATTGCTGTTGTGAACGCAGTCCGCACCAAAACATAGGAAGCAAAAAAAAAATAGAGAAACCCTATAATGTGGATTTCAGACATCTTAAACAAACTTCCTCTAAACTTTCCAACTGATGACTCCACCAAAGTGTCCAAAGAGAAGAACTATTGATTTGTGTTCACCTTCCAAGCGGATTTAAATCCTTAATTAGCCTAGTGGCGTGTGGCCAAATGTAAATTAGACATCTGACTTGTGATTGTGTCAGGATGTTGATGAAAGGTCCCAGCATTGGCTTCTGGCGGAAACAGCATTGTCTTTGGTGAAAATGAATCTGATTACTTAAATTGAATTGTAGGTATTCGGTGCGTGTGCGTGCGTGTACGTGTGCGTGTGCGTGTGCGTGTGTGGAAGGAAGAGGGATTTAAGTGCAAAGTAATGCACTAATGCGAATCTATTGCCACTAAAAGCACATCCATTGTTTATCTTGATTATATGTCTATAAAAGTCAGGGAAACAAAATACAGTATCAGGCAAATATCTACGATAAATAATGCTTCTAACAAAATAATATATGGATGGCTCAGTAATAATAAGGGATTTCTGATTGGCTTCGTTTTTGACTTGCATAAGCAGTATGACATCCATGTGACAGGAACAAGCCACAGTACAATAGTTGAAAAAAAAAATACAGATGCTAAATAGATTGCGGTTACAATTTTGGAGCAAACATCAAGAGGTTTCACAATTTAAAAACGTGCACATGTACAATGTGTGGGCGCTTTGTGACTTATATTTAAACAGCAATTAACACGTGTATTTTCCCCGTAACTAGCTGATACAGGATGTCACCGCAGAAGGTGAAGAATGCCAACAGTGAATTTCAGCCCGGTGGAGAAAACACCTGTCGAAAAACTGACAAGACACAACTGTCAAATAAATGTTTCTGTGACACACTATTAAAGCACTTTACAAAACTAAGTGTTGTTTTGACATGACCAGCCGCTCAGCCCTTTTAATCAAACCCCCAAACCCTTAGAGGCTTAATAAATGTCCCTGCCAAGTTTCATAAATGGGGGATCAATTATAATTGATTTCACCGTCTGATACATTTATAAAAGTGACATCCATTTATTCACGTGTTTACCTGTTTTGCCATCAGCCCCAGCTTGCAGTCGCTCAGAGAAAGAGCCTCATATTTTATTCAAAGTATCCCTTTGAGGTTTTTTTTTTGTTACACTGGAATAATTGCTACATGGCTAAGGCGGATTTACAGAGAACAACATTTCATATCTCACACCGGTCAGCCAATGCAACGTCTTTTTAATCTGTGCACAGCACCATATTTACTATTGAGTGTGCAACGGATAGACGAGAAATATAATTTCTCTTAAGACAAGAATGAATTAGTCCCAGGATATTACCTCCTGTCACAATATATGACATATCTAACAGATGAAACCTGACACTCAGCCGAGCAGGAGAGCATCAGAGAGTATCTCCTCACACCAGCGATATTGCCAACATGCTGAGACAAGCTATGACAGGCAGATTTGTCTTTTTTTAACACATACTTAATTGCAAATGTAACTCGCATCTCAAAATATAAAACAGACATAACTCATGTATACATTAAAACAATTACAGTGGCCATCAGGTGCAAACACGCTGTGGCCCACAAGACTTTCATTCGGAGAAACGCGCTGTTCCAAAAACTATGCAAATAAAAAAAACACAAATGTGCTAAAAACGCATTAAAATTAAGAAACATTTACATCGTCATTCAACATCTCCAGTGCTTTTTACATAGCGGGCCAACTGTCACTCTTACTAGAAATTACCCTTATATATGAATTATCTATTGTTGGCTTATTTTAACTATGTGATCACAGGATTCCTTCCGATAATATTGCATCTGCTGTTTTTATATTTACATAGTTTTGCACAAGTGTGTACAAAGATATCAAGCAAACCATTTTCCTGTTAAACATCTGTTGTCAGATTTATATTTGAGAATCTCCAAGAGAACTAACTCTCTGCTCCCACATTCACCTTCTATAAACTTTGATAGACAACAAAGAATAAAGTACTACTTGATACATAAACAGTGTTTCCATGAACAAAAATCTAATTAGCAACAAACAGATACAGTAAGCCTGCATTGCCATATAGTAAATAGGTTTTCTCATCAAAAGGTGAAGTAGAGTACGAGCTGACGCTTGACTGAATTTCGGCTCAGTATTTTGCCTTGACAGTGTACTTTTCTCTGCTTTGTACATGGCAAGTTGTATTTTCTCTTTCTTCACATCCCCAAACAGAGTACACGAGACAACTGTGAAAAAGATGGCTCCAGAGATTTTCTGACCTTTTAAAAAGTAGAAACTTTTGACTGGAAGGACTATGTTTTGATTTCAAAAGCAGTGAAATTGTCTCCCATTTCTCTATAAGTGCTGCGCAGGAGTTGAAGAGAAAGAAAAATGGGCTTCAAACTCTAATGGTGGGGCTGCTCAATGGCAGTGCTAAGCTTTCAAAGTGTTCACATATACAACTGTAACTAACAATACTTTCTTTTGTATCCATTATTATTGATTAATCAGCCAATCATACAATTATTAGTTTAAAAAAGACAGAAAGAAATATCCATGGTTAGAGTCCTTGGCCATATCCAGATATTTTTAACAACCAGTAAAAAAGCTTGACAAAATTAAAGTAGGACATCTCATAATTTGAGACGCTGAACAGAGCAATACTTTTGACCTTATTGTCTGCTTGAAAGATGAAGAAAATACAAGATCAACTTATCATTCCAGCTTGGTGTGCATCTAATTATAACAGAGTCAAGTCATCCTTGATAATAAATGTGATTCAATCAGACAAAAAATCTGTCACCTGAATGAAATAAATAGTTTGTGAGGGTGTTCCTAAATGACTCATATGAACATGTTGTTGATATACACTACGATCGACTAAACAAAGACACTACCAGATACTTGTTGGGTTAAAGATGATGGTAATGGCCAATGGAAAGCTAGACATTGAGAAGAAACTACTTTTGAGTGTTGTGTGCATGGCAATGATGTCTCTCCTATTTTGGGATTTTGGCTAAGACCTCTCAGATTGGTGATAGAGCCCCGCATTATTAGTTCAGTATTGGAAAATTATACACTTTACACTCTAAGCAATGAACAATGACAAAATTGAGTGCCAAAGCAGAAAGTAGAGTATCTTCAATGCTACAAAGTAAAATTATAAGGCTGTCAAGGTTGGAGTGGTATTTGTATACATGTAGCGTTTTTGACTGTCTTGCAAGAAACTGGGATATGTTACTTTCACAATGAGGCAGTTATTCTATGCGTTATTTAGTCAACAAAACGTTAACCATACCGTTACCATGCAGTTTTTGGTTAAACAAGAATTAGAAAAACATTTATGCGGTATGTTAAAGAATTCCATGGTTTTAAAAAGTCGTCCAATACCAACATGTCTATCTGCTGTGTACTGATTTTAGAAAGAACATCCACCATAATCATGGTCAGTTTTAACAAAGTGGCAACCTCAGGGCTGAAAAGTGAAGCCAATGCAAAATGACAGTGTTCTTTCAAATGGCCAACAATTATGGTTGAAAAGTGGTCATATTGTATAAAAGTCTATGAGAAAATGTGTTAACTTCTCAGTAGATTTATTACCTCAGGAAGTGCTTTTCTATATGTTAACAGTTTCAATTGCTAGTCTCAAGTACTTTTCCATGCAGCATTATTATCATACTGCATATTGTATGCTTTATCTGCATACTGACAAGCAGCAACTGGCAAAGTGACTTGTTGTAAAGGGAATAAACTGCTGGATCTCTACTAATACAGTATGTATTCAATTTGTGATTTTGATTAGTGCTTGACGTAACAGTTCAACAGAAAACACCAGCAGCCCAGGGTTTCTTCTCATAGGTCTGGCCTGTGCCATTTATGAACCTCTCACTCCTGTAAGGTTAATGGTGTGGGACCCCGCACCTCTCTGTTGATTAATTAGAGCTGGACTGAGGTCAGTGCCTTCAACCTTTAGCTGGAACTAGCTCATAATAAACAATTGTATTTACATGGGAGCTGTGTGTGGGCGGACAGCTCCAGAAAGACCTGAGCCACATGAAAACACTGCTGCTTCCAGACAGAAATGTGATGAGTCACCGAAGGAAGAGACGAGCAAATGTCTCCTAAACGTTTTTCCTTTCTGCTTCTATTAATACCTTGTTGACCAATACTAATAGAAAATGCCTTGGATCTTTATATTATTAGAAGAAAATCTAACCTTGTTCTTAGTAAGAAAAAGTTGAAGGCTTAAAGGAAACAAAAAATTATAATCAAATGGGACTTTGGGCAGACAGGGATGAAATGAAGTCTTGGTGTTGTTATATTGCTCAAGGCACAACATACATCATGTTTTATTCAGACTCCATGTAATATCCTCACAGACTGAATAACTTGAAGTGACCAGCTGCAGGCCTGGAAAGCTCTTTCTTTGGGCTCCATCCTTTGGTCAATATGCAAAACTGCAACAACAAATATGCTTGTTGTCTGTTTGTGTTGCATCAGGTAGCCTGGGTGGTGAACAGCTGTGACTATCATCTGTTTCACACCGTCTTTCTACATTTTCCATATAGAGAGTGAACAATATATCTTTGTAATGAGAAGTTTCTTCAAAAACAAATTTCAGACTCCAATACAGCCACACTTGGCCCTTCAGACAATCCAGTCTGACACATTAACCTACCATTTTTGGACCCGCTGAAGTGGCTGACAAGAAGCAATCTACAAACCATACAATATTGCGGCCGATTAGATCTCACACATCACTCCAAGGGACTTTTCATTTTCCAAATGAGTTATCCCGCCCGCACAAATGATGTAGCCGCATGACATCAAGTGTTAAATAAGCTTTGGACCAAGGCTATTCATTCTACTTTGCAGCCGCAGTGTAATGTCTACTCCACCATAACATTCTTATTTTCCATCCAATGCAGGTAAACGATCCCCAGGGATATGCTTGTGCTCATTTTACTTTCTAATAGAAGACTTTAAAGACATGCAGATGGATTCTCACAAAGACCAGATAGGCTTTTTCGAGTGCATCTTGGCATGAGAACAGTTGACTCTAAAAAATGCATGAGAAATGTGATGGTAGGTGGATGCGAGCTTTCCAGGAAAAATATACAAATATTTATTTATTTTCTATAAGTGTTGGTTCAGGTATGAGAGGACAAGGTGTGCATAATAATTTCTGTTTGTATTTGAATATTTATCTGATAACTCTTTGATGCAGACACAATTATGAGCACCTGCACTGTTGCTGAATCCGTGCAAATAACCACGGATTACAGAATCCTCTATTGAACTATAGCTGTTTGAACTGCCACTATTTATTTCAGTGTGCCTGGAGTTCTGCGCCAGCAAATGCTAGTCTTTCTAAAAAAGATACCCTGAATACCATCCAAAACGTCAGCTAGTCCTTGGAGCACAGTGGGAGACTCTTACTCAGACAGAGCTGTCAGATGAGCAGACGAATAACATTGATTGAATAGCTGTATGTGTCTGCACTGTCAACGCGATAGGAATGGGGATAATACCTTTATACTTTCATAAATTCAATACCAAAAAAAACGAATTTTCCTCTTGAATAGGATGCGGCTGCTATTTTATCTAAGTGCTCAATGCAAGAAACATACCTGAAATACAACAGATAATATGGCATAAAATGAATGACATATTACAGCAGGAACATTGAGCTAAAGCAGCGTTGTTGCCAGATTTAGACTGAGAGTGAATATGTGCATTTTATCTTCATTTATCATTTTTTCCATATTCTTTCGGGGACAAATTATAATGAGTTTCCTCTTCGAGACGCTGCCTCTAACTATGATTTACTATACTGAATAATCCCTGCAGGTTCCACACGCAGGTGCATCATGTGGGATCGATGTTAACACCTTATATAGGGTAAGTGTTGCCAAAGACAGTGCTGCTACTGAGCTCGACACACTCCTATGCAATACTCAGAGGAAGCTAAAGCCAAGCACTCTGGGTATTTCATCCCTCACTGGTTTATGGAGGGCAGTGGCCTTTGGAAAAAAATCAAAAAGGTGGCACATCTTTGGTCTCCAGTCATTGCATTTAGAATTTGTTTGGCTTTGAGCTACTTATGGCTTGGTCAGGAAGCATTGCAGCTCCTTTTCATGCAGTGTTAGCTGCAGCAGACTGTAATGCATGCCGGTGCTGCATTATTGCACCACAGGGGAAGTAGTCAAAAGCTTCCCCAGCTGTAGGATTTTACACAATGGGGTTGGCTTAGCTGTGTGGTCCGATTTTGAAGACGGTCGATGACTCAGCCGTGCTGTTGTTGGAACAGTCGTTGCTTTGGCCTTGTTTGCCTGAAAATGATTGCTTTTATAACATTTGAAAGACATCTGTACATAACTTTATAGAAATGTGAAATGTGTTTGACTTAAAGTGAATTGTTGACTTTGAATTCAAGTGTAAATTCTGCGCCTGCATGCAGTATGTGCACCAAGCTGCTGGGGATGTAGTGCAGCACTATGTTTACATTTTTATTTTCTCTAGTTGAGTGCCATCTATACATTTAAATCAGAGGCTTATACATAAAACATATATTTGTTAATATCAGCAATATGTATTTTACCAATTTGCACTTAAACGTGAACAGAAAACCTCCCCCAACATGTTTTGCATTTGTCTGTAAATAACAGTTATTTGGGATTGAGCAGCCATCAGTCGTTTTTAAAAATGTTTTCAATTTGAGAAGATGCGAGGTTGTTATATATTCAGATTATAGATTGCACCTTTAACATGGTAATACTAGATTGATTGTAAATAAGAACACAGCCTCCCCGAACCCTGAATCAAATTTCACTCAACATCTGCAAAACATTCCCAGCAGGCCCGAAAAGTACATCAGCCTGGGGAAATCACAAGTTTAAGTTTTGTTCCAAAGTTTGTGGTGTTGTTTTCTACCCGCCAGTGAGAGGTGGCACAACACCTTTAACAAAGCAGCCTGCTCCACTTAAATCCATCTGTTGTTGCCCAGGTAAACAATAAATCTTCCATGCTTCGTTATGACAGTTCCGGCTACGCTCCACCACATTACTTTGGGAAAGCATTACAGTTACATGTCCAGATATCCCAAATCCTAAAATTGCTATTCGGTTTTATTTGTTTCCACTCGGTGCTTCGGTTGATGCAATCATGGTTTTATGGACGGTTGGTTGGAAGAGTGAGCGAGTGATCGAGTGTGTGTAAGCTTGCAGAATGAGGCCGATTCACATTTTGTGTTGAGGCAAAGCAGCTCAAAACACATTGTTTTATATCTTGTTATACAAGATGTTATAGTGTCTTTAAATTACAGTGCATGAAGAACAACCGCTCTTTGATCGTTTTAAGGCATGCATACATTGGGTTTGATGGTTTAAAAGTGACCTATAATCATGGAAAGGCTACAATTCAGTTTTTAAACAAAAATCAAACATATGCCTTGAATAAGAATTGGCAATATATATGCTAGAGATTTTGTATTGCAGCTGCTGCACAACAAATTCCCTCGAATAAGTGTTTTAGTTTTATCTCTTTCTTGAATTGCATGTTTGCCAAATGTCATGTATTTCAGCCTGAAGAAGGCAGTGCTGTGTAAGCCCTTTTGTCAAAAGTATTATACCTATTTGTTTTTCTTTTTACCAATTTGTTGTAGATATCTGTTTATCAATGCATTTCAACAACTGTAGATCAGACAATAATTATATAACAGACAGACAATTAATTTGATACTGGCCTATTTCATATTATAAATAATACTTGGGATGATTTAATACATGTTTTTACAAAAACATATATATTTGTGACTGTCCTCTCAGATTGATGTGACATTGACCACTGGCAGCTGGCTACAATAAATAAATAAACCCTTAATCTCATGCATCATTACTACATGGGGGACTACTTTACACATGAATGGCTTCCTTTGCAAGACAATTGCTGCTCTATAACCAATAAAACCTAGGATCTGTTATATGTTCAAATACATTTAAATAACATTATTTGACTTCTAAGTTAAAACTATATTCTCACTCAGTGCAGTTTAAACTGAGAAACCAAACTGCAACAACAAAACAATCAAGTAGAAAATTGCTCTGAGATTTGTCAAGAGATGTCAAGAGACATCAGCGGCACCTGGCAGCCTTGCCACATTCAGCCTGACTGAACCATAAACCAAACGATGCATTTCTACATTCCTTCACAGAGGGTGCCGTGTAACTTGTTTAAAAAACCAAAATATTTCATAAATACGTAATATATAAGACATACTGTAACCAAGATTTGGGGGCAAAACTTGAGGCAGTGGACATGGCACTACTGTAGACAATTCCCCAACATATCCATTTACTTTATATTGTATTGCTATTCTGTTTTTTTTTACAAGCTGTAGATTAAAATATGACTAATGTTACAGCCTAGAAGTGGGTAGCCAGACAATATTAACTGTTCATAAAGCCATCAGGATGAACATTTCCCCCTAATGTCTATGAAGAGAAGCAGGAAGAAGTGATTGTGCTGGGTGTTGCTAAACATTTCCACAAAAAATGGGCACTGTTTAGTGTTTATTTGCCTAACCTCTGGCACCTCTGTGGTTATTCCCACTCTCTCCAAAGAGCGGATTACATTGTTTTAATCCAGCTCAGAGTGCCCCCGCATAGCCCGGTATAGTACTTATTCGTCATCATTACAGGCCAGGTATCGACACACAGGCCCCTGTTTACTTCCACAGGGCAGGGGGATTAGGAGCAGGAGCTTTGATGTCAGATTCACAGACAGAAGTGAAGCAAAGCTAAAGCCTCTCAGGGTTATTATGATATCCAAGTCCGTTTCTTTACCAAGCTGTGAAGCACCGGGAGATCTAGAAAAGAGACGGCGAAAAGAAAGAAATAATAGATAATTGCATAATTTGCTTGTATTTAGATTGTGTTGCTAATTTAAAGTGTAGAGATAAGAAATTCTCTTTGGTGTGTTTAGAAGAGTCCATCAGGAGATTTAAGACCCTAAAGAAATGTCCATTGTTGGTTAATGAGCAGAAATGTTGTCCCATTTACTATAAGTACCTAAGTGAATCTTGCTTCATTATTTATACACTGCTGTTGCAGTCGGATTTTATCTATCTGTTGTCTTTGTAATTGCTTAGAGGAAATAAGGATGTGTTCACTGCTATTTGTTTTTATTAGGTTTTACAGCAGTACTACCACTGAGGGTCAGTGTTTCTTGATTATCTGTTAATTTCCCTTTTGGCCTGCGGGCAAGTGCAGCTCCACTCTCTCAGCTCTATCTTCTGGAGTCAGTAAACACTGCCAATGTGTTTCCCTATTGACATAATCACGTTGAGTGGTGCTGATGCAGTGACATTTGCAGTAATAGGAGACTGATAATCCTCACACAATTGCTTCTCCACTTTTGCACTATAGGGGAGGCCATGGGGGACAAACTGGGCCTCGGCAGAAAATCCCCTGCTAACTGAGTGACCGTGAACATGATAGCCTAGCCCTCACTCTTTAACTCTTATTACCCTGCAGAAAATAGGAGTCCTGCAGGATCAAACTGTGTGTGCTGACTTGGTGAGGGAGGAACTGGAGATCCAGCAGAAATAAAAGCAGCAAGAGCTCTCTCAAGTGGTAAAAAATAAAACCTCTCTCTGCACATCAAGCCTGAAGATCTTTTTTTAATCGTCCTGGCATGTTATAATCCAGGCAAATAATCCTGGCATGTTATAATCCAGGCAAATACTCTCTAAAGTGTGTGCCTTTTAAAAACCTTGTAGTAATTTGTCCAGATCAGATTTGTTTGCCCCACAGTTAAATTAAGTGTTTGTTTTTCCATAGGTTACCAAGGTACAGTAGTAGCATTTTTAATTAGATACTTGGAACCAGTAGCATTAGTCTAGCTCTAGCATAAAAATATCATTAAACGTATAATATTCTTGCAAAATGTGTCTCTTAAGTGACACATTCACATATCCTGCTGTTTCCAATTGTCATTTTTTGAGATAAATGTAAATGGAATATATTTCAGTTTTACCCAATAATGTGAGGATGTCAACTGGGCCACTTTTTTTTTTAAATCTTATGATGCAAGAAATGAATATGCCAATTGAAAAAAAATTATTTAATGATTAAATTAAGATTACAACAGACAGAAAATGAAGCTGTTACTGTTAGCTTAAGCTAAGCAATTTTGCACGTTTTTTGTTCATGAGAATACTAAAAAGGTAGCTTCAGCAGCTCAAAACGCTTACATTGGGAAAGATTATGTAAACACCAAAACACATATCATCACAAATCATGATGCAAATGCATACATCTTCACCAACTTGACAACGCATGCGCAGCACTTAGAAAACATTCACAAACCTAACAAACAAAACATTTGCACAGAAAAGAAAATAATTAAAACCAAAAGGCAGCAACCAGCAGGGACATGAGATGCAAAACCATTTTAGAGCACACAACATAAACAAACGTGACAATATACTGTACCACTTCACACAAAAACACTATAGTGTCTTCTGCACACTGCCAAACAGTAAGCTCAAACATGCAAACAGCTAGCAAGCAACGTTGAAGCAGCAATAGCCGAAATTAGCTGCAAACTGCACAACATATTAACTCACAATATATCAGCGGAAGCAGCTCACTTACTCTGCTTGAACCCAGCAGGGATTCTTTTGGAGGATAGGTGTGCTTCAAAGCTGCCAATTCTGAACACCACGGCGGGCGGGTGGAAGGCCTTTCAACAGGTACAATCTTCATAGTTTCCTCAACAAATGCTGAACAATCGGAATGTGGGCATCCGGCTTGTATGAAACATTAAACGAGCAGACACAGTAGCTCTAGGTGTCCTAATTTATCAGAGTGACATCAGAGTTAGGTACACTCACTGCTACGTGCAAGGAGCAAGCTGGAGGGCTGTCTGTGTTCACAGGTTTAAAACAGCCCGGTTGTAAAAGGTGCTTTCGATTTATGCTACACATCAAGTTGACTAACAGGTGTCAGGAGCAGTGTGAACAAACTAGTAGTCTAACTATGTTGTGCAGAAGCGTGCTGGTTGTTCAAGTATATCATATTTGCATAGTAATCAAAGTAGTCCCATTAATTGCTACAAACTGCAAACCATCAAAGAAAAACCATTTTTAATTGCTTCTCTGTGATTGAACCCCCTGTAACCGACACACTGTGTTTTCTTTCCATAAAAGTAAAATGTTTTTATGCAGTTGTTTTTAGAACAGTAAACAAGTGTAGGGTGGCCGACAGGTGCAAACCATAGACTGTATAGTGTATACTGGTGCAAACGGCCCAAAGCACCTCCAATAGGGGAAATCATGATGCAAATATACAAAAAACAAATGTGCCAAAACACATGCAAATGACGAAACACTTGTGCATTTTTTAGTAAACATTCGCCAAATTGACCATCATGTGCAGGGTTTATTAAAAGCGACACATAAACAACACGCTGCAAATAAAAAAATGCTGCAATAATTGTGTTTCGTTTATGCAGCAATTAAAGTAAACGCTGCGCATGATTCGTCAAGTTGTTGAAGATTGTTCTTCACTTGTATGTGTTTTGGCATTATTGTGTTTTTATGTTTCCATCGTTTCTATAAGTGCAACGCGTTTCTCCTAATGGAAGTGTTTTGGGACGTTGTACTACGTTTGCCCTTGTTGACCACCTTAGAATACAATGTCGATTATCCAACATCAATTTGCATTTAGAAAATTTACTTTGCACTTCACACCCAAAACATTTCCCTTGCCTTAAGCTTTTTTTACAGGCTTATGTGAGTACATATTGTAACTCTCTTTTAAAAATGCAATGTAAATATATGCCGTCACATCTATTTCTCACCCACTCCATCATCTAACCCTGTTTGCATTTGAAAGGCAACTAGCCACATAAAAGAGTGCGAGAGTGCATATACACCTTTTTGCATACAATATCTAAAAACGACTGACTCAAAACTGTAGGTGGGTCATTATACAAAATACACACAGGCCTTCATCCAGGAATCAGTCACATCTCCATTGTCGGCATTACAAAGAACGAACTGGCAATGCATTTTATCTGTAACCGTAGCATATGCCCTACAGGCCTGAAACTATTTTAGAAAAAGAACATGACGTTAACTTTATACCATGTTCAATAAAACAATAAGGCTGCAACTTAAACAAAGTACCAACTGAACCAAATCCTCTGTGAACTAAAACCAACTGCACAAAAAAAATACATTTTGCAAAAGTACCAAATCAAAATCTTTGACAACTTGAGACCATTTTCTTAACAAACTTTTTGTTCCGCCTGCTATCCTTCAACATCAGATCTGCCTCGTCGTTTTAAAGGTCTCAAAAGCACATACCTCCATGAGCTCTTTCTTGTTCCAGATCACTGCTGACAGTAATTGGACACAACTGGAAAAGGCTTTGAGCTGGAACCGTTTTCATCTCTGTGACTCACTTACACACTTTGTTGGAGATACTTGCTGTTACTTCCTAAGCCAATGAGAACTATGACAAGCCATTCTGTTTCTATGTTCGATTGTACTTTTTCTAGCAATCTTACCTGTTATCTTATCACTTACTTTTTCCGCTCTCAGATTTTCCCTGTTGGTGCTGTTATCTTCCATTGGTTACATGAGGCAACACTTCTTTTAGCAAGCGTTATTTGTTGGCCTCCGTACTCGTGTTTGTTGCCGTGGAGATCCCACAATAACCAAACTGCTTATTTTCACCATTGTAACTTAACTCATGTGTTGTAAACACTGATTTTCTGTTGATTTGGTGATGCTTTTCCTGTCCTCTCTCTTTTACTTTCAGAATATATTTTTGAGCCGTTCGGCATATTATGGTTGTAAATCCTAATTTCTATATACTATTCCTCATAACTAGTAAGATATGGTAGTCTGAGCAAGGTTACCACGCAAAAGTGCCCCCCAAAGACTGTAGAAGAAATTCTGTATATTTACATACATGTGGACTATAGTATCACACGTCATTTTGGTGCATTGTGCTGTTTTGGGTTGTAACTTCTTCAGCAACGGCAGTATCTATTCGAGAACTCTATTCACAGTATTAAATGTGAACAGTTGAACCAAAAGTAGATTTGTACTCCTCAGACAGTTTCATTTGAATAATGTTTTGAACCCGGAGAGATAGAGCTATCTGGTACTTCACAGACAGACGAAACATCAGAGACACTGCACATGCTGTAGTAATAATTAAATTCATATCTTTATGCAACCATTTCTTTTGACATTTGTATATCTATACAATTAAAAACTTAACAGTCTTATTTTATTTATTTTATTTTTTAGGCAAGTATAATGGTTTTTGCACCATATATTTGAATATAGGAGCTTAGTTCTAATTTGACTGTGGACACAAGACACCATCAAATACTAAATGAGAGGAGATTTTTCCATACTAAGTCTTCAAAATTCATTAACCTTCAAGTCAGCAATTATAGAAGAAGGCAGGATTTTAGCCATAATATTTTCGTGGTGATATCTCCCATTACAGAATATAGTTACAGAGCTGTTATACTCTGATGCCAGCGCTGTAAAAATACTGGTGATGATGAGCAAATGGACAATTCCCTTGGGAAAGTTTGATTGTCTGGAGGTCACAACAGCACAGCTCAGTGGTAGAATGTATAGTGTTCCTTAGCGGTCTGATGTGTCAGATGTGTCAGCCTTACTCTGAAAGGCTGCAATCAAAAGTTACATCCTGAACTTGCTCAGTAATGGTTCCCCATTGTTAAGGATTTTTAACGATATTGGATTCCTGTTGCTGATTATCAGACTGAAACTCATTAATTGCTCCATTCACTGGAGCTTTCCAGTGAATACGAGGAAATTGTTCATCCATACAGTACACAGCCTGTTCCAGAGAGCTCCACCACTCCAGATTGGTCTGTGTGATGGAGCTGCCACGCTGGCTTATGTTCCAGATAGGAAGTAACAAAATGTAAGAAGATATTTTTGTACATGTGGTCTTAGTAGATAACATAGTTTGACTTTCACAACCAAAGCAGCATTTATTAGTTTGATACTGGGAAAACGTTCAACTACCAGGCTATGACAGTTAGCTTTGTAATGGTTGCCTGGGACAATCTGGGCCCACAAAGTCCGCACCTGGCTATCTGAGTGTTGCACTTGATTATTATTATTACAGACAGTTGGGGCTAGGATGTTGTTTATTGACATACTTTTTGAATGGAAACCCACCACTAGAATGATGAAACTCCTAAGTCACTTGTTGACCCCCTATGGGTTTGCACACTTGCTTTGGCTGTTCAGATCAGACTGAGAAAATCCCCTTGATAAGCAAAACGTCATAACAATGAACCACAGCAACACATACAATAAAGCAACTACTAAACTACTGAAGCGAACAATTATTGGTGGCATTGGTAATTGCAGTCAGGCCTTTGTGGAGCTGGCCCTGTTTACTGCTGGGTTGGTAAAAAATCAACCAGAGATTTTGTGTTCCTGGTACTCCTTGGAGAGCAGGGAAATACCTCTTCCCATGCTTTAACCAATACTAAATCAAAATTAGCCAGGGCTTTGCATGAGAGATCCTCTAGCAGTTACTGATTGTCTCATAAATGTATGCTTTCTGTCCATATAACCTGCTTTAACTGTACAGGGACTCCGGGCATCTCTTTTTTAAACGAGGTATTTGATAAATCCAATAAGGTTTGAAAAGCATGCTAAAAAAGGTTTTCATGAGTATGCACTGGCAGATCTTCAGAATACCTCTGAGACCTTTTCCCCACAGTGTAACAGTAGCTCTGCAGCGTGCCGGCCTGACCTGCATTTTTAACTTAACCAAATACAGATGTACTCAGTGAAGGCAAAGCTCAAAGTCCACCTCTGCTTCCGCCCCCTTCTTTGATTGGCTGGTGGAAATGGCTGAAGTTAGGGGAGGAAGAATTCTCCTCCCAGCTGTAGTTCAGTTGTCTTGATTTCTGTCTTTGTTTTCTTCACATACAATAGAAAGATGGCCTCGGCACATGACAGAGCTGTACTCCAGGCTATATTCAGCCCCACCAGCCCCTTAGGAGACGTCCCCGGCCTGAACCAAGAGGAGGAATTAATTGATGATGGTAAGCGTGAGCTTCTGACTTGGTGTGTCTACACATATCATGTCACAGCTTTTTATGTTTATCATTTCATTGCATATTGAATTTATTTGAACACATTCGATTCTGTGACTAGAAAAAAACCATGACATTTTAATCCAAGTTGAGTTCTTGGTGACGTTTCTGTGTTCTCCTTGCCACGGTGCCTGTCAATTGAGTTTGAGTGTTTTTTTAACCTGTTTATCTCCCTCTGCCAGACAGTGGCTTTGACACAGAGTTGCTGAAGCAAGTGAAAGAGTTGGAGATGAGGGGTGTCTCTGCTGCAGAGGCTGGGGATTTGCAAGCTGCACTTCAAGAGTTCAGCCAGGCAATCCAGATCCTGCCTCAGCGAGCCTCAGCCTACAACAACCGGGCCCAGGCCCTGCGGCTGCTGGGGAACACAGCAGGTACATGCTACACACTCAATAATAACCCTTTCCTCAGTCACCGCAGTGCACCGACATATCACACTGTTGAGTTTGAGGACAGCGTGACATCATTTCAGAGCTGTGTCTATCTGATGCACTTTTTCAACAGTGCTAGGCTACTTCAGAGGCCCTGAGTTTTCCTTGTGTTATGTTATTTTCTACATGCTGTTTGTCATATCATCTAAACCAGAGGGTTTCACAAGGGGAAAGTGGGCATCCCCCAGGCATCTCAGAGCCTTTTATAGGAGGTTTCAGCAGAGGTGGGAAGTAGTGGAGTACAAATACTTTGTTACTGTACTTAACCCTTATGTTGTGTTCGGGTCTCCCGTGACCCGTTTCAAGTTAAAATTATATAATAACTACGCTCTAGTTTTTTTTAGAACTGCTCCACAACAGCTATACTGTTTAAACACTACAGATTTTGACAATTTTTGCCAAGTCTGAAGGTCTTGAAGTGTATAATTTGGTGTTCGGGTCTGGGGAGACCCAGCAGAATTGTTTTGGGTGACTCAAGGTCAACTTTGGCCCAATCAAGATTCATCTTTGACTTTAGACACCCCAGCCCCACTGTAACATCAACTGTAACAATAATTGTTCGCAACATGCACCTGGTCTCCCCTCCCTCTGCCCCCCCCTACCATATGTACACTAACACTTGAACCTGAACACACACATGCACGCATGCAATATGTGGTGTAATGTGTTTTGGGCCATAACATTAACTTACAACAGGATTGTACGGTTATGAATGCATTATAAGTTAGTTATGATGTAGTTAAAACAATAATGGATGATAGTCATTTTTTTTGTGTGTTTTGGACTGAGATAAATCATGGGTCAAAATGTACCCGCGAACACCATGAACGGTAACAGCTTTCGAACACAACACAAGGGTTAAGTACATTTCTCTGGTATCAGTACTGTACTCCACTATTTATTTTTCTGACGACTTTTTACTTTTACTTCTTACATTTCTAACACAAGTATCTGTACTTTCTACTTCTTACATTTTCAAAACAGGTTGGTTACTTTAGTTTTAATCTGTGTTTGGTGGCGTGATCATTATTATTTAGAGTCATTGCGTGCCTATTGATTTGAACACGATTCGTGCATCCTTCATTAGAAGAGGGACCAATGAAAATGTTGTCATTTTGCCGTTGTTCAGCATCGAAACCTTCATTTGCTAACAATGACATTATTGTTCTATTAATATAAAGGGAGGTCAGTTACTCTATAAAATAGTTGGTAGTTATGGGTACTCAAGCCCATACTTCTTTACTTTTACTTGAGTAAAGAAGTATAGTCAGTATGCTTCTTTTACTTTTACCAGAGTATTTTTAAACACGAGTATCTGTACTTCTACTTGAGTAAAGGATGTGTTTACTTTTGCCATCTCTGGGTTTCAGTGACTGGATTGAAAATATATTAAGTTAGTTATTTCATTTTTGTTCAAAAAAAGGTCACACAATAAGCAACATTTGTGTAATTTGGTCAAAGAAATAAAAAATAAAAATGCCTAAGGACAGATGTTATTACGTTTTTATTGTAGTCTGAAGTTACTGTAAATGCTCAATTATTTTTTGTCAATAGGATAAAATAATAATCTTGATTCACCTCCCTTAGTTTGATCACTTAGTTTCACCCAATTCCTGCCTATGAGATCATTGTTATATATTCTGATCCCATTGACACTCAAGTCAAGCAAAGACTTTCTATTATATTATTATATCATACCACTGACAAATGTATCGGTTATAATCACTTCTCACCCCTGCCATTTGTATGTATTGCATTATTTAATATGTTTGGCACCTGTGATGATGAATGTGCCGTTTTTACACTCACTCCCTGGAGAATTAACATTTTGACTTGCATCATCTGTTTCTAAAATTGAAATTGTAGGTGAGGCTTTTCAATTTGCCTGCAACCTGGTGCCAGGTGTTGTTCATGCTGACTAACAAGATTTTCTGAATATTTCCAACAAAACACCTACATGTCACTTACAATAATATGCAAAACCTGCAATATAAACGGAGCATTGGCGGAATCACTGATGTAAAACACACAGTAGCAATTTAGTGTTATATAATTAATATTATTTGAATAGTATTTATCAAAAAAGATCACTTTGTTGTACATGTATTGAAATTACATTAGTTTTTTTCGATTAATGTGAATCATAGTGAATTTAGAATGATAATTTGAAAATGGCCGTAGATACACTGTCTTATCTTAAGTGTATTGGGGTTAAAGTCCCCACATGCAGGTTTTGTGAGGTTGTGCCCGTAAACTAACCTTGGAGGACGCTCCTATCAAACAGAAAGTCAAAAGTCACTACTGTATGCCTAAGTGATTAGTAGAAATACTGAAAGGACCTTAAGTGCTGACTTTTTGACTACAGATGGGGTCCAAAACTAGTAAGCCACATGAAAGTCTGGGAGCAAATTAATTGTATATGCTACAGACATCAACCCAGGACTCGTTGAATTTTCTGAATATTGGGTTGCAGATTAGATTTCTCCAAAGGGGGTTCGTTTATCATGAAACACTTGAAATAACTAAAGGATATGTTAAAAAAGAAAGTAGAAAGAAAGTGAGGACAAAGAAAACTATTTCTGCTAAAAAATCAGAAATGATTTAGAGTCAGACCTAAACATTTCAGATGTGTGTATCTCACACTGCACTTTTTATTCATGTACCTTTTGTTATTCATGTTTTATTATCTTTGCTTTTAAATTAGTGTTTTTAAATGCCCTTTTATAATATGTTTCTTAATGCTCTTAATGTCTTTCATTTTTGTAAACCACTTTGAATTGCCTTGTGCTGAAAGGTGTTCTGTAAATAATATTGCCTTATTGCCTTGCCTTATCTGACTACATACTTACAATACTTAAAGTAATTCAAAACAAATTCAGCTAGATTCAGAATGAATATTGCAGCAGACCCAGAATGAGAGCAGTCTGTAAGATGTTACGTTTTGGGGATCAACAGTGGAGACGTGTGTGTGCCTCACAGTGCCCTCCTCTCCTCTCAGGAGCCCTGGGGGACCTGGACCGAGCCATCTCTCTGAGCGGCAGCACTGGACGGACGTCCTGCCAGGCGCTGGTGCAGAGAGGCCTCCTACGTCGGTTGGACTGCCAGAATGATGAAGCCAGGGCAGATTTCGAAAAGGCGGCTGCACTTGGAAGTGAATTTGCTCGACAACAGGCTGTGGTTCTCAATCCCTATGCAGCCCTGTGCAACAAAATGCTTTCAGAGGTGATTGACAAACTACGAAACCCTCAAGTGTCTGGGACTCTGTAGTTATTGGAGACAATGTGTTTGGTTGACATGTACACCTTTTTTGATTAATAAAAGAACAATTTACAGTTTATATTAATTTTTTATTCCACTATCTGTATGCTGCTGAAAAGAAATGAGGCCAACTGCAAGTCAGAATTATTAATATCAGGGTCACATTCTCATTTTACTTAAAAGACAGTCAAAATGAGAAACATAGTTGTCAGTGTCCTCATCACAGCCCATGTGATGTTGTGCCTCATTAAATATGATATATGGGAATAGTGTCAATGATCCTAACAGAGGATGCACCTCTGCGTCTCTCCAGCAGATGTCAGTCTTGTCATGATGGAAACAGTCAACAACAGCTCCCCCGTGTCTTTCAAACAATGCTTTCAACACAAGACTGAAATAGGATGGAACAAACAACATGAGTCCACTCAGGATGCCAAACATCTCTCAAACAATTGTGAAATAAGTGTCATCAGAGGGTTCATTTAGGCGTAAAAACACTGGATGATTAGATATTAAACAATTGTTCCTACTTACACGCACAATGATTTCGAGGTTAAGTCAATCACATCCAAAATTGAGTCCATGCCTAAATGAATTATTTGCAATACAATTCAGTTCATGTCTGCAGGGCTAAAGCACACTGCAGCACAGCATTCCCTTTTGTTGCTCTACAGTAGCTGTATATTTGGAGGACAAGTAACACAGCTGAGTGATTCTAAACGCGGCATCACTCGTGTTGTGGTCCGCCCACTGAGCTATGGGACTATGAGCATTATCTTTTATGCTTTGCTCCTCTGTGCTTGTCGCTGACCTCTCCCAGGCAGACTAAAGCCACCGGCTCAGTGTGCTCCTCTCTCTGGTAAAAGGTGCAGGTTTTCAGGTGATCTGACATGGAGGGATTGTTGCTGAAGCTCCATCTGTCCACAGAGGAAAACAGAGAGCTAAACTCCCACACCTGTAAAACAGAGAGACAGAGCTGGAGTTAGTGTAGGAGGCAGCTGTCAAAGCATATATCAACTGTTCAGCATCAATGGCCATGAGACAACATTTATTTCAATACCTTTGGAATCTTAATCTCGGAGTATTTTGATCACATAGGCATGATGTTATTTATGTTACCATTCATTGCAAATGTATACAAATGATGCCCTTCATTTGGGGAGCAAACACCCAGCTGTTGCCAACAGAGTATCATCAACATCTTGTTTCCATGAATGATCACATCTGATGGCAGCATTGTGTTTACTGGCAGCCAGCCTCGGCCATTCCACATGGCTGATATCATCGGCACGCTGTTTGTTCCTCCGATTACTGCACTACAGAGAGTCAATGTGAAAATACACACCTAAGCATTTCTACTATATTTATCCTTCATTACCTCAAGTAAATAGGGTATTGTTTTCACTACATATGTAGGTTTCTTGTTGTTAGCTCTATAAAAGACTACTATACTGTACAGATTATAAAGAAAAATGTTGCAAAGGTAGCCAGTGAGCAAAAGATGGATTGGTTTGGTTAATCGTAACTTTAGGGCCTATATTAAGGCTCTTTGTTTTAGAACTGTAAGAAAAAACTCATTGTATGCTACAAAAATGTTTTTATCCAATCCAAACTGGTACATGTAATATTTGAAAGAGCAATCAAATGTGCTGTGTTGTTTTCATATGTTTTCCGAGTTGACTGGAATAATTATTTCATTTAGAAGTACTTCAATCACAAAGTGACCATCTATATAAGACAATCCAGCCATGACATTTGGAATTCTTGGAGAAAAAAGAATATATTCCAAGTCTCATTCGTTCAGTAGCTTACTACTTCCAAAACACTTCAGACTAGCACAGATGAGTTGTGTGCCTTTATGAATGTGTGTACTTGAGTTTAAACAGATGTTTTGACATATTTTGGCTGTTGTTTAGTGTGTCCCAATTTCCTTCAATATATAAAGACTTGATGTATTTAACTGTCCAGTAGTCATGAGTCTAAAGAATTTAAAGTATCATCCTGATACAGTAAGCACTCATAATTCCAGATGGGATTTAGAAAAACCAGCTGGGGGCGTCCTCAAGGCTCAGACCGCGAGACCACCAGGCGTCCCTGTGGACTTGAGGCCTAAGCCATGGGGTATAAAGTCTAGCTCAGGTGTAATGCAAACATATATACACATAAACGTACCCCCTATAGAGCTGCTGTTCATTTGTTTGATATTTGAGCTGTAGAAAATACCACGCATTGCAAAGCTTAATAATAATTTAGCTCACCTGTCTTGTTGCTAAAACATTGCTTCGACCCAAGAAAATGAAATGTATTTTTCCGAAACACTTCCCCAGTGGGCCTGACCCCACATGCAGCTGGTTTATGATAAGGACACAGACAATCGTAGCGACTCTCCAGTGGCTGCTTCAGTGGAAAGCCATTAACTGTTGCCAACACGGCTGTGAGTCAGTTTGTAATATTGTTAGAGAGGACTATGGAGAGTCTGGAGAGTGTTTACAATGCAGCAGCTGTCAGGACAGTAAATAGCACAGTGCCAGATACTAAAGGGGAACTGATATTAAAGTTTGGCCTCCTGCTAACTTTCCATTACCATTGTACAAGTTTTAGATCAAAGTTATATATGAGATATATAGGACTGGTAGCACTCAAAGTATGGCGATATAACCGTCACATGTGTGGCCATATACCCTAACCCTAACCCCCAACATCTTATATTAAGACAACGCTATATAAATCATCTGCAGTTCAATTTAAGGAAAGACTGATTGGTTTCAGCGAGAAGTCCAAAGTAGTGCATTCAGAAAAGAAAAGAAAAAAGGAATCTTAAGGGTACTTGCTTTCTTTCGGCATTTCCAGGAGCTTCCCCCATGGGAATATATCTTTTTCTTCCACTTAAGGGAGACCATCCCCCTCTCCTGCAACAATGAGGCACACACCCCTCTCATCAGATGGGAGACCTGGGACAGCTGAGATAATGTAAAACTGTCAAGGTAACCAGCAATGTGCTGAAGGATCTCCAGAGGCAGGCTGCCCAGGGAATTTTGATTATGTGAAGCATTTCTCTGAGGGCTGAAGGTTTTCCCATCTTCACAAAGCAATGAGGGGACATCTGGCTGGAGGACAAAGGCGCTGACATCTTGACAGAATTTAACCGTAGCTTGAAGACCAGCGGGGTGAAACCTGGTCTGGGTGAAATGGCAGCCTAGGTATGCTAGGGGGCAGCGTTGTTGGAACCAACCACTTATTGAGGCCTGTATGTCGGAGTGCACATTCCTAAAGTGAGAGCTGTATTCATCACGGCGAAAGAAGTGGCCACACATGTAGCTGAAGGCTGAACTTGCTTTGTTGTGTCTTCTGGTGACAGATTCTGATTCAACTTGTACACAGAGACCATGAGGTTTGTCTGCAACAACATCAGCTAACGTTGCATCATGTTTGAAGGGGGAAGAGGCAAAGTTGTACGTTTGTGTTCCTATATCTACGTAAAAACCGTCCCTCCCCGCACTCTCTGAGATTAAATGTCCTTTCAGTTCCTTTTCCAGGGAGAGCAGGAGTGTGGCGCTAATCTCGTCACACTTTGGCAGATCCTCGACTGGCACGCCTAAATCTGCTGTGTCAACACCGACGTTCATCTTCACCTTCTGTCTGGAGTCCCTCAGATAATTACGCTTTGCCCGATAGCTGGTAGGAACATTAAATGTGCGGACGGTTTTAACCTCAATGGGCTCCAATTTCCCATAAACAAAATCATTTTCTCTCGGGGTGCAAGCAGGGAGTTGACCAAAGTTGATCAACATTGCCCCATTTTGCACCAGATACCTATTATATTCGGCATTGTTGACTTCTCTACCTAACCTTTCAAGGACCCCGTCTTCCCATGGCGCAAAGCCAGCTACACCATCCATGGTTTGAGAGGCAGATGCATTTTCTTGGCGCGGTTGTGAGTCTCTTGTCTTCCCCTGACAGTTTGAGGATTCATGCTCTTCCTTTGCATTTCCCTTTCCTTCCTTCTTTTTCAGGTTTTTCAGGGTTTGCTTGCATCCCCCCTCCTCCTTGTTGAATACTTTCTCCCAGGAGCTGTAGTTCTGAATACCATCCACATCTCTGCTCTTTGCCAAAGCATCCAACTCCTCTTGGCTCAGTTCTTCCTCCATCCTTGTGCAGCCATTTTCCAGGAAAGCACCTACATCTAAAGAGCACGTAGCTTCACCTGCAGGACTGTCGATCCCAGCAGCACCATCCTCCTCCATCAACTCAGGAAAAACGTTCTTCATTTTGATGGATCGAAACAGCAACTCTTGGTCCCTGAGAGCCATAGCAACATCAAGGTTCCTCTCAGTTTGAAGGTTTTCGGAAACATTTCTGTAGAAGGCTAGATCATTTTCTGAAACAGGCCAGCGATTCCACTCCTGAGAGCAGCAGACCACGCTGGCAGGACAGACCTCCAGGTGTTTGGCAAGCCTGTGGCGCAGCATGGTAAGAGGACAGCCATAGTTAACATTGAGGCAGGGGACCATCTCATTTGGACATAGGAGTTTGTGCTCCTCTTCCTTGCACATATGGAAGGTTGCGCTACAGTTCTTACGACACTTGATGACCTTGCATGAGACACAGATCAGCACCGGGAATTGACAGTGGACATCATAGCACTTGTCACAATGCCTATGATAATCCACTGTTATTGTTTTGCTCTTCACCTGCAGAGAGAAATAGCATAGAAGGTGACATTTCTAGGTTTATATTAAGGCTTAAAAAACGTTAAACAGTTTCAATTATTATGATAATGACAATTTATAACATACATTAATTTCTGATGACAAATAAAAAATGCACTCACCATTGTGACTTATATACACAATGGTCCTCTGAGAAGAGTTTCAAGCCTGTTAGAGAACATGCAACTGTTTGGTTATACAGCACTATGAATCATCTTCTGAGGATGTGTATGTATAAATATGTATAGTATAATTTAACATGTAAAAGAAACCCAACCAGAAAACTGAACACCATACAAAAAAACACAAATAGATCTTAATTTTAGTACATCAAATAATTAATAAGTTGAACAATAACAATAAACGGTCTCACCCTTTGCTCCTCTCTGCCTGTCCTCTTGTGTTTACTGGCACCCCTGATAACCCCTGCACTGTGTCTGGACGTTATAAATAGACACAACAGAGGGGTAGACAGCCAAGGGGATGGGGCACCATTGTCCCACAGCCATTAAGGGGCAAGGTCGAGTTACAGCCTCCACCTCTGCTTCACTGTGAGAGGGTGGTGATAATGACCAGTAATCCACATGCTGAACACTTCAACTACCGTTTGTCCAAAAACATCATCAGCACATCGTCTGTTTATACACTGCTCTCAAACTTTTATATTCCACAACCAGTGATTGCATGTGTTTACATTTCCTTCCAACATAATTCAAAATATTAGTTGTCTAAACAAGGTTAAAATAAAGCCCTTTTATGTAAACATGCTATACATGCCATGTTGTGCCATTGGCTCATTCATGATCCATATCCTCCACTAGATGTCAGTCACACACTTTCAAAAACCCCAGCAGCATTTCACGGTCAGATACAATTCATGAAATTCAGTTTAATAATGTGTGGTTACAGTGTAAGATCAAAACAGGTATTATTTGATGATGTTTTTCAAAAATGTTGATTTTGTAACAGGCTTATTTAAATTAATCTCAAGCCTGTGCATTTCAATATGTCCCAGTTTGAACTGATTTGAGGTATTTGTTTACTGTTTATTAGCTACAAGGAAATGTCTCTGCCTCAAATGATGTTTTGGTTGAACATCGGAACTGATGCATTCTTAACACCTTGCATCGTTTATGGATACCGGCCAAATAGCTGCCTCTTTTTATCAAATCATCATCAAGTCGTCATAACACAAAATACAGCAGCAGTTGTTTAATTTCAAAAATAAAGTAACTCATTATCATCAATGCATGGCACTGGTTTGAATCTGCAATATAAGTTTGTTTGTCACTTTGTGTTGATTGTGATTCATGTCATCACTTTCATTCACTTGCAAAAATAGGGTGCTGTGAAACATAAAAGGGCGTTGATCCAGTCTACCTTTATATAATTACACTCATTTAAATTAGGGCTGGCTGAACTGTCATCCCGCTCACAGATTTTCTATGCGAGTTAAAATGTGCTCGAACCTGCATCTGGATTACTTCATGCAACTTTTTTTAGTCACTTGGCGCACATTACAATAAAAGGCTTATCAGGGGCGCTCTCTATCGACTCTGCAATCAGCGCATATGTCATAGAGACAGAGAGAACAGTGTAGTGATTAAATTAGACAAATTCAGTTGTAATCATGCTTCAAATATTGTGGAGCATTTACAATAACCATAGCCAACTGTGTGTTCACTCCATTGCTTCTGGTGATAACCAGACTAAAAGGCCATAGACTGATCCAGTAATGTAATTTAAAGTTTACATTTTTCTATTTTCCTTTTTGGTATTGGTATGTAGTGTTTCAGATCTGCACATTTGAAAATAACTGTTTGACACTTTGCTTGTTGATTGTCTTGCAGAGAAATAGATGAGAACATAGATACCACTATCATATACCAACCCAGTCTCACGGCATTTCGTGTTCACCAACACGATTTTTAATCTATTGATTCGTGTTCACCAACATTGACCCATGGTTCCCCATGCCGTGGGCATGTCATTAGACATGCACTCTTGTGCAAACTAGTCTCTTGTGCATGGCACTCTTTATGCCGACTAATTATTCATTATTATGAACCATGTTCAATCCTCATATACATGGCATATACATCCAAAAGCTACACTCCGACGATAGTTAGCTTAGCATGAAGACAGGGGTAAAAACAGGGGGAAAGCTAGCCTTATTCAGTTTAGTGCCGTTTACAGCTACGACTGAGTCCTGCTTTTTTTTACGTTTTCGGTTTACTTACCAATTAAAAAAGTCAATTTCTAACAAGATGTTGCTGGTGGGTAGGTTGCCTTTGTTAGCTTTGAACAAGCTAACCGCTCAACCCCGGTTAACTAACTTGCTTCCTAAACTAATCCTAAATCTACAAATATATTCCTTGACTTTAAAACACTCATTTTAACAATGTACTAACAGATTGTAAAGTCAGATGTTTCACAGCACATATAATCTAAATTAATTGAAACACTCAGCCTGAGCTCTTATGCAAAATGGCAGCTCCAGAAAAGGCTAATTACAGCTTGTCCATTTTCGGTGCTTGGATTTGAGCAATTCTAAGGCTAGGGGTTAATGATTCATGCGAGCTCCATGTCATTTAACTCTAATTTAATGTTCTGAGATGTGACTGGGCAGCTTTAGATGGCAGAGGAAAAAAGAGTCAAACTTGATTAATATTCGAGGTCTTCAAAAGCTATCAGCACACAGCAGGACTAATAAAATATCGCTGGCTTCAAGTTTTATAGTGAAGTGTTGCCTGCCTTTACCAACACACCAGGCACAGAGTGCATCCTAACACCTGTAGAGCTGCCGTAAATCCCACCCAATGCTTATTGTTATTTCTCTTCCCATTTTGGGATTTCCATATAAAGCCTGGTTTATTATACCTGGCAAATATTAATAAAACAAAACCATTGGGAGGACATACAGTGGAGAAATATGTGAAACTGCTGAATTTTAAAAGACCCTAAACTCTGTTGGTACTGTGTTTATTACACAGCCCAGCCCAGCAAAGGCCTATAAATAAGCCCAGATTGCTATGGAAATGAACAAGTATCAGCTCAAAGTGGTCACCAAATGCATGGGTTTAAACTTTTGGACAAAGTAACCAAATAATTGTGTTCTAAGAACTGATTGCATTATTTGGTTCATATAAACACAAATTAATTCAATTCAAAATGAAATATATTTTCTACAAGACCCCTACGATAATACAGGTTAAAATAACATAAATGTTTTATAAGTGTGTTGTTGATATGAGTGTGCTGTAGGTATGTTGTTCTATATTATGTATTTGAGCTGCAGCGAATAGTAGTTACAATTATGTGTTGAACAGAATAAAATATAAAGCTTAAGCATAATATACATTTTGCTCAGGGGGCTATAGAGCTATGCTCAGGTGGCTGTTATAACTTTGCCCTTCTTGTCGTATGTAGGACTTGGTCATTCCTGTCTATAACAGAACCCCTAAATTGCGACATAAAAGGTTTTAAGTGAGTGTTCATCCCCTCAGTTTAGCGACAGGACTTGTGCAGTAAATTCGGTTGCATTGTATATGATCATGTGTACACTACATACCGTGTGTGTGTGTCTGTAAGTGCTACATGAATCATGTGAATGGGTTTGGGAGTTTTAAAATCCATTGCCAGCCATTGAATTACAGAAATCTAACACAGACAGAGTTAAAAAGCAAAAGAAAAATGCGTTCTCAAATCATGATAATTTATACTTTTTTAAATGTTGTTGTTTCATATTGTTTCCCATGAAACATAATTTCTTTACAAGAGCTTCTTCTTTTCCTCTGAACATGTTCCAGAGTGTATTCTTATGTTTTTTTATTTAGCAAATTACTTAAAATAAAGTTAAATGTTCTATATAACTCATTAAAACTATAAAACCCTCTCTCTCCTCCTAGGGTACTCAAGTCTGTTTAACCTGACCCTGCATAATTACCTCACACAGCTATTATCCATTGACACTTATAGTATGACTTTGGGTGAGTATTATACGAACCCCTTATAGTCGACATATTGTAGCATATGGTTTGCTCGAAAATAGTAGAGAAATTGTAACTACCCAAATTCACACCTAGCTCTCACTTTCTCATTATACAGCCTGTCTCCTTCCTGCCATTTAATTAAGAGGGTGTCATACACGCTTTTCTTTAAATCCCTCTGCAGTTCAACTCTTAAGCCTCTTGTCGGACCCCACTGAGTAAAAATGAGATGGTTTGCTCACCCTGACCAATGAACATGCACATGTTTATGTGCATATCAATTTAGCTTAGCTTTTCTGCACCCGATATTCAGTTTTTAATTACAAAGACTAATTAAAAGTACCTTGTAATGAAGTCTGTGGTTCCCCCCGCAGGGCAGTGAACTTTGTGTTATTTTGCATCATTAATGGAGAATATGCTAAAGAATGACAAAATAAAAAAAAAATGTAAATGAGACATTTCACTCCACTTTTGTAATGTCGGGAGCTAAGAGAAAGGGGGGCACAATGCCGGGGGAGTCATTTCACGGCCAATATACAGCCGTAATAAATGACAGATCATATAAAATTCATGAAGGTAGTAAAAAAGCTTGTTGTGGACAAGTAAAATAAGAGAAAGTGCGCCAAAGTCATTTTTCAACTCTGTCTTGTCCCTGCTGGAGGAATTTGTTTTTAAATTATATATTATACATTATGTATAATGTGCATTCACATTCACCTTTTCAAATGAACAGACACATGGTCTCATGTGTAACTCTACGCAGGGTCCTTGGCAAACCTCAACATGCATGCTTCATTTTTTGACTGCCTGTGATGTCCAGTGTACCGTGTGTGTGTGTGTGTGTGTGTGTGTGTGTGTGTGTGTGTGTGTGTGTGTGTGTGTGTGTGTGTGTGTGTGTGTGTGTGTGTGTGTGTGTGTGTGTGTGTGTGTGTGTGTGTGTGTGTGTGTGTGTGTGTGTGTGTGTGTGTGTGTGTGTGTGTGTGTGTGTGTGTGTGTGTGTGTGTGTGTGTGTGTGTGTGTGTGTGTGTGTGTGTGTGTTCTTATCTTTAGCTTGGCATCTGTCTGGGTTTGACAGTTTTCTGCCATACAAATGTCAGGAGAGCATGAAGCTGCACTGGCACTCAGATAAAAAATATGGAGGAAATGTTGTGTTTGTATAATTTTTGTATTTTCTCCGCACATACGTTATTTAGCAAGTACTGTATGTTCTATATACCACAGCGTTCCTCACCAATGGAAATGTTTGTACTTGTCTTTAAGTGAATACAGGGAGACTGCAAAACCTAGATTTCTATCATCTCCAATTATAAACTTCAGCAAACAAGTTTAACAGATCATTATTTCTTAGGGTCATGTACCTAATAAAACATATTGTAAGATAAAATAGAGCTGCAGCTATTAATACAGTTTGTAATATTAACATAAAAGCACATAGTAGGCTATGTTTAAAGACTTTTCATTTTTTTAGGTTAACAGAAATGTCAAATTTCAAGTTCTGTTTTGAGATTGCGTGGGTTTTTGCAATATTTGGACAACAAATCCCATCATGATCACAGGGCTATGACAACTGAATGAAAATTGACAATACAAATAGTGTATTTGATGGCCAGAAGGAAGAACAAATACATTGTTGGAGACAATGTTTCTGAGTATTTTATGTTGTCTTTGCTTGTCTGTAAATAATTTGATCTGGTATCCAAGCACAGAAAAACAACACAGCAGAATGTCATGCAACAAACATTGATGTAGATCATTTCTTGGCCTGTGGTGAAGCTAAAATAGTCTCTGTGTGTTTCTGCTGCTGTGTGGATGAGTGATAAGGAGCAGACACTGATAAGAGACCTCAGCGAACCACACTGTCGCTCCCATCGCTAACCTTGTACTTTCCCTGCAAGTTTAGTAAAACACCTGTGTGTCTGTGTATAATCATGTCGTTTTGTTATCAAACCGGATCCACAGATGTAGATTATGTATGTTTGCAGCCTTTTTGTGCCTGCTGTACTCTATATGCAATGGTTATGCACATACAATTGTTGTCATTCCGTCTCACACCCGCAGCTCATTGGCATAACAAAGAAACATGATAACAGCACAATCTATGCTTTAGGAATTACCATAAAGTAGCCATATCTCTGTGGAAGAGCCTCAAAGAAAAAACATTATGAGCTTCACAAAGGCAGCATTGAGAGGTATCCTATAGGATTGTGTTACATTTGAAATGTGTCCATGTTACCTAAAGCTCCCTGTGCTGCCTTTACACCTTTAACACAAAGAGCTAATGCAAAAAGAAGAACACAAGGACAGATGTTCGTATTGAAAAGGACACCTTTAAACACCTGTAATGGATGACTAATGATATTGATTCAATCTAATTACGAATACAGGACTGATAGCTTTACTGGAGCTCCACTGAATTAGAGAAACAGTGATGGAAAGCAACAGCTTGGGGTGTTAGCCTCAAACAAGCTTCTAATTTACATCTGTATTAACATGTACAACCCCTGCACCATACTCCCTAGGCATCCCGATCCGAAGACAATCTCTGTGGGTTGTTTGCTCATTTAATGGATGCAATCTTCACTTGTAAAATAAATGCTAAATATGTATCATGGGGAGCAAAGCACATTCCACACAAGGACTGAAAAGACACAGACAATCAGTGCTTTTCAACTCCAAAAGTCCAGAGTCAGGATATTGTCGACTTCTCGGATCAGGAATGTATGAAATTCCCTGCTGTGTTGTTCTCCAATTACTGCCACTGATGTTTACCCCTGAATTGGCCCAGACTCTCACAGCATGCCCTCTTGGTCTCAGTCTCACACAACTGCTGCCTGCAGCTCCTCACCAAACGGGGCCGTGACTCAGCTACACAACTCCGGGGGAACTGCCACTCTCATGCTCCATTAGCCCCTGCGTCCCCAGTGGATGAAGAAAAATGCATTCCCTACTGGGATGCCGCTACCACAGACATCTAAATAGCAACCATTCGTCCTTTGTCCTGCGTCCTGGGCGCTCCTGTTGACCTTGTGATTAGACCCGTTCGTGTTTAAATCAGGTGAGGGTGTTTATAAACCCAACATATGAAGATCAGATGGTGGACAGTGATTTACTTTTCTGATATTGCACTGGAAGATTCATCCAAACACAAACAGGATGTACCAATTCTAAAGCTTGTCTAGCTGTTCGACTTACAAAAAAGGTTTTAGGGAAGTTTTCTGCAGGTTAATGGCATTAGGAATCACTAACTATGTAGATGTAGAAGTGGCCAAGTAAAGCGAGTGGGATTTACCATGGCTAAATCCAGAGGGAAATCATGGAGTTGTCTCCGTCAGACAGCCAACCCTGTGGCTCTAAATGGGATGAATCACAGAGCTAACGCTCAGGTCACTGATGCAGTATTGATTACCAATGGAAGATGTCTGATTCTCTTTCTAAAGTCTCACTCTCTCACACCACCACACACACTCAGACGCACCCAGGAACACAGCTGGATTATACTCAACTCTTAGTTTGAATTAATTTGCAGTTGCGGGAAATGCATAAGCACGAGTTGTGAAACTAATCCAGCAAACAGCATGTACTGTACATGGTGATTGCTTCAAAACCCATTTTCACTTTACAGAGTAAGTGTTTTTTGCGATGGCCATTTGTTGAACATACAGCATCATTCATCGGGCAGACGTTACATCTGAAAGCTTGGTGGGGTGTTTATTGAAGTCCTGACCCCGTCCTCCACTCATTAAATTGATTCATGGGTTCAATAAGTGGGGCACAGGCGGCAGTTGTGCATGTCGGTGTGTGCACCAGGCTCACGGGCATCCATCACACTGATCAGGTATCTTCAGCTGCCTCGCCATTCAACACTCTCACAAGACCCCTGCAGATGTTGCTGGCATACAGCCCAGCCTGACCTAAGGCTAAACCCTATGCAGACACATGCACATGCACATACTCAGAGAGACTTGATGATGTAAAAAGATGCAAAAAAACATGCACACAAGAACAGGCACAAACATCCTCAGATGCCCAAAGCTTCTGTTTCATTACACTGACTGTATGTCATTCAGGCCAAATGCCAAATGAGGTTAAACTGTGCGCTGGAGAAAGAGATCATTCATGTTCCATTGGACAATAACAGTCTGATAGGAAGCCTCACCACTAAAAATAGAAACGATTCAAAACATGTTCAGTCTTCAGTGTACTGATTCCAGTGACTTTTTGATGTCTTGTTGGAGCCATCAAAGGTTTCTCCTATATCTACAATATGCATGGACAACAAAGAGCATGCAGAGAAATGCCAGTTGATGTAATCACAACATCCCTGGGCTGTTTGTGTGTAAAAGTGAAACGTTTTATCTCAATGGAAAAGAGAAGTTCAGACTTTAATCTTTATGAACGATAATAATATTTATATTCTGCCTGTTTGCAGAGCCACGGCATTGCAGCATAAATGTACATTCCACTTGCAATCTCAAATATGCTTATACCACTGCATGGTCCAGTGTTCGTTAGAGAAGACATGGCTTGAGATTTTACACTTAAAACCTTCAGCGGGGAGGAATTAAATGACCTGCGGCACTTATCCCAAAACCTCTACTTTGTCCCTTGCTGACTGACTAATGAAAACATTCTATTACATCTTGCTAGTTATTTTGCTCATTAGCTTTGTAAAATCAAACTTTCTTGCTGGTGTTTACTAAAAGTTTTGACTCGCACCTACAGTATGAATATTGATCAAATTCTGAACTTGTGACATGATTTATGCAATTGCAACCTTACTTTGTGCTGGAGAACAGTATGAGAAATGTCCAAACCCTGCAGAAAAGGTTTATTAAATAGACACTTTTACAATAAGACAATATTTCCGGCACATATTTTAATGAGAACGACTGAAAACTAGCCAAAGACAAAGCTATTTTCATCTTCCACCATCTTTCCATTCAGATTGAGAATTAGGTAAACCTGGAGATTTTAGATGCAACTACGTCAATTATTGTTAAGAATATTTATCTTTATTTTCAATACTTTAAAGTTAAATGGAATAATATTGATTCATTTTTTCAATTAATTTATATTCTCATCAAGAATGCCAGCCAAAGCCACCAATCACAGTGACAGCTTTTTATTACCAAACAGCTAATTCAATTCACTGGCGCAGACCTCCCTGATGGCTGCAGATTATCTTCCATTGGGCTGGGTTTTCCGTGTCTCTTATTCGGCAAGGTAGCCAACCAGCTTCCCTTGCTGTAGCCCTGTGGTGCTCACAGTTCAGACTGTGCTGATGACTTGTGGGATTGTCCTAAGAACACGTATTGTGTTAGCTAAGCTTCAGACCACAAACAAGAAAAGGAATAAAAGATTCTCAAGATGCTTTCATCTCTGGTGTCCCGAGTACAAAGAAAGACTGAGTCAGTTTAAGGTCTCAGAAGTGGAGTTTATTTATAGCAACAGGAACAATCACATCAGAAGAGAGGAGAGGATTTGGGAGAAAAAGCTCTCTCCTTAACCTCTAAAGCAGGTGTGTCAAATTCAATTTCAACAAAAGCCAAACTAGGAAATAAGAATCCCATCAAGGGGAACAAATTGTTTATTGACATGCTTTTATTTATATCATATTGTTCCATTCCCCAAATAGCCTTCCTGCATACAGATTAGTCCACCTTAAACCCTTAAAAAAGTAACATCGAATTGTTTATTTGACATTTATTTATTAATGGCATGTGTCTGTAATAATCATAAACACCCTAAAAAATGAAATAAACTTTGCAGTCAAGCTTAACTCACATGTATTTCACAGATGTAAATATGACATATTCATGCTGGCATGGTCTTTAGCCACAAAGATGGGCTTACTTCCAAACACTTGACATATTTTCTTTCATGCTAGTTCATCACTTCATCTTCAGGTACAACAGTTTGAGGCAAATGTATTGAGTACCCAAATTGATATGCGGGATGGATCAACATTTCCAAGGGGCCGGATTTAGCCCGCGGCCTTAGAGTCTGACTCATATGATCAATGGGATGATGAAAATCAGGGTTTGAGAGTCTTATCTACTCTATGTTGGACCACTGCTGTCACTGCAGGTCACTGTCTATTATTTGCCAGAGGCACTCCATGCTGTGTATGATGGGCTGTAGACAGGAAAACCCAACGGTGTCCTAATCAGAGCCCCAAACACCTGTAACCAAAGCTTCGGGCATGCAATTATTATTTAAGGGAAGCACTGGTGTACTTCGAGGATCAGGTGTAAGTCTCTCTCTCTCCCCTCTTGAATATGCTAGTACTTCATTGCTAAATGTTGACATGTTTACACCCGGGATAAGCTAATCGCGCTAAAGCCGGCTAGCATTGTGATTGGTGAAACCGCTGTCCCCACTGAAATCTGTAGAAGGACACAGAGGGTAAACTGAAGAGTCGTTGAAGGAGCTTGGTCCACATTTATGGAGAAAGGAAGATATATGCCGTTTCTATCTCCTCTCATCATAGGCAATGTAAGATCACTGGCTAATAATGGCCAAGCTGACGGCGTTAGCCAGGAGTTAGACAGCATATCTGGATTGTAGTTTAGTGTTTTACTTAAATAGGCTGCACCAGGATATACTATAACTGATAACAATTTCTATCGATGGCTTCCGGACTGTTTGGGCAACATTTCCAATAAAAACTTTCAAGCGTTTCCTTTGATGGCTTCCGGACTGTTTAGGCTGAAGATTGCATCGAGAACTTCACCATGTCTTCACCATTAGCCTGAGTCTGTATTATGTCTTCACCATGAGCCTGAGTCTTCAGATGTCCCTATATGCTGTGGGGTAGGCCTATGTCCTGCCTCAGACGCTGAGCCATAAATATGTGTGTATTTTTTCACAATGGTGCAACTGTCATGCAACTTAATTTGCCCCTGGGATTTTGATTGATTGATTGATTGATAGATATAATGATTTTCAGTTCAGATTTCAGCTGTGTGCAATCGGCATAACTGTCTCTTCTTTTTTGTTTTACTAAAAGTTAGATGTAAGGAGCCATGTTGTCCTCACTGTCCCCAATATGTTGTCCTCAATGCAGGGGCGGACTGGGACTAAAAATCAGCCCGGGAAACTCGACCGGTCCAACTCGTTACCGCTAGTCAATTGTCAACGGGGGGTAGGGGGGCTTGGGGGTAATAGTGAATTGTCCGACCGGCACACTTCGGTACCGGCCCACCGGGAAAACGCCCAGTATTCCCAATGGCCAGTCCGCCCCTGCCTCAATGTTCCCCACATAAGACTCTCTGCACGTTACAATTTAAATGTAATTGACCTACCCGGTAATGTGAACACAATATTATTTACTGTAGTAATGAGGTAATGAGGTCATTTGGAAAGGTGGGACTTTTGTAGGGGCAATAGACGGAGGCATTTTCTGCAACACTGAATAAACCATGTGTTTTAGAAAGCTCTTTTATGTGTGGAAATAATGTCATGAATTGATTGAAAAACATCTCACATTTTACATCCAAGCAGCATACTTAAATTGCAATGTCTATATTCGTAAAGGCCACTGCAGTATAATTATTTATCACGTGTGAATACTATATATTAACTGTTTTGACTATGTTCTGCATTCAGCTTGGAAACATGTCAAAATGCCAAGAAGAATAGGCTACTATAATAAGTGAAAATACATAATTATCTCTCAAAGAAAATAAGAGACAACAAGTCAAAACATCTGATAGTGAAATAACAGCTGAAAGGATGAAAATAAAAGTAACTCTCCCTTTGAAATACATGTTCTTTAATTTGTGTCATTTTGTTTAAATTTGGAGATCATTTTTTGCATTCCTAAATTAAATCGGCACAAACATTACAGAGCAGAGAAATTCTAAAATGATAAAATGTGTGCAACTTAAATAATTTCTATTATTCAGCACAAGTCAAGTAAGGATAAATACGATTTCAACCTGATAACATCCACTAAAATACAAATTGTAAAATAATGCAGTTTGTTCCATTTTGTTCTGTTAATAGCCCCTTTTAGAATATTTATTAAAATGCAGCCTGTTTTTTTGGAACTTTGAAATCGAATTGGTTGTTCTGAGTCACATGATCAATTCAAATGTTTGCAGCCATTTTCCTGTCAAGCAAGCCAGGGAACAACATTGTTGAATATCTCCTTTCATCCTGTTCCATCGGCCTGTCATGGAAACTCTTAGTTGGTGAGTAGTATAGTTCATGTAGGTAAAATTCTATACGGTAATATTCATTACATTTCATGAATGTTACAGACACTTTTTATTGTTAAATGTGTCACTACTAATATCCTTATTGTCTGAATCTTTAAAAGTTAATTTCCCTACATGTCCCATTGCATGTCTACTGGGTCTCAAGCCAGATGGCAATCTTGCAAGGACTACCGATCGGCTCTGGACATTGGGCTGTTTAGCCACAAAAAGACTCATCCTATTAAACTGGAAGGAACGCAAACCAGCCTGCTTTACTAGGGACTCATGGCTGAGGGAGTATCTGGACCTACTGAACATAGAGCGTGCAGCTTCTCTGCTGGGGGATTTTGAGGGGAGACAGGAGGATTGCGGTTCACTGCCCGCAGCTCTCCTATCTAACCCTGTCAATATGGCATCTCCTGTGTAATGTATAATGTATTGTGTATGTAATGTCCTGTGTATGTCACAATCAGCTGTCTTAAGAAGTCATCCTTGCATCCAACCCCCTGTTAAAAAAAAAAAAAAAAAATGTGTCACTACTAATTTTACTACAAACAGATGAATCACATTTAAACACTGTCTTTGATAAATGGACACACAAGTGAGCATTGACACTTACAACTGCACTATAGTGAAATCTAACTCATTGCAATATTCGTTCTGTGTTAAAAATGAATAAAAGGAAGTATAGATTTGAAAGTTGTAAAGTTAACAGTCCCAATTGCCCATGCGTGTTATGTGATGTCATTGGCATTGCTAAAGCAACATATCATACCCTAGTGCAGGTGTCGGCAACCCGCGACCCTCGAGCCGCATGCGGCCCTTTAAGCCCTCTGGTCTGGCTCCCTTGAGTTTAGACAAAAATAAGAAGGAAATAAAATAAAAGTATTTGTAGGACTATTTATATTTTGTTGCATGGTTGAAAATGTTTCGTATCTTGTATTTTGAGGTGATACTGTGACACATAAATATAAAACAAAACGGTTTTAATTAGGTCAACTAAAATATGCTTCACATCCTGATACGGTCCCGTGCCAGCGCCTTTTCCTGCGGGTGAATAACCTGACCCCCGGCTCGATGAGCGAACTATGGATAAATCAAAGAAAAGTACCGGAGGAACAAAGGATTTAATTCTGCGTGGACAGAGTTATATGCTTTCGCAGCAGACGATGCTGGTTTACATATGCATATGCATATGTTTGATATGTAGAGAAGTTGTCAAAGGTGCTGCAGCCTTGACGTATCGAGGAACAACACGGGAGAGGAAGACAGCTGACGATCTTCAGTAATAATTCAATGGGGTATGTAATTTATTTCAGAAAACACTTTTTGTTATATTCCATGGAATACTCTTAACATCCCGATAGCAATGAATATATGAAATGCTTTGACAAATACATACACAAATTAATCTCTGGAAGCCGTAGCGCTGTAAAAAGCACGACCAATAATCTGAGCCGGCCCGGCTAAAATAACTGGATGGCCTACCTGCCTGTCAGCCTGTCAGCCTTCCATCTGTGCACAAATTTATCTCGTGCACACATTGGTCATGTGCGCGTTCGTGTGTGTTGGAGGAGGGGCTCTGTAAGGAAGTCTGAAGGAAGAGGCAGATTTTTTCCGGTTGTGTATTTTCAAATTCTTGCGCAATCGAGCTGGTTTCTCCATTCTTACCTACCCTACCTTTCAAGTCTTTTTAGGTTGCAGCTATATGTTTTATTTATTTCAAAGTGGGCCCATTTTAATTATATTTGTTTTACTTCAAATGTGCAGAGGACTCCCCAAGTGCTGTGTTTAATTTATTTTAAAGCAGGCCTGTGTATTATTTTTTAATTCTCCTTATAGGAGTTCTTTGTTTCTTATTAGAGGTTAACAGTTTTATTTAACGTAATAAATAGCCTAATAAATGCAAAAAAACTGTAGTTTTTGTCTGATATAACACAAAATACAACTTTATTTGCTATCAAGCTATGAAATATGTTTTGCGGCTCCAGACAATTTCTTTTTGGAAAAAGGAGCAAAATGGCTCTTTTGGTCAAAAAGGTTGCAGACCCCTGCCCTAGTGCTACTTCAGTGTTTACTTCAGACTTTACAGTAGGCTACTTCAGAGTGTTTAGCTATTTGCTGATGTGTGCTACAGGCTTAGGGGCTTGGATACATATGCTCACGTATTGTTCAGAGTTGTACCACGCTCACATCCTGAGAAAGCAGCATCAAATGAAGAAGCAGTTTTGCTTATAGAACTGGCAGTTGGGAGTAAGCTTTGTGTTCTATTGTGTAGCTAACAGCTAACAGGAGCTTACATGAGCTCATATCTGTCTGTTATCCTGGCAGTACTCCACTGACACACTTCTGGTGTTTGGCTGACAACCTGACCTCTGGAAAAAACCCCTTCTATCTCATCTAAAATCTAAAATGTGACCTACGCTCTCAGCTTGGAGACAGTCCAGAACAAAAGGTAAAGAGAAATGCATTGAAGCTCTTCATGCGTTTACACCTTTTGAGTAGCATGGTGGACAAAATCTGACAGGTCTGTACCGAATAAATTCACTGTGGCGTAGGGAAAAATGACAACCCTCATTGGTATTGCCTCTATTGTTAAAAAAATCCCTTTTTTGTGTATTTAAATCTAAATGAAAGCATCCCTCTGTGCTGTATTGCTGTAATGAGCCTCGGAGATCATGCATACCAAACAGATCACCCATTGTAGCCATGCCTCATACTGCTCATACCCCTCTTTTGAAGCCCTGTTAGAGAAACGCAGATTTTGGGTCCTTAACTTGAAAAAAAAAAGGAGGCGGAGCTAATGCCTGATCAGAATTCTACCGGAGATAAAGTTAAATTCTGCTGTGATAAAACACCATCCTGTTCTAAACCAAATCAAGGATTATTTCTGAAATAGAGATGCGAAGTCCCGCCCATCTACTTCCGACCCACGGGACCCCGGAAGCAGAAAATTATACATTGAAGTCAATGGAGAGAGAAAAGTCATCTTTCGATCCCGTTTGAATTGTGCCACGGATGACACATATGATGTTTGTCAAATTTAAAAGAACATTTTGCAAGTCAAAAAAATAAAAATGTGTCGTAAAACTGTGAAGTTACAATTTTTTTTGTGTGAAACCGCTCAGTGAACTACAGGTCTCTGGTCTCGCACAATACGCGTCACCATCACAAAGATGGCCGTCACGTTAGGAAATTTCACCCGTTTCTTTCAGAATGAGGCGAAAAAGTATAAAACAAGGTGAAAATCACTACAAATCTGGGCATGTTGAGAGCTCTACATACACGAAAGGGGAGTTAGTCGGTTCTGTAAGAGACAGCATGCGGGACCGGCTTTACAAGGTTTCAGTGAGTGATATGAGTGCAATGTTTAACGTTAATGTCAGCTAGCTAACATTAGCTAACAAGGTACAGTAACGTGTTTTGTTTTAGCAACTAGTTTTAAGAACTTCGTGATCTCTGTGTATGCTGTGCACATTAGTGTTCACAAGAACAAGATACACTCCCCTGTTTTGTTTTAGTTGCTCTTCAGATTGAAGCGTCCAGTTTTATATCGACTATATGTGTGATCTCCTTTTTACATCTCGTTGTGTCATTTGAGTTTATTTGCTGTGTGTAGATTCAATGATTTTGGTTATCTTGTCAATTTGTTTGGTTATCTAGGCACAGCTGTGTGTGACTCCCTCTGGTACACTGGTATGTGTTTTCCTAATGTAGAGAGCATTGATTAATTAATAAACTACACACTGACTCTAGATCCTGACCAAATCCTTTTTTGTTGATCAAATGTATTGTATATTATATAACAGCTGCACATCACAGACCGGAATCTCTGCTACTTTGTTGTGTGGACCACGAAGGAGGCGATCATCATCCCCATCCCCAAAGACCCTGCATGGCATGGAAATCTCCTGGATAAATTCTACAGCCAGCATATGCTCCCTGTGTTGGTCAGTAGAGAGGAGGACATTTAAAAAAACATACTCTTAACACCCTCGGACACAGCGTTGTGTTTCGTATGTGTGATGGGGTGTTATGCAGAGTGGAGGAAAACAGGACACAGCAGATTGGGATTGTGGTGGAGATGCTGAGCAGTTATTTAATTGTTGCATGTAATTATTATTATACTGCGTGCTTCTTAGTTATTCCATCTTTTGCTGTAACATGGATCTGTATGTAACTCTATATTTACTTGTTATCTACCACACTTCCTTCTACATCATACACCATCATTATACATGATGGTGTATATAGGATATATATATTTGTATACATATCTGTAAATTGTATAATTTTATTTTTGGTATTTGGGATTTCTCTTTTGTCCACTCAAATACACTTGGCCCTTTCTTTTTTTCCATGTGGAAAATGGCAGCTGCATATTCTGCTTTTCTCATCTGGCTCCCTGTCTGCTCGTCTACAATGAGACAATTATATAATGAATTACTAATAATCATTTAAACCTGTTATTACCAATATTTCATAAATTCTTCATGTAAACTTAAGAGCACAGCTGTATGTTGAGTATGTCAACTTTGCTTGGTTCATCTTAATGGGGGGCGGCTACATGGATGTCGGTTTAGTCCACAATGATTGTGCAGTTGAAGGCAGAATTAATTTATTATTGACTCAGAATGAAGCACAACTTCATGTCATACAATACATTGACTTTATTTGTAATTGTGTAAAAAAATATGAGCATTGATTAGCAAGCAGGACCCGCAGGAACAGAGAATGGTGATGGATGGAGCTGGGAAGAGAGAAGAATAAAGAAAACAGATCAACTTTATTATCGGATATAAAAAATTCAATTTCAAAACAAGTTGCCGCTCCTACAGTTTTCTAGCATGTAAAGATGATTTCACATGACCAATGCAAAATATCACACTCAATACATGTGTGTCTCTGGGGGGTGCATTGTGCCTTTGATGTATATAAATAATATACTATAACCAGAGCAGGTCAGTCCAGTGTGCATGTTCCTCAGGGTCTCAGCAGTTACAGGTGAGGTAAAGAAAATAAAAGAGAAAAAGGTCAGTAACAACACTTTAAAGTAACAACACTGAATAATTATCTCTTTTAATAATTTTCTCTCAGTAGTCACTCAACTACTGTCTTTCCAACAAACAGATTGACTCACTCTCACTATCATCACAATGAAACACGTCCAGAAGAATGTCATGCAAAGCTGCCTGCCTGCCTTCCTTCCTTCAACTCTCCCTGAACTGCCTGATCTTTTAATGATCAATGTTAACCATTTGTGCAGATGGCATTAAGTAGAAAAGATTGCTGATGCTAATGTGGCGTTAGCCTACCTCCCATTATCGCCTATGACATCACTTACGCGACCCAGAATGCGAGTTGGGATTTGTAGTCTTTCTAGTTGAGTATTTTTCATAGTCTTATATTTCAACAGTTTTACGACAAACTGTGACTTTTTTTACATAGAAATGATTGTTTAAGATTGACAAACATATGTGTCATTCGTGGCACAATTCAAACGGGATCAAAAGATAACTTTTCTCTCTCCATTGACTTCAATGTATAATTTTCCGCTTCCGGGGTCCCATGGAGGCTCCCTGAAGGGGAGGGACTTCGCCTCGCTATAGTATGGAGCTCAAATGCTTTTTCTCTTGCCGGTTTATCCCAAGGTGAGTTCCTTTTTTTATTTCCTGCTTTTTAAACACATGTGCTCTCCAGTACAGGTTAGCTCTGAGTGTTAGCGAGGCTTGCTAATGTAAACAAAGATGAGATTACGTCCAAAACACGTCAGGTATTGTTTCTGATAGCAACTTTCTGTGGGTCCGCCAACGATATTACGTAATATCGGCAGCAAAACTGTATCCGCTCGTCCCCGTTTTTAAAAGATTTGGGTACGAAGGAAAAGAGAAAGGTCTTTATTGTCTGACGCTGCGTGAGTTCCCAGACACACCGGGGACACATATTTATGTATAAAATACATCAAAAAGTGCATTTTGCATGATAGGCCCCCTTTAATTGATTTAGTTGGTGTAAGTTGATAATTGGCTGGCTTTCAGAGGTCATTAAGTAAATGACACAGTTTGTTTTTGCTGCTTCTCAGTGGAGCAGCACTGACATTTGCTCATCTGATTAGAGACTGTCTTTGAATAACTTGGCCATGATCTAATGTAACCGTAATACCATGGTTTTAGATGCTGAAACATTGTTAAGACTAAACTAACGTTACTTTAAATTGCACAACAGTAATACAGATAAAAAAGCAAAGCTGAATAGCATTCCTGAGTCTTTCAACACACTCAAACCATTTTTTGTTATGTTTTTAAAAACATGGTAACATGGCAAAGAGAAAACAAAGTTTAGTATATTTCACAGTTCATAGGCATAATGTTTTGAAATAACTATGATGGATGATAATGATATGGCATTTTAGTTTCTAAAGATTGTATCATTTTAAACCGAAAAGTACAGTTTGATTGGAAAATCTGTAAGATCCAACATGTGTTAAAAGTAATGAATCTGCTAAAACTGAATGTGTCTGATGTTAAACTGACTTGAAGTTTGTAATTAACAAACCTTTTTCATCCATATATCACATTTGAAATGCCATGTTTTATTCAACAGAGTTTTCAAAGACTAATCGATGAGAATGTTCATTTTGGTTTCTTGACTTTATCAATATTCATGTACTTCAGAATACTCTGATATTCACATGAATTATCTCAAAGCCAGAATAGAGAGAAGTGCATCTTACTGTAAATGTAAGAAGTGACTTGGTTAAATGAATGAGTGGTGACAAATACATTTTGGGTTGAACATATAACAAATTAATTTCAAAATGATTGTGATGTACAGTATATGAATTACACTTTAATACAAAAAGAAAAGTTTGGGGGAATGAACATTTTATTCAGAAATCCATATATTAAAAAATGCAAATCTGAAGCTTTATGTGCATAAATATATGATCAAAGATTATACAAGTTTGAATTATTTTAATGAGAGGCAACTGGAGAGCTAAAAGGCAAGCCCTGATATGTAGTTTGGCTGATTTTAGTGTTTAAATGCAGAAATATTACATGATTAAACATCATATTTTTATCTTTAGTTTCCTGAAGAATGACTGAAATCTTTCCAATCACGTTATTTTGTTGCAGTAAAACTGGAAAGCCTCGAGTCAGAAGGTCTGAAATCAGAAGCGCTGCTGTTGCTAACTGTATTACATCTCTGCCTGTGATGAAAATATCGCTAAGTTTACACATTAAATGACTTATTCACAAAATTGCTGTTATTTTCAAAAGCCCATTACTGTTGTCTCTGGCCCTCATTTGGTATTTGATAACGAAATCATGAAAACACAACAGGACTTGTTTTTTTTTGTGTTTTTTTTTAAAGTCAGTGGTTGCCCTCTTAAAGGCCTCATTCCTCATCCCAGTAACTGTAACATAAATGTCTGGATGACCATTATAGTTATTGATGGCTTTGATGGGGCTCATCAATATACATGCTGTGGGCAGCAGCATATGCTCCTCCAGTGCTCTTGAAAGTCCTCCCCGGGTTTAAATAACTTTTAGAAGGATGCATGTCTAGACCTCGGTGTTTACATCAAACCAATGCTATGCCTGTATTTTCACAGAGATCCCAAGCATGTGCAATCAGGTGTATATTTAAAGTCAATAAATATATATGCTGCTTTGCCCAATATGAAGCTGTTACTCATCTGATCTGTGCATGAAGATGTTACAAAATATCAATAGAAGTAGTGTCAGCGGATCAAATAAATGTATCATAGTTCAGATATAGTATAATGACGCCACATTTTATAATAATATAAATTATATTATTGGATTATAATTATTGATAAATTGTGTGTGTAACTTTAATGTTGAAGCAGGAAAAGGTCAAGCTACTTTTAATCACTTAATAACACTGCTAAGTAGCTATAATTATATTTAATTTTTTGCATTCAAATATTATTCTTGATCTTCAACATCACTGAGATTATCATGTGGTTAATGAATATCCTAAGTGCTTTGACAAAAAAATCTGAAACAAAATGTCATCTGTGGAAGCCGTAGTAATGTAAAAAGCACAACCAATCATTTTAGCCGGCCCGGCTAAAATAACTGGATGGCCTACCTGCCTGTCAGCCTTCCATCTGTGCACAAACTTATCTCGTGCCCTCATTGGTCATGTGCGCGTTCGTGTATGTTGGAGGAGGGGCTCTGTAAGGAATTGGCAGATTTTTTCTGGCTGTGTATTTTCTAATTCTAGAGCACTCGAGCTGGTTTCTCCAAAATTACCTACCCCACCTTTAAGCATAACACGATGGACTTAATAGTATGGTAAATTAGTTGATGAAAATCTGCATGTTAGCATTGTCATGTTCTGACGTTGGCATTTCACTCGGCTGCTGTATCAGTACCACCTCACAGAACTGCTAATTTATCTGTAAAACTTGTTATTTTTCTAAGATATATTAAAAAATATGAATCTGCATGTCTTTTAATGTTGAAGTTTATTTAAAAAATGCTTTAAAATTAATTATTTTAAAAGAAAACTGAACTCCACCAAAAAATGTATTAAATTGTTGCTTGACCCCTGGCCTAACCGTCAAAGTCCTTCAGATATCATTTCAATGTGAATGTTTTTGAAATATTGTGCAATCAAACCACAAAGGTTACTGAGAACTCCTTGGCCATTTTCTTTTGGGGAATACATCTTTGTTACTCATAAAAAGTGACCTCTACATTTTGTTGAAACATGGAAACAATAATATTACACGTGGCCCGTCAATCATTGCAGGATAATATGTCTGTGTCTACTTTCACGGTTGCTGGTTTTCAAACAGTTGTTCCATTGGGGAAGAAAGACATTGCAATTTCAAGCTACATTTGCCGCTAGTGACTTAAAAAAGCTGTGATGTTATGTTATGAGTGATCACTGTTTAACCAGGGATTTGCTGACGTGCCCCGAGCATCTGTTCCACTCGTCTTTCTAGGCAATATCTCCACTTTTGATTGAGATGTCAGATGTAAGCAATCCACTGCAGACTAATGGATAGAGCAGGAGTGAAGATTTGGGTATCTCAATCTGAAATCCAATGGGGAAAGGGAAAAGGGAAGCATGGTCCAAAAGTTTTTGGATAATGTGCTTTCCCATTACAGAGTGAGCCACATGCAGCTGTGGTTTCAGTATACATTTATTCATAGGCCTCCTAACAGAAACATAGGCTTCATGAAAAAAACATTTTCGGGGGGAGTTGATTCATATTTTCCTTTCAAACGCTAAAACAGCAACTTGACTTTGCTTTTGTTTTTCCCTTTCAATTTGCATCATGACATGGACGCTGATCTTCCTCACAAGTACATAACAACAGTAAATAGTAAAGCATTTTTAATTAGCATTAAGTGCAAAAACTTGTCTCGAGCACACAATGCTACATTCATGAATATGAGAGGACATTTTATTTTAGCACTTCATAGCATAGTTGTGGCTTTAGCACATCAGACAATAACATTTGATGCTAATTGATTGAACTTGAACCCATGTAAATGATAGTGCTAACATCCACCTACTCCAACGCCTTAGTTCATTATAACACAATAAACTTAAAAGAAAGTTCCTGACAATCCTATATTTTTAGCCCTGAATATGCAAACAATAACACTCACCCTCCATAAAGCCACGTGACAATGACAACTGATCACAGTTCAGCCTAGTCCGACAATTGGTACAATTGAGAAAATTCAGTGTTGCAGATGACTGAAATTAACTAGTTTTCTCTCTGACACAGGCGCCAGACAGATGGGGGCCCTTTTTGAAGGTCAAAATCTATTAGTAGTTTTTTATGAACAAAGCTGGGCTAACACACTGTGTGGAATTGTTTCTTGCTGTGGATCTTAGGCTCTTACCAACTTTTAATGGTCTATGATTATTAGTGTTATGAAATTCTCCTGGAATAGTAAAGTTTAATGTCCATGCAGTTCTGGGAATGATATGTTGAAGCTAGCCTGCGGACCAACCTTGTTTATCTCCTGCAATATTACTTATTTGTTTGCAGTTTTACATTTGCACAAGCAAAGACAGGTAAGAGTGCAAACATGGACATAATCACTTCATTCGTTTTTTTTTTTTATTGGCTTGGCCAATGTTTTAGCTGAAGGTGATGTGGCATCATTCTGGTCTATGATCGGGTGTGGGAGGGACCATAGGGACTAAAGCAGGCAACTTTCAGCAAGTAAAGACTTTGCAGCACTTCATGCACTCAGATGTAAGGTGAGACTTCATCAGGCCCTCCTTACATGTCCATCCAGAAAAGTCTCCTTACATTATTCTTCTGCGAGAAATATAGCTCCTTTTCCTATCCAAGAAAAGAGAAGATAGAATGGTGATAGGTTTCAAACGTAACACCCACACAGACCTGCCATTTTCTGCTGCTGGGCCAATCTGAGAGCCTAAAGGTTTGTTTGCATGAACCATTGCTTCAGCTCTATGGACCACTGAATGTTCAGCGATGCTAGGAGCATTGCTAAGGAACATGATGAACCTCTAACTTTTCCTGTGTAACAGATCAACATCTGAAGAATTAATATTTAAAAAAAGCTTGGATGACATATTTGAATGATTAAGGAACTTGGTTACCTTTTAGCCAAATATAAGGTAATTGTATCCGTTTGTACTTTGTATTTAGAAAATGCTAATCTTATGTTCAAGCACTAGCCTACATCTATTTAACATCAGAGTGTTAGCATTTGCGCTCTGAATGTGTTTGCTTGCTGATGTTAGCATTTAGCTCTACGACAGTTTGGCCAAAGTCTATAGCATGATGCATTATGTCATGAACTAAAGTGCTGGACCCATGGCAAGATGACCAGCCCAAGATAGCTAAGATGTATCCCCTGTGGACCATGAATGTTAGGTGCTACATGTTATGGCCACCGCTGCATTTGTCTAAGAAGTGACCACTTTGTCAGGTAATATTGTAAATACGTGAAAATAGGAACAGAACAACGTCATTCGATTTATTTGTTCTTTTTACTTTTTGTAAAACCACAAATGTTTAATTAGTTTCAACAGCATTTAAAAAATAATTAAATTAAGTAGGCCTACTGTTCATTTATTTTCCTGGCAAAAAAATAAAGACAATTATGGGAAAACGGCACAATAACCAAGTTGTGATGAATGTGACAGCTTGTGTTATTACATTTGATTCTGTTTTTGTTTGCCATTATTGGTTTGTATAAACATGCATTTGCCTTTTTAATTGCAATATTGAGATAGTGGGAGTCCAGCATGATTCATTGTCTTCTAAAAAAAGGACTTGCAACACTAGGGAGCCTGCATAGTTTACAGACTTTGAATCAGAGAGCCCATTTGATGCAGCAGTGTAGAACATGTGCTTTGAGGATGCAACATAATATTAAGAAATCCATTTAAACTGTTAATCTTAGCAACCAAAATTGGATGTTTAAACAGTTCGCATAATTTCACAGCAAATTAGGGAATTCAGAATAAGTGGAAAACATGTTTTATTGCAGAAGGCTTTGACGCAGCAAAACTCCTTGAGACTTAATATTTCTGAATTGCACAAGATTTTCCTTAATTGAAGAGTTTTTGTTATTATATTAGTGAAGGTATGATTTATTGTTATGTTCAAAGTGTAATAGATTCATTCCAGGTACTGAATTTACAATAAAAGTTCTACTTTAAAATATGCAGGCCTGTAAAATGAAACCAACAGATAATTTAACAACATGAAGACATTTGAATGGAAAATGTTACTTGAATATATAAATAAATAAATAAAAGTCATACTAGTACACATGTTCAGATGGTCCATTTATAAACATATTACATTTTTGAATACATTTTTGTACTTTTTATTATGGCCAGTATGTTGCAACTCAAAAAACACCATTCTTTCATCCAGATATTGTAATCAGTCAATTGTGAAATTCAAATAATGCTCTATATTTGTTGCAGTTAATTTTAGCTTTAGAATATTGTTCTTCTCTTCTTTTATAGCTCTGTTATTCCCAACAGTTGTTGTTGATTATAATTAAAGACAAAGAAAGAAAATGAGGATAAGTTGAAGGTCCTATCAAGTGGAGATTCTTCATAACCAAACATAAACACAGGGATAGTCAAGGCGAGGTCAACACATGTTCTATTTCTGCTGGTTATATGTTCATATTGTATGTAGCTAATTCACCCGCTTCAACAAATCCTAATAAATATTATTGTCGGTATACAATGTCATACTGTACCTCCTGTGAAGATGATGAAATGGCACATTTTTGTTTCATGCTAAAAGCGTGTTAAATTATGCGTTATTCAGGAACAATACATTTTGTCTTGGCTTTGTTTGGTTATGTGAAGTCACTCTGCTCTCTCAACACCTTTTTCTTTAGTGCTTGGAAGGTTGTCAGTTTAATAAAACACCTTATTCTCCATTATTTTTGGCTTCCTTGCCCACTCAGATGATTTTAATATATAATACATCATTACCTTTGGCCCAGTCTGGAGTTTTATTAGTTATGCCCTCCTGTTTGAGTCATGCTTTATTGAAGTCGTAACGTATGCCATATAGCCTTTATGCTTTGCACAGGCTTAAAATATTATTCCTGTTTTGACAAGTCAATTCTGGCCATAAAATAGGTTCCCCTTCTTTTACAGTGGCATGAGCAAAAATAAATAATTGTCCATTAACACAAGGTGATTATTATAACAGTGTTGGTTCCAGCTAACAGCTCCTTTTGATAGTTATGTATCATGATATGCTCTTTTTATAAGCGCATTTGTGACAACATTCACAGTCCAATAGAGGTGTGATGTTTTCCAAGGAGTGGCAGATTTATCCTCCCATGCCAACATAACTGAGGCCCTATTTTCTTGTTCAGTGGAGTGGAAGTGGGTGGTTCAGCACTGTTTGCCAAACAGATCTAAGATGCAATTAGAGGAGTGTTGGATTCTGTAGCACATAAAACTGATTGACAATCCGATAGAAGCATTAGTGAGATGCATTGTGCAATTCTCTGAGCTATGGCTTTCTTTACGGGAGAAAGGAAAGGTGTGCCTTCTGTGAATGTGAAGACTTATCCTCGGAGCTGCAGGTTTTAATGCCAAAAATAATCTGCAAGCCCCCACAAGCTTTAGATTTAGTCAGTCAGTTGGGGCGAAAAAACAGATATCCAACTTTTGCTCAACTCCCAAAGAATCCACTCACCCAAAAATAGAAAAACACAAACATGGAGGAAAATATTAAAGTATGGTTTATTCCTGGATCCACACATGCACACAGAGTTCTCACACTTGATATCCTGCTCTGTTCACTGCACAATTTGCATTGCGTGAGCCTAGAAGCCCCCTACAGCCAGTGCCTTTGATAGCGGTCTGCAGCTGGAAGCAGCCCACTGATACTCGTATTGATTGCTGTGAACCGCAAGTAAACCTCCTGCTGTTCTATGTTTCTATTCCTTTCTTTCTTCCCTCAGCTTAATCTCGATATTGATATAGATAAAAACAGTCTGGCCGACAAATTGCAAAGACATGCTTTTAACAGTCGAGTGAAAAGCTATTTCTGTTAGTGAATGTCGTTTATTTCAAAGAAAGCACTTTGTTCCCCATAAGGATTGAAGATTGAATGAGTTGTTCTGTGATTTTCTTCTTTTTTTTAAAAAATATCCTCAACTTACTGCCAACATGTCTCTGATGTTTTAGCGCCCACTGAGGAGGGCTTGTTTTTGTCAAGTTATTTTTCATGTCAAATTTGTATTAATAACTTATTAAACCTTGTCAGAACGTAAACTTCTCTTCCCTGAACAACCTTGGGCTTCATTAACATTTCTAACCTTGGATATGTTTTTTCTTGCTTCGTTAACTCTCTTCTCCCGAGCCGGCTCAAACTTTTATTTTTGTCCCTTTTGAGCTTCAGTGAGATGACTATCAACTGAGAGTTGGATTGAGTATACCCCCCAACAGGTTTAGTACAAATGTGTTTTGCTCTGATTATTATTTATGCAGCGTAACAACCTACGCTGTGAGAAAAAAAACAAGAACTTGTCGCCCGTTATTGACACATCAGTCACACAAGACCGCACATGGTGTTCCAAATACCGGGCACGCTGTCAAGTGAGAATTCACGTGCGGGTAAATAGACAATAAAACATTTAAAAATACACGGAATCAATCAATTGAATACATTGTGGCTGGTTGTAGTCGTATATTAGAATTGTGTCGGTGATACTTGAATGTTTGAGCTCAATTTTAGCTCCAAAAAGAGCTGGGCAACACATTTAGGTCCTATGGTAATTTGGAACTTATCTCAACTCAAATATTTGCCCGTTGATGCTATCAAGGGAAGAAAAGAGCCCGAGAAGGATGAGAGACCGCTCTCTGCAGGCCACTCTGTTTGCTCGATACTCCTGAAGTCCTGATACACACAAGTCAATAATGGAGGCACCAAAGCAGATGGAGGAGGCTGGCCTGGACAAATGTCTTTAGAGAACGTTTGTTCTGTATTTAAATCAAGCACCGTCACCCTAATGAAAAGAACATATATTATTGTTTTATTAGAGCTAGCTGTATCTGAGCTTCTACACTGAACAAAAATATAAACGCAACACTTTTGTTTTTGCTCCCATTTTTCATGGGATGAACTCAAAGATCTAAAACATTTTCTATAAACACAAAATAACAATTTCTCTCAAATATTGTTCACAAATCTGAAAAAAGCTGTGATGGTGAGCACTTCTCCTTTGCCGAGATAATCCATCCCACCTCACAGGTGTGGCATATCAAGATGCTGATTAGACAGCATGATTATGCACAGGTGTGCCTTAGGCTGGCCACAATAAAAGGCCACTCTGAAACGTGCAGTTTTGCTTTATTGGGGGGGCCTGGGGGGGTCCGAAAACCAGTCAGTATGTGGTGTGAGGGTTAGGGTTAGGGTTAGGGTAATGTTGTGAATCGAGTGGCCTGTGTTCATCGTCCATAACATACGCCTGCCCATACCATAACCCCACCACCACCATGGGCCACTCGATTCACAACATTACCCTAACCCTAACCCTAACCCTAACCCTAATCCTAACCCTCACACCAGATACTGACTGGTTTTCGGACCCCCCCAGACCCCCCCAATAAAGCAAAACTGCATGTTTCAGAGTGGCCTTTTATTGTGGCTAGCCTAACGGCCCGTCTACACTACAGGCATCAAAAAATCTTGAAGCTGGGCGTGTCTGAAGCTTGGCGATTTTTTGCGAGCAACCCGACCAACAACCAATCACATGAATCTCCCGCCCCCGACATACAAAGCAATAGCGATGTTAAAACGAAGTAAACTGGATATAAACTCTCCAAACAGGCGAAAAACCTACCAGTTTCACCAGCTGTCTGCCACGTCCCTCCATGCCTCGTTCCTCCGGTTTCTATCCCGGTAAATAGTTCTGGTCGTAAAGAACCGGGTGATTTGCTACCGTAATATCTCGTTTGGAATATGAAGAAATGAACTGCGGTCTGGCTCTCCCAGCTTGCACGCGGTTTGATTGGCTGCGCTTGCACTGGCTGGATTTGCATAAACGGGATTTGATTGGCTGATGCCAAGCATCGAGCCTCAAAAGTTGAACATTGTTCAACTTTTGATGCCGAAAGATGCTCGTGATGCTTGCAAAGCCATGCCATGCTCCCCACAATGCAGTTCGGCGAAGATTACAAATCTTCTACGTCACCCCATTCAAGTGAATGGGCGAAGCGTTGAAAGCATTTTTCGATGCCTGTAGTGTAGACGGGCCGTAAGGCACACCTGTGCAATAATCATGCTGTCTAATCAGCATCTTGATATGCCACACCTGTGAGGTGGGATGGATTATCTCGGCAAAGGAGAAGTGTTCACTATCACAGATTTTTTCAGATTTGTGAACAATATTTGAGAGAAATGGTTATTTTGTGTATGTAGAAAATGTTTTAGATCTTTGAGTTCATCTCATGAAAAATGGGAGCAAAAACAAAAGTGTTGCGTTTATATTTTTGTTCAGTGTACCTTTGTGTAACACTTTTGCAATTTTTTACTGAACTATAATTACTTGGGTGTGTGTCTCTTGCACAATAAGTACAAAAGGGCATCCATTAGTTTGAAATGGTCCGAATCATTCGATTTAACTGAGGGGATATTGACTTTTTATTTGTATTTCCTGTCACCACAGAAGCTTAGTATGCTGCTCCTGGTCAGAAAACAGGATGCACACTGGAGCATTACCTCCTTTCATGAGCTGTCAATCAATCCGGCTCACATCCCTTCTGCACACGTACGTTAACCTTTTCTGTGCCACTCTTTGCAACAGCCAGATTAAACCCACAGGGATATAGCCTGGTTTGCTTTGATATATACATCAAGTGCATGAAATCTTTCAGATTCAACTTATTCTTTTATAACCTTGTATTTACCTTTTTTAAGATAATGTAAAGAATGTTGAATATCTATTAGATGGATTGTAACCCATCTAAACATATCAACTATTGGACTCCCTTGTTGCTGAAGCCTAACACGAACATTACTTCTTGTATACAATACAAGTTGACCCAACTTTTTTAGAAGTGCATTAAGAAATAATGAACAAATGAAATAGGACACCCCAGCTAAACCTGTGCCACTTGTATAGAAGTCTACGAGAAAATCACCCTGTTTATCAATCATTATCATTTTCATATGAGTTAATTTTCTCAATCAATAGTTTAAAGTAATGTAGCATACATTATAATGATCCTTTTGTAAATGATGGTCCCATTTATAGTAAAATAGAGGATACAGTGGTGTATGCTTTAGGGTGAGTTTGATTTTGATTGACAGGGTGCTACCCCAAAATGGGTGCTATGGGATAACCAGGAAATACTTTTTTTATACATTTCATTTTTGTTTGCCTCTTATTTGATTATGGGATAAACAGGAAATGTTTTTAAAGTCTTTAAAAAAACAAATGTTTTTCTGCATCAAGTTGGAGAATATAGAAATAGGGTACATGTGAGACGGTTGATCATTTAGAATATATCTAGCTCTCTAAATGTTCAGTAAAATATAATTAAAGCTACCCTGTGTAACATGTACACATGCTCATTTTCATTCTGAAGTAGCATCTCAAAATGAACATGTGCTGTATATACAGTATAATGTTGTATGACATATTAACATAAGGTGTTGCACAGAGTGTATGTATTCAGCAATATGCTGCTGTAAAGAAGAACACTTAACAGGGATGGGATTAATGTTTCGGAAGTCTTGGCTCAGGAGACACAACAGCTCTAAAATGAGCTACAAAGCATTTGATGAATCATTCATTGAGTCAGACCAATGCATTTAGTGGTAGCACTCAGTCTTATAAGGCCCCCCTGAGGGCGACTTCATTTGTTTAGTTTGCTGAAAAGCTGTGATATTGTACAGGAAGAGCTATTTAGGGAGTGCAATGGCTAACTGCCGCCAAGAGGTTAGGTTCAGGGACATCACTGTGTTAGCATTCAGGGGGTTCCTCCATCATCTTTAAAATAAGACAGGACAAGAAGATGTGTATGGGAGTATCCACCTTAAAAGAGAGGAGGGAAGAGGAGATATTGATTTATGGCCTCCTGCAGCTTTCCCCCCTCATTTATCATGCTGTCCCTGCGCACGCTGCCTTCACTCCCCGGTAGGGAGCATCTCTTCCTCTCCGTGTAGCCGGCCACTCATCCTCATGCCTGGGTAACAAGCTGTGTGCTCAGACACCCTCAGTAACCCCCTCTACCCCATTCCTCCCTGCTTTACTGTCACACTCCTATACCCTGAAACGCACCATGACAGGATTACTCGCAACACGCTAGGTTCGGAAATATGGCAGAGCCAGATATGTGCGGACGAATAACTCCTGTCATAACCCATCAAATAGAGTTTTAATTCCAAATTCATTAATGGAAGGCTATGTTTGTCAGCTAATTTGTTTCACTCTTTGGTCTTGTGTGATAATTAAATTATTGGGTTCAAACAGAATTGTGTCATTCCAATTGAGAATGTAGCTCCGTAGAGATAAGGAATATACAAGTGACATTTGTTGCCTTTCAAAGAGCAGCTCTCGGTTCCTGTTCCTACAACAAGTAACAAGCCCTTGAAACAAATGTCAGCTACTTCATTATTACAAAAAAAAAAAAAGTGAAAATTGCACCTGTGTGATACTGGCTCATCTCATCACGCTGAAGTAGTCTGATGCTAATTAGCACCATTTCTCTCTGCAGGAGGTCTAAATAATTTAATTGCTTAACTTCACAGCTACATTCAGAGAGCTATTTCTCTAAAAGGATTTATTATTCTCTCAAATTTTAATGACCTCCTTCAGAAAGGCATACACTTTTATTGCATTTTTACTGCTGCATTCATTAAAAAAAACATTTTTTGTTTTATTAATGCATTCGAACACAGAAGTCTACAGAACGAGCTGCTTATGAATATTCAAACCATGGCTTTGCCCTTTAATAAGAAAAAAAAGAAGAAGATTGCACGGCCTTTAGATATGCTGTCAAGGAAGAAAAGGAGAGACATTTCTCCAGGATTATCATAACACTGGGATACATTCTCTAGTTCATAATTTTCACGCTTATCTTTTGCAACTAGAAAACACAACACTATGCAATGAAGTCCTGCTCACTTGTTGTTCTTGCCTCTTGGGTCACTGATGAAAATGGGGTTGTCAACTCAGTTTGATGATGCTGTTTGAATACGATCTTCCTCTTCTTCCACGGCGATGCCACTGGCTGGGGTCATTTGCCCTTCACCCTTAGAAAGGTTTCATCTCACCTAACATTACCATTGCTTCTCATCTCCCATGAATATTATCCTGCAGCACAGCAACAGCACATTCTCATTCCATTCCCTTTCCCTTCCTTCAAGGCCCTGACAAAGTCAACCCCAATTTATTCGCCAGGGATGGACTCATCATCGCTCTGGCCTGCCTCTCTCCAAGCTCCTCTGCGCATAGGGATAACACAGCCCTGCTGCTCAATCACATGCAGCTGTTCATACTGTATTTCATACATCTTGACTCAGAGTCACAATGATTCCTGTTCAGTCGGAGTAAATTAAAAACAGCAGCAGCATTCAGATGACTTGAATAATTTAAATGATACCCTAGTTAAATGCCTGCATTTAGGGGAATTTGACATGCCTTCCGTATCAGTTATTTTCCACCAAAAAACTGGAAGTAGCTTCTTCTCAATTTAAACTTTAAAAAATATATTTTCTTTGAAGTACAGACTGTTTCAGTTTCAATAATCTAGACTGACATTTTTTCTTTTATGATTATTTTCAAGTCTATCAGCACCATAACATAAATTCCATTCATTGTCATTCTAATAGAGTGTCGGCTGAACTCTCTGAGGCAGGTTTTTCAAAACTCAGGCAAATAAACTAGAAATATCTGCATGGCCACATAATGCTAAGTCTCTCAGTAAATCTGTGGTTACACTTTGTGATTTCCGTGAACCGACCATTTAAATGTATTTTCTTTTGTAGGAAAATCGAAATGCTTGTCTACTTTCAATTCTAAACTGTAAAAGACTTGCAAAACGTCTTTGTAACACTGTTTTTGGTAAATAATGTCAGGCTGTCTAACCCCGGCACTGTAGAAGATAACATGGCTTTACTCCTCTTGACTATTCAGAAAGAAAGCAGAGGAATGTCAAGCAACCAGTGGGCCGAGACCCTGCCCATCCTTTATTTACCTTTACAACAAGCTTGAGTTGTTTTTTATCTGCTAGACGAGGCATAAGGGGTGGAGAGGAAATGCAATTTCTCCCCAGGATCAACCCCCCTGGTTAGCATAAAACATATTTTATTTTGGCTATCACCTCGTGTTGGAAAAAATCTTCCTATCTCCGTGATTCTCCATATTTTCCCTTAAAACTCTAGCGGACATCCTCAGGCGACAACAAACACATATTTTTGAGGGGGGGGGGGGGGGGATTTTCTTTTGTATTTGAAGACTGAATTCTCCAGTTGTGTGCCTGCGAAGCTCTCACACTGACAGCATTGTCACTCTTTGATATTTCCGTCTGAATAGCATCAACCTGGGCCAGCAGCTGCTGCTTCGAGATTTGCTGCGTTGGATGACTGATTCAGTAGCAGGAAAAAACATTCAGATCGTACCCTGGATTTTACTGTACCCACTGTGCCCGCCTCCCAATTGTGTGTGTTTTATGTCCTTCAAGAACAATTCTAGCCTGACTAATGAAGCCGAGCTGATTTAGAGCCACCCGGGCTGCACAAATTGAGCACAGCTTCCCCTTTCATTCCGTCTCCATAGCAGAAACAATATTCTTGTTAAAATGTATTTGGAGATTTCTTCAGTGCACTATTGTGTGACTGGATTCTCTCCTTGACAGTCTCCTGAAGCCAAAATGAATATGTTTACATTTTTTTTGAATGAAAATCTTCATTACGAAAGGATAAAACAGCAGATCAAACTTATATGAATCCAATTTTTAGTTTTAAGCGTGTAAGATCCAAAGCTGCAAATAATTGGATCTTATTGTCAGCAGATCCATTTCTAAGGTGTGGTTCATCCTCTCCACACCAGTTGTCTCTCCGTGATGGAGAGCATGTGTCTGTGGCCACGCGTGCCGTCGAGTGCTCCAGATCAGCCGCTGCATGCGTGACCTTCCCTCTCTCGCTGCTTAACCTAATCAATTACGGTTCAGAACAGAAGCCAAGAGAGAAGGGAGACAGAAAGCCCACGACCTTGTCAGAGCCCTGAGGAGACTGTGAATAATTCCCTTTGAGGCCCATAAAGAAGGTTTCCATGGCAGGAGGAAAAGAGTAAAGGTTGCTTGTTGAGCAGAAGAGAGGGAAGCTGAACAATAACATGTAAGGTGTTAAGGAAGGATCAGGAGCTGCTCAATAATCGGAAGAACCCTTAATCAAGTCCACTGTTTGGGTCTGATATTGTCAGGCAGACATTCAAACTCTGTGAGTTATTCTGCTTTTACTGAAACTGACCTTAACCTGCTTCAGAAAGAACTATTGACTTTATTTTCAGGAAACTTGTTAAAAGGGTGTAGCATGAGCCGAAGAGGATTACCACTAACAATTAGGATCAAATGTATTTGTTGGGCGAATAATACACACCTAAAGTTACGCCTTGGTTAAGATGGGACGTTGTCCTGCATTCACGTGACGTCAGGATAATGGCAGATAAATGAGTCCCCAACTCTTAAAAATTCATTAAAACAGCCATCAATAATTGTTTAAACACACTGTTGAAAATACGACACATCCCGTATAAGCAAAATATATCGATTGTATTCCTTTGTTTACTTCTATGACATAGTGACATCGCTACGTCACACTCGCGATTCTATTGGCCAAAGCTCAAATGTATTGTTTGTGAGGCTAAGGGGCGGTAGATTTCTAAAAGGTTGACCAATCACAACAGAGCCAGCCATCTAGCCAATCAGAGCAGACTTGGAGTGTGAAAAGAGGTGCTGCAGCACAGGCAGTATGAGTAAAATAAATACCTTTTTGAACATTAAAGCATGGTCCCCTTAAGGGCTTTTTTAAAGTACAAATCCAGGAGCATACGTTTTGACATTTTTTTAACAGTCTTTTGTTTAAGAGATAACAATTGAAGATACAATTAATCTCAATGCCTCCTATACCTTTCTTGTGAAAATGTTTTGTGAACATGCAAGCACTTTTTCTGCAGTGCTTATTTTACACTCAACTGGCCCCACACAGTTACATCTGAAGGCTGCCCAGTACAACCGTAGTCAGGGCTGATATTAGAAATGTAGGGCTCTAGGGAACCATTTCAAACAATACCTCTGTGGTTTGTGTTGGAGGAATTTGTGTGGGGTTTGTAAGCAGCAACCTTTACAGTCCTTATGTTCAGCCTACATAATGCAGCTTTCACATAGTCATCTGTAATGACAGCTTTGCTCCCCTTCACAACATGCGCACCCTAAAAGGCACTTTAAAGACCAGGGCAGAATAATATGAGTTTATGACAGCAGTTATCCATTTGAAATTGTTTCGCTGAAGGGCTTGGTGGTAATGCAACTTAGAGCTATTTCAACAGCTTGTCTCTGCGTGAATTCCTGTCTTTAGTACAGCTTATTACCTTGTGCTGCTCTATTATTGCCTGGGGAGGACAGAGTGTTGAGTTTGCATTGCTATAAGAAGTTTCTAAAAGGGTTTCAAATCCCCTTCAGTGTAGTTGGTATTATAAATCACCAATGTGTATTTTTAATAGACAAACGCAACAGCAAATCATGCAGAGTGAAATCAAATACAAACCTTGTTCTCGTACATGCAAGAGTACACTGACACAAGATGTGTGTCCTGCTACTTGCTAGGCAAACTGTCTCGACTTGGACTTGCATAACACAAATGACTTCCTGCCTCACAACAAATCAGAGGATGTGTTGCTTTCTAGGCATGTGTTAAACAATGCTGATTCCAGATTTAAGGTGCAATGGAATTACAGGACATTCACTAGTAACATATGGATCTGTGCTGTTTGGGCAGCAACTGAAATAATGAGTATAATACGAAAAGTGTTACTAATAATGTGTAGATTATTCTTTGCCCTTTTTATTATGCAGTATGGTGTTACCCACTGTTTCATTGCAGACAGGAAGTGCTTTCAAGAATGGCACAGCTAACTTTTTCTAGGATATAAACAGTCTTTAATCAGAAAAACAATGTGCATATTGTTGAATGAATGCCCTGTCTGCTTAATTCTGCAGTTGGTTTACCTGCAGTTTGTCTGGCCTCCACACTGATTCAGGCAGCAGCTTGTTTGTTTCGAACGCATCAATCATAGTCACCTCCTAATGCCTTATTCATTAACTTCTCCAAAACACACATCTTGATGATGAGACTGGAAGGAGCATGTTTTCAAGACACACAGTTGCTGGGTCTGCAGTCAGCATTCTGTGGAATTAAAGCCACTATTAATCAATTGTAGCCGAGCTGGAACCGATCCCAGACGCATGATCCTAAGAGCAAAAGACAGAGGAAGGTGGGCAGGGGTGCGAACTTGTCACTGACCCCCTGAGGTCCTTACCACTAGCTGCTCTTGCAGTAATACAGTAAGTAGTGCACCTTTCTTACGGTCCTAATGTGCACAATGTAGTGACTGCTTTTTCGTCTTTTGTTTTCTTAGTTATGTTCTCTGTATTTTATATGTTTGTGTTATGTGTTTACGTTGCTGCCTTCTTGGCCAGGTCAGCATTGCAAATGAGATTTTATCTCAATGCTTTTATCTGGTTAAATAAAGGTTAAATAAAAAAAATAAAAAATAAGTAGGCCTACTCATATCTTGTACTTGAGTAAAAGTAGAAGTACTCAGATCTTGTACTTGAGTAAAAGTAGAAGTACACAGGTCTTCTGCTTCAGTAAAAGTAGAAGTACCAGAGTGTAGGAATACTCTGTTACAGTAAAAGTCCTGCATTCAAAATGGTACTCGTAGAAAAGTATTATCATCAAAATATACTTAAAGTACCAAAAGTAAAAGTATTGATTGTACAGATTGGTCCGTTTCAGAATAATATATGATATGTTTTATAATGATTGATCATGAAAGTGTTCTCAAAGCTGGTAAAGGTGCAGCTAGTTTGACTTTGTATACTGCAGGGTAGCTTCTGAATTTACTCCAGGTGGAACTAAAGTCTTATTTAACCCTTGGTTATATAATCATTCATCCAGATCTGTAAAGTAACTAAACGTATTAAATACATGTAGTGGAGTAGAAGTACACCATTTACCTCTGAACTGTAGTGGAGTAGAAGTACACAGTAGCAAAACATTGAAATACTTAAGTAAAGTAAAAGTATCTCAAAATTGTACCCAAGTATAGTACTTGAGTATATGAACTTAGTTACTTTACACCACTGGCTATATTGATAGAAAGACTAAGCCTTGCACAGAGGCATGAACATACATTTTCAAAATGCTCAACAGTGCTTATAAACTGACTGCTACACAATTAAAATAAAAGCTTTTATATATTTCTATTAGATGTGACTCTTTGGCGTTTCTGTTATTATTAACACTGCTGCTTTAGTTGTTCTGACTGCTAAAATCCTCTGTTATTCCTAATTTTAAAGCCGATATTCCGTGGGGGTCGGATCCTTGTCACCTTTTTCATGCCTGATGAGTTTGCATCCCTGGTGGGAGTGGAGGGGAACATTCAAATACTAGATGCCTTGTAGACCACAACTAAACCATGATAACAGCAGATAGATCCATAGATACTGGAGGACTATCCGATCGAGGCTCGATGTTTACTTGAAAGATTCCCTGGTGCTTCTAACCCTCCTTATCTGAAATCATTATTTGCATGTTGGTGCAGGAGCACTCGTACATCCACTGGAAATCTCGATAAATGAAAGCATCAGATGCATGGCTGAAGTGTTAGCTAAATGTGAAGTGATCGGCACCAAGCATCTTGCCTTTTGCTATAATTTGTTTTCACAGCTCTGGGACAGAGATATTTCTGTGATCAAGCATGGATTCAAAGCGTAGCTCTAGGACACAGAACGCCTTTGCGGAGCTTCCTGCAGGGAAAGGAGAACAACATGTGTCCAGCTGTCAGGCACAGCTGCTGGCCTCTGAAGTGATACGCAGGGTGGGTGCAGCCTGCAGTAGGTGGTTGCATTGCATCACATCTCATGAGGTGGCCCCATCAATTGGGCAATGGCACTGCTGCAACCCTAATATCAATGTGTCCTTGGGTTTGTGCTGTGCTGCTATTATTGATCTTGCATAATAGAAACATTATGGCTTCAGTGTTTTCCTCTTTTGAACCAATCCATGTAATTTTGTGTAAAATTACATGCAGCGCAAGTACAACTGAATGAATACATTTGAAGAAAAACAGCTCTATTTGTATAAGGAAAAGTGTTTTCAAAGCAGCAATTATTGTCCTTGTTTGCATGTTTTTCACCCCCCCCTGGGATAAATCGGTCAGTTTTTTCATTGTTTGCCAAGTGGAATATGTTGTTATTGTCTGTGGGGACATCATTTTCATTGTTCAGGCTCTCGGCACAGAACCAATTTAGCTTTGCCTTCAGTTCTCAAAATCTGTGCTGAGACAGCTTGACTTATAATATACTCGTCTCTGTGAAACACTGCCTATCACTTGACTTTCGACAAAGGCTGCCACATATTCTTTGTCATACGCTCGGTTTATCATCTGCGCTTTGGAATGGAGTCACAGGTGGAGTGAGCGGTGCCTCTCTCATTAAAGAGGCTCTTGGCTGTGCTGTGACACATGGATAATCCAACAAGGAATCAATCATTACATAGTTACAGAGGTAATAGGTGAGCAAATATGTTTCCTGGAGGTTGTCCTTATTATTCTGGGGCTAGTAGGGCCCCATGAGACGGGGGAGCCAGATGGAATTGAGGTGTTGTCACTACTGAGTGAACAGGTAATGAATTACTCCAGGACAAATGGGCCGCCACATGAGAGATGAGGAATCCTCTCACAAAGAGTAGAGACAGAGGGTGAATGGCAGCATCCTCTAACGCCCCAACCTCATTCCTGTATAGATGTTATTTTTTTCCTAAATTGACTGGGAAACATTGAATGGTGGGGGTGTGAATGGCTATAGCAGAGTGAATGGATTGAGGAAGATGCCTCTGAGATGCAAACAAAGACCCAAGACAAATATATTTCCCACCTACTTTGGCATTATGTGCGCAATTTCAGATGCAACCGAAGGGATTTGGACAAGGCTTTATCCGAACTGCTTTGAAATGACATTATACATATGGTACTCAACTTTTCCAATTATAGCGTCCAACCTCCTTTCACTTTCCTTTTTTGGGTTCCTGTTCTTCAAACCAGCTGATTTGTTATGACATTGGAATAATGGCATTTCTCTGGTGACAATCATTGGGATATGATTACACTGTGGTAATTATGATTGTTATTTCCAATCACAGCTGAATGGAGTCGCAGTGTGTTATTTCAGCAGCGGAGACAGTACCAGAGTGACTATCTGCACTAGATGATTCTGATGGGGGCGATTTGAGACACAAACGTTCTGCTGGCACAAGCACTGACAAATGCATTCTGTATTTCAGCTGGGAGACGGCAGACAATCTCTCACTCTCTGCAGGTGGATCTAGTGGTCGCTGAGGCAGCTGGATGACTTCGACAACACTTTAGTGAGGAGAGAAATCTGCACAAGGTGGGGTGTTATCTCCTTTTTGACATGAACATGAGACGTCGTATTCTTTGATTCTGTGGCTATAATGCATTTATGCTACAAGATATATCAAGATTCTTCTAAAGTATTTACTTATATTTGCTCAGATACATAGCACTGAAATAGTACCTTTTTAGGTTGATATGGTGCACACATTTACATATACTTTTTAATAACATTAGCATTTATTTGGAGTATTTTTTCTTTCTCTAATATTTCGTTTTTTAAGTAGGTTATGTCTGTCAGCAAGCCTTGTGAAATGCTTATGCTTTCTCTGTTTTTTCCTATGAACCTGATAACCCGAAGAATAATATTAGTGTGAGGTTTAGGACAGAAGTTTTATTCAGTTGATGCATATAATTGAGTTGATTTACTAAGAAACTATTTATAATGTATCCTAAAACTTAAAAATAATCTTGTCTTTGTAGTTTTTGGCGGTAGTTCAGTCACTTGGTAAATAATAGAAATAAGGTACAATGTTGTTTGTAAGCTGATAAAGTGTGAGTAACAGGAAAAGCTGCTTTAAAATGTCATCCGACTCGTTCCTGCTGTGTCTTCTCATTAGGAGTGATCCAACCACCACTGTTAGATATATACTGTGTTCAGTCATGCTGAGAGAAAAACTCTCTTAACATGAATATACTGTTTTATGTTAGAGAATAATCTTTTTCTCAAGTTCCACTTGAGCTTTCAGCCGTCATTGTGGGACCTAAGAATGGACAGTCTGGTGCTCCAACATAGCTCCCTAGTCCAATCTGACTATGAGGCGTTTCAGCAGATATTTTATTGATGGTTTGCAGTAATCCCTAGATGTTTAAATATCCCAGCGATGTAGCTCCATGGGGTCCCATTTAATCAAGAAAATTGTGAGATGCTGTTTGATGCTCACAAAAAGTTAGTATGTGGACTTTGATTTGAGACTGTTTTGATCCAAAGTTCAAGAAGGAACTTATACACTATATCAGAAACTGGTCATGTTTTACTGTACTTTCAATATTGGCAAAAATATACTCATGCTAGGTGGAATTGGAGAAATGGGCTTTCAAAATAATGGTACCCTTACCCTACTTAACTTCTACTAGTGTTTACTGATGAAAATATTCCCTTTCCTTTTTTGTTACTGTACACAATCACATGTCTTCAACACCGTGAGAAGTTCCAAACTGTGCTCTGATTACCGTTTTTCTTTTCTTATTTTTCTTCTTTTCTTTAACACTTTCTTTTAATAGACTTTTAAACTTTTCTTCTTCAATGAGAATTCATGCAGCCACTTGCATACCCGGCAGATGTTGGCGTTACCAATAATGAAAAGAATCAGCCTACCAACCAAATTATAATTTACCACCTCTATCTAGTCAGCATCTGCTGAGCCATAAATATAAATTGCTTGGATTTGCTAAGCATGTAAATGTGACTCACCATCTGTACTAGTATACCTTGATGTTCTCCAGGCGCTTACATGGCTGGACACTGTGAAAGCCAGACAGATGCAAGACTTAAACTTGGCTAATAAGCAACTCAAGCAGCTCTAGCATTTTAGAAATATCCTTTATAAACAACATTGTCATTAGATTGTACCAAAAATGATACTGTCTTGAATCAGAAGTTGGTGCAGCAGTGTGTGCAGTAGTGAAGTAAAGAGCAATGTAGCGCAACACAGCACTAACGGTGTGTAATGAAGATAAATGAAGACGTTTTGTTCATGGATAGTGCTGTGTTTGCCCAAACGCTGAGGATTGCCATCTCCTTAGCCTTTTTCTTGCTGAATTAGGATTCAGTCAGCTGCAACATCACACAGCACCTTGCAAAACCGCAGATGTCAGATACTTGCATAGTTAGTATTGAAAAGTGTTCATTCCCACATACTGGGAGAGAAAGAGACAGCATGAGTGAAGGAAGATTATGTAAAAAGCAGGTTCTGCCAGGCGCTGTGATCAGACAGGTGTCTCAGACATGCTGTTGATTCCTATAAGACAGCGCTACAACTCAAAGGACTGAATGCCGTTAACACAGTTAGTTGAACTTGCATCTTAAATATATAAAGGACAATTGTAATCATTATACTGTGCTATTTAAGGATAAAAATATACACTATTCAAGTCCAGCTGTATAAGTTTGTTCTTTTTCTCAAACATTAATTGAAATAATGTTCTGTGTTGGGGACAAGGAGGACATTTGTTTCTGATACATGTCATGGTTCTGTGAGCAGCTTGTCAATTTAAACGGCCAACCTCAAAAAAAGTTTGGATAAGTTCCGAGAGCACTTCTTTCAACACGTGTCAACGCTTGTCATGCGCTCATTTCTAATAAATGCCTTGCTACAAAGCACCACCTCTGTAATTATATGAGACTGCCAACATGCCATTTTGCATCTCCTAGGACAGTTTGTATTTAGCATCAATGGTACAGTAGACAACACTTCACTATAACAGAGAAAATTGAACCTTTTCCTACATATTATAATACTTAGCTGTAATTATACATCAGAAGTTATGTGCTTGCGGATGGTTAAAAGTTGCAATCTCTAAACATTGTTCGGGAGGAGAAAGAGAAAGTCCAATTGTGTAAAATCAGCATTGGAGCTTTGTAAAGGTTGGCTGAATCCGTCACTTACTCTAATTAGAACTAACATTGTATTTCTAACACGTTTAAGTAGTTTTTTCAGCCCGATACTACAACAACTAATGAGTTACAGCAACTTCTAAAGACCATGTAGTTTCGATGGTAACGTTTGTTTCAAATATCTCAATCTCCCAGGTGTTAGTCTTTTAAGCTTTTATGTTCCGAACAAAACCAAAGTTGGTGTGTTCTCACAGGCAGTACGGCTGATTTGCATCTGAAGAAAGAGCGATGCTGCTGAGCAGGCTTGCCCTCTTGTTCCTGTTACCTGGTTAACACATTTATGTGATTAGTGGTGCTTTTAACATGTGGATTTAAGGGTGCATGTTTCTGGTTTATCTTTAGTTTAATTACACCTCTCTTTATCTTATTTTCTCAGTAGGTGTGGAATAACAAGACAAATCATTTACAAAAACAAACCAATGCACTAAATCTGGTCCCTGGATGTGCAAAGACTTTTCCCTTCCACATTGTAAATCTATAAATGTACCACATCCCAAAAATATTACTTTAGATGCAAAACATATAGTGTTTTAGACAGAACAGCACATGTTGATGATTGAGGTTGACTATTAGTAGTTTGACTGCTTGTAATTTCTGCTTCATGTCCTTTTTTGCATCGATAAGAAGAGGACTGCCCCACTGGATGGACACAACCACATTAGAATAATTGTATAGTATATATTCATTGTTTTGATAGAATAACAGTGAACAGTTTACTGCCTTGAAGTTTAATAATACAAAACAAATTGAATTCATTATATCCTTGAATCAAAAACAATATTCAGCACTGGGAGGTAGAGCTTGAATATACGCTTAAGGTAACAGATGTAACAAATATTATTCCTGTCTGCTGAAATAAATTGCACCATACTTTCAGCCAAGCTCTCCAAACAGTATTGATGCCAACAAGCACAGCTGCAAAAAGGACCCTCAAGATACTGCTTTTAAAAAAGATGCCATCTAAGAGCTGATAAGAGCTACAAGCACTGGATTGGATCAATTGTGCAATAGGAAGAGCACTCTGTCATGGGTTCTGTTTAATTAATGATGAGGGATAGAGATAGGCTGTTAGCTCCATATTGTCAGTCAAATACTCACAGCAGAGGGTGGCAATATGAGCTGTGTAACTGATACATGAAACAGAAGGAACTAATCTATACTCTCCAGTCTAGTACCATCAATGCTTTTTTAAGAAAGCTGCTGTATGAAACACATACACTTTTTGATTGTATATAAATGCTGGAGGTCAAATTCAATAATAACAAATATTGAATTTTGTATTCCTTTGTTTCCAATCCTCCAATGTGTTTTTTATTTCCATAACTTGTAATTTCCACCACTCCTTTGAATACCCTTTTCCGCCAGTTCTGCCACCTGACCTGCTCCTGTCCATCTCACTTGTTTCCCTTTTCCGTGATTGCCTCAGTACGGGCCCAATTCCATGAGTCATTTGCAAGATACGCTAAGATCAACATAATTAATTCCTTATTCCTGCTTTTCTGAACCTCTGCCTGTTTCCTGTATCTGAATACCTGCCTTTTCCATGTCAGTAAAGTTTCTCTGATTGATCTATTTGACAATTTGGACTCATTTGGATTGTTTAGGAGAATCAACTGGATTTAGGAAGTTGACAGTCACAGCTTTACAATACCTGAGTTTGGCATTTTGGCTGTCATCATTTAGTTTTTGGCCATTTAACATTTTGTTTCATCGGGACCCGCATTGAGAGGAGAGGGAATGTTGCACAAGGCAAATTAAATGTTACAATGAACTTTCATGTAGTTAAAAGACATGTTGAATGGTTTAAAGTCCTGAGATGAAAACACACTGACAAAACGGAAATGTTGAATTTAATTAAATCAGCGGATATCACAAAACGCTATTAGGATAGTTGAAAGTAATAATATTAAGGCAAATATTATCAACTTAATATTATTGCTTTCAACTAACCTAATACAGTTTAGTGACATTTGTAGACATTATACATTTAATTAAAGTACATTTAACGTGTCAGTTTTTTCAGTGTAGTCCAACCGTTTAAAAGAATAACAACCCATCTATATTTAACCAAATCCAAATCTGTTGCTTCACTTTTATATTCAACCTTCTCTTTAGAATGACTCATTGTTCTCCTTGTAGAAGTCTCTAAATGAATATAAGGTTGAATAAGCAAATAGAGATTCACGCAGAGAGAACTGCTTCAAAAACAAACAAATAATTCAATATGTAGGTAACACATGGAACAACAAAGACACAAAATAAATGACCAAAACGTCTCAAGCTTTGAACAAAAGTCCTTTCCATCGAAGAACACTCCCAATCTGATTTTGAATCTCAATGGGATAGTAAAGTGGCCTATTGATTAGGGAGGCATCCATGGATTTACAGCCAATTGTGACAATCAATATTTCCTTTTCCTGTCAAAAATCCTCGGACAAGGAATTAAACCCCTACTTGCCACCCCTAGACTCATAAAAGTGAGTTAGTGGTTAACAGCTGACTTGTAAAGATAATTTGATAATAAACCAATACATGATGGTTGCAGAAAGGTAACATTGTCACACAATGTTCCAGTGGTCACACTACCTCTCTATCCGTTCAGAATGTTTGATAACTTGATGGTCGCCATTTGGATGTTTTCAATGAAAGTATCATACATGTAATAGAGAAGTATTATTGTGCTACTGTGTCTGCCATGATGATAAGAAGGACATTATGCCTAGCTCTATCAAGCATCTCCATATTGTAATGTTAGCCGAATTACCATTGATGTATACAGCTAATAGGCTAAGTCTCATGAGTGTTGACGGCTACCAAAACAACATCAGTGCAGCAATTGTACAGTATCATGCCAACACTAAATTAACCAAGCTGCCAGAATCAAAGTTAACTAGAAGAAAGACATTAGCACTTAGATCACCACTCTCCTTAAGCATAACACAGATATTGGGGAAATAACACTGAATATTTATATTCTGTAAATAGTCATACTCTTAATGTCAAAAGTATTGCTGTTAATAGTGTACATATTTGCTCGCAAACATTGTTAAAAATAGACGTAATGCAGCAAAGCTAGAATAAATGCTTAAATATTGTGGTGGTGAATTCCTGCCTTCCTGTGGTCACAGTGAGTAAATACAGCTGCATTCAACAAGCAAACACAAATTACAACACACACGTAGTTTGGCACTGGGACTAATAGACCACTGTACTCTACCCATTGGTCAGACACAATGGTAGCATAGTATACATTTTATATTTTTAAAACCAAGAGAAAGGTTGCCCCGAACTGTGACCACTGGAGGGCCACTTGCCATAGGCAGAGATGTATAAATATGAACTGTTCATAACTACAATAATTAGGAATACATTCACCTGTATCCCATAATAATATATGAGAAGATAAGAAGAAGTGGACAGTGAGAACTACGGACTTTACGCAAAGGGTCAGGCTCAGAGCCCCCCTGATCCCTTAGTGGCCATGTACCTGCCCTTTCTGTAATCCACCCATGAGGGGCTTGTTAAAAGAACTAACTATAACTAGGCCTACTTTAACTGCTACTTCTATGTGTAGGCTAGTATGTATAACTGCCCATGTATTTCATTTATCTAACCAGTTAAAATGTGTTTAATTTCTTAAATTAGCCAAAATCAGCCTTATTGACTGCACCTGTAGGGGAAACACATTCCCGCCCCTTTTTGCACACGGCACAGGTAACATCGTCTGTTTTATCTGTTTACTCGAATTTAACCAACTTTTCAATGCTCATCCACGACTACTGGAAAATAAAAACAGACACATTTAGAAAAAAGATAACCCTGATGTTACGCAGTGGCAGAAAGTGGCGCGATGCCACTCCTCATAACTAACTAAGGGCCACCTTTTTTCCCCTCAGCAGTGCGACGGGATGCTGCGCTGCAGGGAGAGCGCCGGCTGCAGCGGTGGAGGCTGACTGAGGAGAGACCAAACCAAAGCTCCGTGTACCACGACGCACAGCTCCGACGGAAAGCTCCCTGAAGTGGAAGGGAACGGTTTGGTTTCGCTCGAGGGGGGACGAGCTGGTCACCTAAAGGAAACAATGTCTTACTATTGCAATTTTTTTACTTGAGGATGTACCGTTTACGGTGGCTAGCCAGATAGAGCGACAAAGACGAGGACCAGGACTTGATACTGTTAATACCGCTGCCATTCCGCCGTTTGGGTCGGGAGGGAGAGACACTACCGCGGTCCCCGCTGCTCGGATCCACTGGGAGAGAAAATAAAAACATAGAAGAAGGGAACTACTTTTATTTATTTCCGTGAGTAAAGTATTTTACTTTCGTGTTTCCTTTTTTGTCTATATATTGTAATTGGGCCACAGCTGTGTGAGTGAATGCAGGTTGTTCAGAGAGACAAGTTCTCCTGGCATTGATGGTGAGGATGATCCTAATAATACCTCCTGATACACATCTGAATAGTTTGTATGGTATCGTTTATCTATTTATGACGTTTTTGAAGTTTTTGACTGACAACCCTATTTTCTTCAGTCTGGCTCTTGTCTTCATGTAGTTTCAATAACTTCTGCCTTTTCCTAAAAAGTGAGTGGGGTCAAAAGTACGCATGTGGCTGATGGAGCTTTTATGTCAAGATGCCCATCACCAAGTGTTAGATGAAAACATATTTGCAGTTTATTATGCCTTGGGAAAATAATCACAGGTTTCAGCACAAATAATATGATTCCTGCACTGAGCCCACAGCAGCCTTGAAAAGAGACACTTTGAAATGTATTTACACTGAAGTGGGGTTGAGGTCTAGCTGCTTTTGATAGGAGCTCAAAGAGATCCATGGTAAATATATTTTTGTGTAAGAAAAAAAAGCTTGGCTGCTAGGTCAGGCAGGTCTTTTTTTTGTTTTTTCTGGGAGTGCATCTTTGGGTTAGCAGAGCAGGAACATCTAACACACCACTTACCACACAAGTAGACCAGCAGGAATTATCTAATCAGAGATATGTTAATTTCCCAAACTCAAATTGTGCAGCTTGCTGCGGTTGAATGTTTAGTATAGTGTTATCATCTGAATGTGCTGGTGACAGTGGGGTTGTGCATTGTGGCTCGGGGGCTTGCAGGCCCTTGTTTGATCTTCTTAATTTGGCTTTTTCAGGGCTGTGTTTGGATGATGCGAGGTGTATTATTAAGCCATTATTCATTTACGAATATTATCTATGATTCTTTTATTTTTTAAGTTTGTGTGAATTTCTTTTTCAATGACATTAATTAGCCGAATGGTGGCAGATAGAGCAGAGTCTGCCAGAGGAAAATTCAACCTTTAAAAGTGTGTCTACTGTCAGTAAATCCCCCTGCTGCTTTTGCGTCAGTTACTAATTCAAAGCCACTATGTCACTACAATATTCAAGACTCCTGAAGATTTAAACCATGAACCTTTGGACTAGTTTATGTTTCTAAAAATACAGAAAGTAATTTGTGCATGCTTCGCTATAGAATTTGACACAAATGATGCTCAACTATAGTGGTGCTTTGGAAACATTGATGATGGAAATCTCACTGATATAAACATTATCACAAAACAGGACCGATAGAAACCAACATGTGGCTTAGAGGCTGACATTTCACAAGAAAACTAAATGAAAAATAAAAAGGAAGGTAAACAATGTAGTAATAATTTTTACAGATTTATTTTTTGCTATTTTATGAATTTAGATGCTCAAAATATCTTGTGACGTATGCAGGTCATGGTGTTGACTTACACTTTATACTATACGGCGTGTGTGTAGAAGTGAGAGTGGGATATGCACAGAGGAAAGAAGCCTACTAGTCTTTTTTGCTTCAAGCACAATTCCATTCACATCCTTTGAAAGACTGCCAGTGGAGCACATCTATATTCGACTGTTATGTCACATACTGTACTGTAGTTGTACTATATGGTTTGCTACATGTACGCATTCAATATTCAATTTCACTCCAATGTAAAGAAAATTCTAGCCGTATCAGCAAAAATTGTTTCATTTTTGTTTTCTTACACACACAGCTCTCTTGACTTTTTGTCAGGTCTTTTTTTTTTATATATACCAAGGATGATTTCACTGTAGCGGGGGGCACAGTAAAAAAAGTTTGATTAAGTACGTCAGCTTTAAAGTCATGTAACCTACATCTCAGACTTCAAATGTTTCCTGTTAGTGTTGCACAGTGCAGCATCCATTAAGACTTAATGATGGAAGCCTTACTTGAAGGCATGCTTGTGATTTTAAATGGGCCATAATTTGCCATAATGTTAATCTAGATATATATTTCATGAGACCTAATGTGCTTAAACGATTTTCATATGAACCCCCTTTCACCGCTGACTTTAATTTCCTGGGATCATCTGAAAATGGTCCATCTCACCATGTGACGTATAGTTAAAGTCGCCAGGCAAGGTCCCAATCAAAAGTAGCTTCACCTGCATATCAGGGGAATTGATGGAGGAAGTGAACAGCTGTGCTTGATTCTCTTGGCACAAATTAGAGGTTACCCCTATCCTTATCGGATGTAAATCAGTTATTTGCTTGCAATACATGCTTTCAAATGTTTGTACATCCACTTTGGGGCAGGTCTGATATGAAATGCAAATGAGTAGATTGGCTAACCTTGATGGGAATCAAAAATGTCTGGAAGTTACAGCTGTCCAATCTTCTTAAATGAAATGATTATTGACATGGGCCAACGGCATGGGTTTAGAGTATGGCTAATTGGAAATGACAACTCTGGTGGAGGCCCTTGGGACACTTGAGAAAAATGCATACCAGCACTGTCAAGAGACAGGCTAGACAATGGCACCCAAGGGAGTCCTGTTTTCACTGACAAATCTGAGACTAATAGAGAGAAAATGGAGATCCCATTCAAACACACCACAGTTGTCTGTTGTTCATACACATGGACCCCATGTAGCAGCATTTACTAAATCTCTCTGGAAAAAAAAAAAGGAAAAACCCCCCAAAGTTGATCATCCAATCCTTTATAACTAATTGATTGCACCTAAGAATCTACATTAGATTTAATTATATTTGTGTTTTTTTTAACTCAAATTTAAATCGCGTTGGTAAAACAATTTGCAGATTAAAGACATTGTTTTTCTTTCTTTTCTTACCTTGTTAATAGAGCTCCGCATCATTCATAAAGAACAAAGAAATAAATAGCAGAAGTAATGCCAGAAACCAATAGAAAATAAGAGAAAAAACGTTAAATATATATTTTTGCAAGAGGACAACAAATATGTTCACAGACAGTGACACACACAGCACAGGCTGTATGAAGAACACACAGTCAGTAAACAAAGCACTTTCGGTTTATTCCTATACGCTGATGAAAGTGAAGCTAGGAACTGTGAGGAAAATTGCTGGGCGTCTTGAAATCAGTAAACAACATGTTTGCTGTGTCCAGTGAATGCAAGTGTGTGATTTTACTCTCAAAGAGAAAAACAGTGACTAAGAATGTAGGATCTGAGCATCGTTGCCTGGTAAGAATTGAGATGACACATGTTTGTTAGATTAAAGACATTCTTCTTAAGAAGGTTGTTAATGTTGACAGTGGCTGACCCTTCCTTGGCTGCCTTCCTATCCAGCACTTTGTTTGTTAGCCAGGCCCGCTGGTTTCGCAGAGTCTGGAAGACAAACGTCCCCCAGGACCCATCTGACAACTTAATTTATATAATTGCTTGGAAGCATCTGCGTACGAAACACTGACTTTCCGCACCCTCCTCCACTTGTCACTGTTATGAATGACTGGGATTTGATGTCCAATGAGTCAAACCGTCAATCTCAAGTCACTCTGGTGTTGTCACACTCAGCTTAAAAAAGAAGCACTGTTAATTTGATTACAGTTTTCCATCCTTCACGAGGAAAACAACTCCTGCCAATATCTTCATCCTTTTGCTGTTTTTGTAAGTGTGATCCGGCTCTTATGATGCAGCCAGCTCATTGTACACTGAGTCTTAGCACCATGACAAATGTGTACATGTTAAGCAGTAATCTAATTAAGATGAGTGACATGACAGCATCAGTGTGTGTCCTTTCTCTCATTTTTTTTTTGCAGTTTCCCACTACTTCGGTAGTAAGCAGCTAATCTAAAAGGCTGAAAAAGCTTGTTTTTGTTATCTAATGTATCCCATAGCCTCAGGTTGGTTAATTATGCGGCAACTTTAACTGTTTGTCTTTGTTCTGTCCTCATTGTGTTAACTTAGCACAAGTCATCTAAAGATACCTGCAGGCGCCCTCTGCGCCACTGCCCCCCAATGGTGCTTGTAAAAATGTTAAAGGTTATTAATTACATGCAAAGCAATTGTCATATATAAAAAAAGGAAAGCATGCACAGCACTGATTAAAAAATAGGTGGCCCGTATTTGTTACGATTTGGCAGTTATATGGACAACACATTATCTTATATCTCTAAATCTGAACAGTGGCTCCATTTGCACCAAATATTTCTGCCACAGTCACATTACTCATGTGTTGTAATAGGTGGTTGTAGATTTGATTTGTCTCTGGAAATAGTTTGTCAGTGAAGTGAGCACCGAGTGTTTGTGGAGATGGTAGGACTGAGAGAGTAGTGATGATGGTGGGGTAGAGCCGGGGATGGAGTGTTTTTCAGCAGGCAGCTCCTGATTTGATGTGACAGTAAAGGGCCTTATCTTCCAGGGCCACGATGAAGCACAACACTCTTTGATTTTTTTATCTTCCCTACGTCTAACAATCTCATGCTCTAGACAGATTAGTGAGTTGAAGGTGTAGAAAACGGGCAATGCGGTTTCAGGGGAGTTAAATGCAGTCAAATGCGGGGCCTGAGGCCATATCTGCATCATGCTGATGGTACAAAATGAAAGATTAGCTGAAATTACTCGTGTACTTTTGACCTTGACGTTCAAGAAAGTCGAAAAATATGATTCCTCAAATGGCATGATTTTTTATTATTTTTGCGCCAGTAAACAAAACTACATGTAGCAGACAGTAAATAGGATCAAAAGGGCTGCAAAAGAGGACAAATAACATGCAAGGCTTTTGCAGGATCTTTAGTTACATTTCTGTCCCCTTATCTTTGCATATTCGCAAATATTTTTAATCTTTTAAAATATTTTTGTGAATAAGTCAGTCTCTATTGTAGTCTGCATTCATATCTGCTTCTTAATGCCTTAGACAAGGCATTGATTCCCCAAAATATTACGTTTTGTGTGTTTTTTTTTTTTAAGCCCAAACCATTCGTTAACAAGTCTCTCTCGATGTCTGTGCTATCGTACTAAGTGGGACCTCCAAAGACATAGAGAGTAACTCCGGGCCAGCATCAGCAGTGTCGACAGAAATCAAAGGCACCTCGAGAGATCAATGAAATGTCACGTAACATTTGCTATCATACCCGATTATGTATAATTACCTTTTCACAATTTGATCTTTAACCCTAATGAAATTGTCCTTAGGCCGTGTTGTTTAACAATCCTCATTGCTAGCTCATTAACGTGAAATTGCTTCTTAGCCTCTTGTAAAGGCATGTCCTTAAACAAAGAGCTCGCATTGTCCTTGCAGATTATGTTCTCTATAATTAACTGGATCTTACATTTTGTTTTGTTTCATCGTTTATGTGTTTGTATTGGAATCAATTCTCACACACCTTAACACCTATGGTCTGTGTGTTATATGTTCCTGTTAGATTGAACGCGTGGAAACAACTGATGAGAAAGACGTGACAGACAGTTAAAAACCTTCTTATTTGATAATATCACATCTTTCCAAACCTTTTTGGAATCCATAAAAAGTAACCAGCCCGAAGCCAAAATGTGGTTCAGTACTTCTCAGATGTGTTTTAGTCGAGGCTTTCTTAGTGTTCACCAACTCATGGTGAAGATGCACAGTGAAGTCTCTTGTGACCCAGTGGGCACTTTGGAAAAGAAAGCAGGACTGCGGCATCGTACATTAACGGAAGGAGTGTTTTAGGGTCACCTTTCTTACAGCACTAAGCCGTGCATCCTGCAGGCTCATGATGAGTTGCTACGTTCCACTTTCATGCCTCCTTTCTCCCGGGAGATGAAATGTGTACGGTGGTATCTGTCAGAATGAGCTGCTATGCTTAGCTGTGCCTGTGCAGTTCATCGCCTTGTGACAAACACTGGATGTATTCTACCAAACTGAGGGAGAATCATTTCCTCAATATCGTTCTGTTACCATGAATGGATACTGATTGATTTCACGTTTTCTACCGTAGACTTTCTGATGAAAATCTTGATCTGATACATTGACTCTACAAAAAGTGAATCATCAACTTAATGTGAGCTGGCAATGTTTAGCAGAAAATGGCATCAGGAATACATCAGTGTACTGAATGCATTCCTTATACAAATTGAGGACTTAAAAGCGGTAAAATGTCCGCCAGATATTAGGATGATGTAAAGCTTCATTAGGCATTGAGATAAGATAAAATCACTGATGGATTTTACAGGGAATAAAGAAAAGAAAGCTGCTCTATGGAGCTTTTAGTCAAAGCTAGTATTGTGTCGGGAGTGCTGATGTTTGGCTTCACACAGCTCCTTCTGTCAGTTTGCTGTGCATAGCATCATGGCTGCGGGGAAACACATAATAATATCAGTATACAACGCTGGTTTGTGTAGTCACGGTAATGGCCTGTTACTCTGATTTTAAGTTATTGCTCTGCATTTCATGATGGCTCTGCCATTATTTCAATATGCATAGTCATTTATTCACGATGTTGACATTTTAATTCACAAGTAAAAGCTCGACCTTCGTTGTAACGTCTCTCAAAATGATTGTCTATTATTAAAACGATAAGATAAGCATCCTGTGACCAATGGGTGAGAGGCTACTGAATTGTCTCATTTTCCTGCAGTCCGGAAGATCAATATATGTAATAGTTAACTTAATGGGAGATTAATGGGAGACGTGACAGCAAGGGATGTCGGCATGAGATTGTTAGCAGCAGAAAAGACAATATATTCAGGCCCATTTAAAAAATGTACCTCAACATTGCAGATTTGAAATGATTCAGCTGACTTGCTACATTCTAATCTGAGCCTTTGATAAGCAGCTTCCCATTGGTCAACTGGAGGTTTGTAATAAATCAGGTTTGTAATAAATCAGCTTCTTAAAAAAGTAAAGTATGGTGGTCTGGAACAGATACATATGTTGTTAGATGCAGTATAGTTAGTTTTAAAATTTGAAGAGAAGAACATTCAAGTTGAGGTCTCGAATGGTTTGGACCCCTCTCTTTTATTTGTTATGTGTTATCCTATTAGAGACAAATTGGCATCAATCGTGGTTAACCCTTATCCATAGCACTTAATGGTTCAGATGTGTGACTGTACTTTACATGTATTTCACAGAATGATATGAATATCAAAATGTGAGTAAGTCTGGAAAAGCTAGACTTAGGAGTGCCGAGAGTCGAATGTTTAAGATGCCCCTATGGAGTTTTTGTAAGCAAACAAGTTTACGTTCAGTGTCACCAGGCAAAACACATTATGTGTATCCTTAAGGTCTAACAAATGAGCCAAGTGCATTTGCTTCCTCGTGAAACGTATATAATATACTATATGCCATATTCATTTGTATAGACAAGGGGGAAATAAAGGCACAGTACCAACATCGCGAGGTAGTTTATGGCATGATACAGGCCTGTACAAAAGATCAGCAGGACTGCAACTTACAATTATTTTCATTAGGTTTAGGTTTACGATTATTTGACAGATTACTTTTTGATGAAGTTTCCAGGTCCAAGGTTAGGACTTAACATGTCTTGTTCTGTCAGTCAGACACCCAAACAAATTCAGTTTCATATGATAAAGCAGTTTAAAACCAAATACTTAATTTATTAATATTTTTTCGTCAATGGAAGCATTGCTTAGCTTAAAATATGGGTAGGACAATCGGGCTCATGTCTCCTTCTACTCCTTCTTTATGGACTTTATTCTAATGTTTCAGTAGCAGTAAGTAAACACATTTAAAGTATGGACAGAAGGGTCATTTTATGGAGCCTTTTTATGTCTTAAAGGTCCCATGTCATGGCCATTTCTACTGATCATAATTCCATTGTTGAGGTCTACTAGAATAGATTTATATTGTACAATTTTCCAAACTCACATTGGTTTCTCATACAGCATCTCTGTATAGTATGTGTATTCACTCTCTGTCCTAAACGGCTTGTTGGAGCTCCTGCCCCCCCCTCCTCCCTGTGAGCCCAGTGTGCTCTGATTGGTCGGGACGTTGCGAGGCTCGTTGCTTTGGGGACTCCCTGTTCGTTAACCAAGGGATCCTGGTGTGTGAGGTGCTCCGCGGATTGGTCCATTTGTACCAATCCTTTGTTGTTGATTTGGGTGTTCACACGTCAGAGAACACAAGAAGTAAACAATGGAAAATGAGAAATCTCCAACGAGGCGTTCTGGGGCAGCATAGACAGGTATTTTCTGTGTTACAGTTTTACTCGCTACAGACTGTACTTTGAGGGTTTGTGACTCTGCAGACCGTTTACATGCATAACAACCTTCATAACGCACAAGGGTACGGGTAATAACCAGAAAAGCATGACATGGGACCTTTAATGCATTATAGTTGTGTTCTAGTGGGTTAAATGTCCAGTTAAGTTTTTTAACTGTGGTAACATGTCTTCAATTCCAACTAAATGCTTTGGTTTTTATGGGATTTGAAATTAGCTTTTGTTGTAAATACAGACAATAAGAGTTACATTTCATTTAAGTGATTATGTTGTCTTTGTTTCGCTCTAATGTAATGGCCTAATGTTTAGGTCTAATGCAGTTTAAATGGGTGAGCCCTGTTTTTGCATCTTAGAGTTTAGGATAAAGACGTATTTGTATTTACATGTGTGGATCATAATCACACTCACCTTAACATAGACTGATAAGTTGTTCGTTACAATAATCAATGATTTAAACAAAGTATGTGAAATGTCTATCCCCAAATCAGTTGTTTATGTAAACCAGCGAGCAGCCTCACTGTATTCTCCACAGATGAAATGAAGGCACTTGATCACCTAGGGAGCCAGACAGTGGAGATCACATTCAAATAAATTGAGAATTAATTAGATCTATTTATCACTTTCACCAATGTGCCATGGGACTGTACAGAATTGCGCTGCGGATGAGTGTGCAACATGGGAACTCAAATCTACATTTCACTGGCTGTTGGTCTCCATTTGTCAGCCCTGACTCTTAAAGTGACCGCACGTTAACATTGCTGATCTCTGTCACAACACTATCACATTTATACGTCAAAGCATTCTTGAAAAGGAGGAATGGAGACCGCAAGGCTTTCCAAAAGCACCCTTATGCTTTAGTTATCATAGCAATGTGTGCCCTTTTGATTTAAGCCGTGAACATCAGGTCAAACGATGGCTATTTTAGACACAACCTTTACTTTTAAACTAATAGATGGTTTCCCCGTCCAACCTGCCACTCAGTGTTCACCTCTGCTTCTTACCTTAGATATCTGCATTCTGCCAGGTATCAACATCTTTCAAAATAAAACACATTTAGGACTAAAAAGCATGTTGGGCTAATTCACTGCGATTGTACCATCACAGCAAGGCATTTTAAAAGACCATCTGTTCTCCTTGCGTTCAGTATATCATCAGGGGATATCTCAGTGTGCTCCTCCGCTATTGCATTGTTTTATGGATTTTGGAAAAAGGCTGATACAGTAGGAGTAAATAACATTGAACAGTACAGAAGGAAACTTGTTCAATTCAGATAAGATTCTGAAAAGTAAGTGAGAGAAATCTCTGAAAGCAACCAAGAGGGAAAATGTATAAATGGCTATATATACATTATATACATGGGAAACTTCTGTTATGCAACCTTTAATGCATATTCTTCTTTACAAAACAATTCTTTCAACATGGCGCCTGGGTCACAAACGCTCATATTTAAAGGTTTAATAAATTATGATTTTTACTAGTTTTTCTAACTTTGTTACAGGAAAAAGCTATGTTGGGGGTGAAGGCATTGATAGCTATACCTTTCTTATATTTGTAGTCTGAGACTTAGCCATTTAGCCTTGTATCTTAGCTACTGTAGCTATCCTTCCTGTTTTGTCTTTCCTACATCTTATCTTAAATAAGTAAATTACTGCTTTATTTTATTGCTATCTTACTATAAAACTTAGTGTTCTTAAAACAGTTCGCTATCTGTTGTTTTTATTAAAAAAAAGAAACGTACGTATGAACCTACCTGGTAATAAACCTGCTTCTGATTCTTAGTTTTGTAAATGAATAAACCAATTAAAGCCAGTCCATACTCTTTGCAGAACCGAACGTCCTTGTAGTTGCTTGGATTCAGTTTAAGAATGCCTGTCACTTTGTATGTTAACAGTTTAACATTCATGCACAAGTGGGTGTATTCAGTTAACTGTGCTAACCCTTAGCTGTTCAGATCCAACAATGAGCCTTGAGACAGTCCTCTCATGTGCCAGATCACACTCATTAAATCTCAATTTGCAACAGAGCTCACACAATGCTAGTGTCTCTCTTTCTCTCTCTCTCTTTCTCTCTCTCTGTCTGTCTGTCTGTCTGTCTGTCTGTCTGTCTGTCTGTCTGTCTGTCTGTCTGTCTGTCTATCATCATTTATTTGACCAAATACCTCAATATCAATAATACAGCACAATTGAAAGCTTGAATAATGATGCTTTCATATAATATTTACAAAAGGAGATCTGGTAAATCAGAAAACCACATCGCTATCAATGTAGCCTTTGGAAGTTTATCATTTGTATTTAAACAACTTTTTGTTATATTTGCTAAAAATTTCCCTTTAGCCTAACAGTCTTGAATGAGATAGATAATCTATGAAAAGAAAAACGTAAATTGCTCTATATGCAGCCTGGGTCTCAACACTTTTCTTTAGGGTCTTTCATTATTGGATATTTCCATATTCTAAATCTAAGACCCATCTAGTACCACTACAGCACATATGTCAAACTCCGGCCCGTGGTAGACTTAATTTCGGCCCGCAGGATAATTTATAATTACTATTAGATCTGGCTCGCCCGTATATTGCACGCACACCTTCACTCCATCTTGAAAGTTTCCTCAGCTCAGAGCCTGACCCCAAACATTGATGAACTTGCACCCAAGATGAGATGCCAAGTATCTAGCTTGAACTAGCATCACAGAGCAGCACACTGAGTTTAAATGTTTCCTTCTGAACTTTTTTTCTTGCAACAACAGGGCATGTTTTTTTCTTTGAGGGAAATGTTTTTTTTGAAGCTTTTGTTGGCCTGTGGAAAAATGTAATCATAAGAAATGACTTTGCAGATAGAGCCATAAGAAATGAATGCAACTGATTATTTCATGTTTAATGTTGTTTTTCTAGGCAATAATTTAAGCTTTGTTAGTTCCAGGTTTAATATGTGCAATAAGTTCATTTCAATACGTTTTGCAATAAACATTGAACCAGTCCGGTCCTCGACTAGTACCGATTTTTTTATTTTGGCCCGCTGTGTATTTGAGTTTTGACACCCCTGCACTACAGTATGACATTGATATCATATTGACATATTGCCCATCCCTAAGCAACAACACATTATCCAAGGAAATACACTGTCCAAAACCTTGAAGTAGCATAATGCTTTGAGGGATTGTGCCCTTTAGCAGACGTATGTATCATACTGTGAATGTGTTTAATTTAAATAATTATAACTTCTACATTTAATTCATATAAGGCTACATTGCATAATCTACACATGTATTGAGCATGAGCAAATGTAGCCCTGCAAGCCATTTTAGAGCCAGTTAATTCCCCACATTGCATGACCTGTCTAACCCCCCCCACACACACACACACACACACACACACACACACACACACACACACACTTCATCTGATAGGAAACTTGGAATGAAAAACTAAAGCTTAACTGAAGTTCAGTCAACGTTTAAAGTATTAACACACCGAGCAGATAGTCTGAAATCAGGTGCCTCTGGACCATCGTGGATTACCTATGGCTCGAGTGTTTTAGAGACAACACACTTTTACCAGCGGGCGTGCTTATTATTAATGAATACATTCATAATTCAACATGAAATGTAATGTGACATTGTTTGTTCTGGACAGGTTTCATCTCTGTGAGCCTTCTGCTGTGTGAGCCGTTTCTCTCCACCGTCAGGTGCTGCCCTTTGACTGTCAAACAGCTGAGTGGGCTGATCTAAGACATATAGTCTCTGATCTGTACAGCAGTTTCTTATGTGCAGAATGATTGTACTTAGGGTCAGCGGTCCCATTGCCTTTTCATCTATAGGTATAGTATTAGGGGACATTCTTTGGTGACCCGGCACATGTTAAATATAAGCAATACTTTCTCCAATATTTGCCCACCCAGAACGAGATGTAGCAGCCAATGTTGAGAACAAGTAATAGCATAGACCTGCATTCGTTGTGAGGAATGAGCCTGGAATTTACTGTGAAGTAGATAGAAGAAGTACTCATGGTGTCTATTTACGGAATACTTACTTCACCGTGGGTCAGGCATTAACTCCAACAACTATTATATGCTAGTTAAGGCACGCACCTGCTTTCATGCAGTTTTCTTCCACTTATGTTATTTAACAGTACTTTGCCCACATGCTGCTCTCTGCGAGGGTGTTATTAAATATTTTTCATTTTTTCATTTTATGTTTTTACATACCTTTTTAGAGTCAAAGAAATAATTGCAATGAACTAAACTTTGATTGGTGTTATATATTTCCTGCTTTTATTTTAGCGCTGAAGCTTTAACACTACTATTGGAGTTAAAAAAGAAAGAAAGCATTTTCTTCATCTTCCTGAAACTAGTAAATATGGCATGTTCAAAAATCCCTCAGGAGGATGCACCACTCTGAGATGTGGGAGGTAGCGCTGACAAACAAAAGAAGCGCGAGCGGTGCATCCTCCCTGGGGAATGGCTTCGACTCAGGTGGGTGAGCATGCACACAGACTATAGAATGTTGTTAAACAGGGTGTCAACACTGACGACATTTGAAAGATTCTCAATTTGACTACTCAAAATACTACATTGCTTATAAAAGACAGTTGCCATTGTTTTGATTTTATTCAAAGGTTTGAAATGAATGGAGATTAACCTTGAAAGTGAAAAATAAATGGAATTCAGCAGTTTATCATACATTTGTTTAAAAGGCAAAACTAATGTTACACTTCTTTATTTTAATTTTTTTCCGTGTTTTGCTGCTCATTTTCAACAAGTTTTCTTGAGAGTTGTAAGGAGGATTAAATGCTGTTGTGATCTTGAAAATAAGTTAATCAAATGAATGGCCAGAAATTATGTTGAAAAAATAAATTAAATGCAACAATGAACAAATATATATAAATAAATGATCAAAGAGCAACCTAATTGAGAATTCCTAAAAGGACTCACCAGCTGCTCATTTGATCCAATGAACCAAACTAATGCTGTCTCCTCCATTAGGCTCAGGTGTGGTTAACCAGGCTGTAGCTGGAGGTAAACACGTGTCATTGAAGGCACTGAAGGTCTCTCGGAGCCCTTGTCACTTCAAAATCTGGATTTACCGAGTCACAGATGGCGAATCTCGTAAAAATAATCTTCCTACCACAAATGACTCAAAAGAAAAATAAGGCCATTTCAGCTGGACTCACACTGACCACTTGCTCGCTCTTAACAACATCTCTGACTTCTGTTGGACATGTTCCTGTTGGCGGCATTTGTTCACCTGGCTCACGCTATGCTTCTCTTCGCCTTCTTTCACAGTTTTGTTGAATACTTTAATATTGAAAATATTCTGAGCTCCTTTTGGGCACTACTACTACTACTACTACTACTACTACTACTACTACTACACTACTACTACTACTACTACTACTACTACTACCACTACCAAAGATAGGAGAGGTTTCTCTGTCCAGGAAAACAGCTTAATTTATCCTCTCATAAGCGACGAGAGCGACATTATTTTTAATGTCGCTCCCGGAACGAATATTGCCTTTTTTTCTTTCCCCCTACTATGCTTCTAGCGAGACTATATCTCATACAGTTTTACAGCACCAGTGTTGTTAATTATTTAGAAAGTTCTTCTTTCTTTTCTTTTCACTTCCAGGATCAGAAATGACTCGGATACAGGCTAAACCTGAAATGAGTATTGGGGAGTTGCACCAAAATGATATGGCGTTATGAGGCAAGGCAAGTTTATATAGCACCTTTCAACACAAGGCAATTCAAGGTGCTTCACAAAAATGAATGACATTCAGAACAAGGCATTTAAAAACAGTCATTAAAAAGCAAAGACAAAAAATAAACATTAAAAGAAAAAAAAATACATGAATACAAAGTTAGTGCTAATGAGGTCATGTATAAGGTGGTTTATGTTACACAGAAGCAACACAATCACTTTCTAACCTATCTGAACTACCTGACCTATAGCTGCTGGGCTCATCCATCAATGATGTTATCAAAAGCTAGCAAAATGTCCATATAGGCAGGGGTGCACATAACTGGTGCGCCAGTGCGCATGCGCACCGAAATTGAATGATGCGCTGCCAGATGAACCCCGGGAAACGCTTTTGCGCACCAACTGCTGGGGCCACTGAGAGGAAATTTCTTCCTGAAAATCCCACCCCTGGACCTAGCGCTTCAGCCCCGCCCCTGGATCTCGGCTCTGCAGCGAGCGGCACTTGGAAAATCGTGACACTATCTGCAGGCACTTGTTAAAATGTCCAAAAAGCAAGCAACGCTGAGTAACTTTTTTGGTTTTCCAGGACCGCCACCACCAAAGAGACAACACACTGAACCACCACCTGACTCGCAAAGAAAACGTGTTTTTTCTGAAAAGTGGCTTCAGCAGGTGGGCTGGCTTAAATCCAATGATGAACGCACCGACATGTGGTGCAAATTATGCCGTGAGCATCCTAATCTGGCAGATAAAAACAGCGCGTTTTATACTGGGACAAATAATTTCAGTCACCCACCTTTCGAAAAACATGAGAAAAGCAAAGAGCACGTGAACATCATTAAAACAATTGAAAACAGCAGCAGACAGGGTCGGAGTCGCCCTCTTGATAGGTGGCAAGACAAAATTAACGAAGAACAGCGTCAGGCACTCAGTAATATATTTCTGTTGGCCTTTCATAAAGCTAAACACGCACGGCCGATGCGCTCGTATGAAGAGGACATTCCTCTGTTTAAGAGGCTTGGAGTTGATGTCGGGACTGTATCATTCAAGAGAAGGAGGATCCCGCATCATGCAGACTATTGCACAGACAATCAGCACGGAACTGTTTGAAAAATTAAAAGCAGCAGAATTCTGGGGTCTGCTCTTTGACGGATCAGAAGACATCAACAAAACTGAGCAGGAAATCGTGTACATTGTGTCTGTGTCAAGCGACGGAGAGTTAAACTCGAATTTCCTTGGATTAATTAATCTGGGGGCAGCACGATCAGCACAGGACATTGTTGACGGACTTGTGCAACTATTTAATGCAGGTGGATTAGCGGATGAGTGGAAGACAAAGTTGGTCTCGGTGTGTACAGACGGAGCAGCTGTCAACGTGGGAGTATACAACGGCGTCATCCCTAAACTACGCCGGATAGTGGACGTCGGGGATTCCCTGGTTCATATTCTGTGTACAGCCCACACCCTGGAGAACTGCGCCAAATCAGCCGATCGCATGGTGCCATACTGTGAGTCTTTTAATCGCTCCGTTGTCAGTTTGCTACGCTTTTATTTGCAAAAGAGGGGTGCCGCTAACACAGCACAACTAAAGAAACACTGTGATGAGACTGGCATTGACTTTGTAAAACTGGGAAAGTTTCACAACATTAGATGGTCTGCTTGGAGACATGAGACTCTGTTAAAAATATGGAGGCTATTACCTGCCATTAAAATACAACTGGCTAAAAGTGATGACAGTGACCTAAAGCATGTCTGCACAGAGCGTTTTCACTGTTTCCTAGCCAACATGCTTGATATTGGGAAGATATTACAGGGGCTCTCTCTCAAGTTCCAGCGAGATCAGCTGAGTATCGGTGAATGCAAAGATGAGCTCATGGTAGCTGTTGGCCAGCTGACACTTCTGCTTGACAGTGATGATGGGAAGTACAGGAAACAAAGTGTTGCAAATGCTGATGCTGACAGGGACAAGAATAATGTACTGAGGGGTTTAATTCAAGAGTTTGAAACCAGATATGAATCCCTCAAGTCATGTGACCAATTTCTAATTTTTGATCCTTCAACTTGGCCTCAGGAAAGGAAAGACCTCCACAGTTTTGGCAACACAACACTTAAAAGCATCCTCCAGAATTATGAGGCCAGCATGTCTGTTGACAGAGACTCCATTCTAAGTGAATGGATGCGTTTAAAGCAAGCAGGAAAACGTTTAGCAGCCTCCTCTGTGTATGACTTGGTCAACATTGTGAAGACAGGCAATCCAGAGAATTACTCTAACATTAAGAAAGTCCTTGTGTTGTCCCTTACACTGCCTTTAAGCAGTGCTGCATGTGAGAGAGGATTTTCACACCTTAACATTATTAAAACCAAGTACAGATCCCGCCTGTCAGACTGTCGCCTGTCATCCCTGATGCACATCCACCTGTCTAAGTTGACAACAGAGACCTTTGACCCAAAGCAGGCTATTGACTTGTGGATGCAAACAGCTGATCGTAGGCTCAACCAGAGGGAGAGGAGTAGGCCTACATCAGCAGCTGCCATGGTTGAAATTGAGGACAGTGATAGCAGCAGTCAAGAGAGCAGTGAGGATGATGATGTCCAGCTTGTAGAATAAAAAGATAAATGGAGAGATTGTAGCTTTAAACTGAGCTGAAAGAAGAGCCAGTCAGTTGTTCCAGTGTTTACAGAACCAACATTTAATTGCAGTGGTTAAAGGGCAGTCAGTTGAGTTATTTTTCAGTGTTTCAGTGTTTTATCCTGAGTTTACAGAACCAACATTTAATTGCAGTGGTTAAAGGGCAGTCAGTTAAGTTATGTTTCAGTGTTTCAGTGTTTGTTCTAGTGTTTACAGAACCAACATTTAATTGCAGTGGTTAAAAGGCAGTCAGTTAAGTTATTTTTCAGTGTTTCAGTGTTTGTTCTAGTGTTTACAGAACCAACATTTAATTGCAGTGGTTAAAGGGCAGTCAGTTGAGTTATTTTTCAGTGTTTCAGTGTTTTATCCTGAGTTTACAGAACCAACATTTAATTGCAGTGGTTAAAGGGCAGTCAGTTAAGTTATGTTTCAGTGTTTCAGTGTTTGTTCTAGTGTTTACAGAACCAACATTTAATTGCAGTGGTTAAAAGGCAGTCAGTTAAGTTATTTTTCAGTGTTTCAGTGTTTGTTCTAGTGTTTACAGAACCAACATTTAATTGCAGTGGTTAAAGGGCAGTCAGTTGAGTTATTTTTCAGTGTTTCAGTGTTTTATCCTGAGTTTACAGAACCAACATTTAATTGCAGTGGTTAAAGGGCAGTCAGTTAAGTTATGTTTCAGTGTTTCAGTGTTTGTTCTAGTGTTTACAGAACCAACATTTAATTGCAGTGGTTAAAAGGCAGTCAGTTAAGTTATTTTTCAGTGTTTCAGTGTTTGTTCTAGTGTTTACAGAACCAACATTTAATTGCAGTGGTTAAAGGGCAGTCAGTTAAGTTATGTTTCAGTGTTTCAGTGTTTGTTCTAGTGTTTACAGAACCAACATTTAATTTCAGTGGTTAAAGGGCAGTCAGTTTGAGTTATTGTTCAGTGTTTCAGTGTTAACAGAATAGAGAGTCACATTCTTCATCAGTGCTTAAAAAGATGACAGTTGATTTCAGTGTTAAAAGAACAGACATTCAATGCTTAAAGAGATGATTGATGTGAGGATGTCAGTTGATTTCAGTGTGTTTTAGAACAGTGTTAATTACAAGAGCAGTAATTTGATTTATTTTATTTTGTTTTCCATCCAACACCTTCACACACCATACTTTGCACACATCCACTCACCTACACTACTGATTATACAGACTAACACACACACCATAATGTGTTAATTCATATTTATTTATGAATACATTTTATATCGCAATAAGTTATCCATGTATCCCTGTTTTATTCATTCTGCGAGACGGGTCGCGATATTTGGTGAGCACCAAGTCACATCTCCAGGTGCTCCTTTGAGTTCCAGGCCAAAAAAGTTATGTGCACCCCTGCATATAGGGTTTGAAATGTACAGCTTTTCAGGTATTTGAATCAGTTTTGGGAAGATGTTAAATTGTATCAGAAAGTCTCAAGATATTTTACACATTAATTAATTAATGTCATGCCATGTCTGCATTTTTTTAAATAGTATTTAATTTAATACAACTTTAGCTTTCTTAACTTAAATTGTGTCAGATAAAAATCCTGGCTGATATCTGGTATGCTCTGTGTAAATTGAGGTAAATACTATATATTCCTCAATTGTACAAGAAAATAGTGGCAGAACATAATCTTGTTTGTCAATCTTGAACAGAATAACTTGTTTTTCTTCAGGAGATTCTGTGACTGCTCACCAGTTGGTCGACATTTTTAAACTACAGCAGCATATATTTCCTTTAATGACTGATCTCTACACAATATAAGAGCAAGACTTGGTTTTTGTTGGGAATGTTGTTATCTAGTGCTTGCTTTTAAAGAGAAGATATCCGAGAAAAGCGCACAATGTTGCCCTGCCACAATAAAATGGAGTGGGTTGGGTGAACCAGCGTGACTCAGACACAGTAGGTTCCAAAGAAACTTTTCCTCAAAGGTGTATTGATCCGTTTCAGGATTTTTTAAAAGCACTTAGAGGTAGAGAAAAAGAATAGTTCTACTGTTATTTTTGAAAACATTTTATATTCTATTTTAAAATGAGCTGTGTTTTTTATTTAATTCCACGTGAATGTCAGACATTTCTCTAGAAAGTTAGAATGCTGCTGCCTGCTTTGGTGCTAAATTGCTTTAATATATTTTGGCATTATTTTGCTCAATTTGGCAAATTTGGATCATGAATGATATTGTAGATTTGGCAAAATAGCCTTAAATAAACTAAAATATCAGAAGCAGAATCAGAATAGCTTTATTCGTCCCATAGAGCAGCAATTTACATTTGTTACAGCAGAAAAGAGCCAAAGACAGCTTAATGTTAACTAAGAAGCATGCATAAAACAAATATTAAAGATATAAAAAAAATAGAAAAATACACATCCTGTAACAGTTCGGAAGATGTAGCAGCCAGGTATATATTGCACAGTTATTAACGGCTTTTATATTATTAACATGCATGTATATATGTGTTGACAGTACTTAAAACAAGGTAAATCTGCTTACCTTTCCTTATGTTTCGGAAGACTTGGATTTATCAGCCATGGAAAAATAGCTAGGTTAATTATTTTGTGCCAATGTTCAACATATCACAGTCTTCGTGATGGTGTGTGCTCTCCCTCTGTCTCTCCCTCAAGTCAGTGTAATTCCCTAGGTGGACCCTGCAGCAAATCTTACATTAAAAGGAATTTGAATCCCAGTTTTTCACAATATATTCCATTGTTTACAACAGGGAGGCGAGTGAAAAGAATGTAACGTTTAAAAATGTGTTAAACTATGGTATGCCACTGTGTAAAGTTCAACTTTTTTAATAAGAATGTTATCATTTTTTATGGCATGGATTTGGCCATTTCTTTATGCAAGCAACAAATAACAGTTTCCCCATCCGATAATCCCCAACAGCTGCAGAGATGATCACTTGTGTGGCTTCCTCCTCCCTCGGTCCAGGAAATGACAGTCATTTGAGCAGCCTCAGTCTGCATCCCTTCATTGATTCCTGAAACAATGATGGATTTAAACAACCTCAGACAATGCATTTTACAATGAGTTAGGTTTATGAACTACGCCTCATTCTTTAGTGCAATGACAATTTTCTCAATCGATAATTTTGCGGACTGTGAGGCAATGTCCAGAGAAGTTCCAAATTCTGAGAAAAATTTGTTTCAGCTACTTTAATAAGAGAGTGAATAATCACAGTCCCTCTTAACCTATTTTCAAACTCATCTCTGCTTGCCCTGAATTCTTCCACATAACTTCTTGTATGTGTGCCACTTCAAACAGTAGCACCTTGATCATGGCGCTTTGAAGTGTCAGTGTGTTTTCCTATTCACTCTTCTCTAAGGATACTTAAGCTTTTCAGGCACATAAGTCATGCTCACTTCTTCATCACGCCAGCCGGCAAAGGCTGCACGTGTAATTTTACCACTGTGAAGGTGCTAGCTCCATTCAGGTGTGCACTATCTCATGTTGAACACAATAATTGCCTGTGCTGCTCCTCTCTTTGGTAATTGCCTTTTGATTGAGGTCATCAGGACAATTAAAACCATTGAGGGGTGAAAAGTGGTAGCGAGAGACCTGAGACAGCTACACTAGCCGGTAGACAGGATGAACAAAACGGGCAGAAAAGATAATTTGTGCGTCGGGAGTCTTATCGAAGTCAGGACAGGGCACTGTACAAAATGGCTTTGTCTGCAGTGAATAAAGATCTATTGAAAGTAGCAGGAGAGTGTTATCAGTGATCACAGGATCTTCATTCTCCCTTTTTAAGAAGTTATGTATTCACTTACATCTAATCTAAATGATTATGACATTATTTGGTGATATCCCTCTAACATAATACACAGAGCTGCTTTGTTGACAAAAAAACAAGCTGTCAACTGGAAACAATGGCAACATCCACTTTGTTTCTAAAATGTGGAATAACAAAATCACTTTTGTCAGTATGGGACGTTTTTCATGATTTGATGGTATGGGTGTGTTTCACTTCTCTTATTTTTCATTTCCTCGCTCCTCGGTCTCGGTCTCACCGGAAGTTGATTTGTCTGCGCCGTCTTGAGTAGCGTCCCAGTGGCCTTACTTGTGCCGGAGGATCGAGGATCGATAATGGAGGAGCAAGGATCCACCAGACCATCCTCCGGTGAAATCCTCAGCCACTCGCTCCGCCCCCTTACTGTGTATCGCTCACTGATTGGACGATGCAGTGCATGCACTGATCTGATGCTTCTTCTCAGAGCGCAGTTTCCCAGCGGAGTGAAGAAAATACATAAAACTCAAAACTGTGTTTTGTTTCAATTAATGCAGTGGTTCTCAAAGTGGGGGGCGCTCCCCCCCTGGAGGGCGCAGAGGCATGCCAGGGGGGGCGGGAGAGACAAGGAGGAAAAATTGCTATAAAAAAAAAAAACATAAATTGAAAAATTATTGATTTGAAAATGTGTGTGTGTGTGTGTGTGTGTGTGTGTGTGTGTGTGTGTGTGTGTGTGTGTGTGTGTGTGTGTGTGTGTGTGTGTGTGTGTGTGTGTGTGTGTGTGTGTGTGTGTGTGTGTGTGTGTGTGTGTGTGTGTGTGTGTGTGTGTGTGTGTGTGTGTGTGTGTGTGTGTGTGTGTGTGTGTGTGTGTGTGTGTGTGTGTGTGTGTGTGTGTGTGTGTGTGTGTGTGTGTGTGTGTGTGTGTGTGTGTGTGTGTGTGTGTGTGTGTGTGTGTGTGTGTGTGTGTGTGTGTGTGTGTGTGTGTGTGCTAGCGAGCTACGCAGCCTACGCAAACGGATATAAGGAGTTTTTTCAACAACAAGTTGGAGGAGAGTCCTCTCCTGTCAGACTGAGAGGCTCAGTGAGCTAAAGGACTCTCTCAGTGTTTAGATAGTTAACTTTAGTCTAAGTTATCTCAGTGGGTCTCAAATGTTTTGGTCACCATTAATGTAAACAATTATTTCCGAGGCACACGTTTATATGATCATTATAGTTATAAAAAAAATAAGAGAATAAATGAAAAACAGCTATGAAATACTATATGAAAGTAAAAAAGAATAAAGTTTAAAAGGGGAGTGATTTGTAAAATATCCATAAAGAAAAAGTAAATATATTTACAGTTCTGTTTCATATGGGTGTTGAGAGATGTATCCATAGATCTCTTCATTTTGCTCTCAAAGTGCACCAGATTGATGCTTTTAACTTCAATATTTAAAAATAAATCTTCCCGGGGGAGCATCCCCCCGGACCCCCCTATGTGAGGTCCACACACCACCTATAAAAATACCCCTTTACCCCTGCTTACACCTATATGCCGTGAGCTGATTATCGAGCCTTCATTGTAACAGTTGCGGGTACACTGTGTGTGTGCGTGGGGAGTGTTACAGTAGAAAATTCCACTGTAGCGACCGGTACATCAATGGGAAACCATACATGTTTGAGCACCCTCTATGAAATGTCAAGCTACCCCACAGCACCCCCAAAAGAAATCTCTGGCGCCACCACCGAGCCTGACTATTTGTGTTGGGGGGGGGGCCCGACTTTTTTTTTTCTCCAAAGGGAAGGCCTGATAGAAAACGTTTGGAACCACTGAATTAATGTATCATATTTTTATAAATATGTGATATACCTGAACAATAAAGTGGTAACAAAATATTTTATTCATTTATTGGAAACATTTTCATGATCGCTTTTTTCGTTTATACATTTTAAGAATGGCGTTTATCTTTTTTTTCTGAGAATGAGTTCTTATTTTTTTTATTTGGGTCTACAACAGATGATACAAATGTATACGTCAGTAAATGTGTACAGAGGCTGGGTGTGTTGGGGAAAACAACGGGGACAGCTGCTGTCAGACCTCAGCTGTGCGGTGTCATCACAAACGGACGTCGCTTCACGTGACGCTTCGGAGGAAAGGACGTCCCATTGCTCTTAAAACTCATTTCCCTGCTTCCCTTGCGTCTCTCCATGCTTCCCTGGTGGGAGGGACTAAACGCAGGGAAACAACGCAAGTGAGGGGCGCAAGGAATCCATTTAACCAAAGTGAAAGGGGCCCTTTAGGCAAATCATTGTAATTTTGTTAAATGCTGGTTCTTAAGAACACTTCACTCTGGCAAGTTTTGTCAAAATCGGGTCAGTAGTCTTTTTTCTAGGATGCCGCTTGTAATGAAGGAGCTAGAGATGCAAACACTGTTCAAATAATGAATAGGAAACTGTTTCTGAACATTCAATCATGAAAATCAATTTTGTTGTATTGAATTCTTATCCACACTAGCCCTTCTCTGCGAGTGTGTACCAGTGAGGCGTGGGCAGAACACAGTTGTCTCTCCTGTCTGTGTAGGAGATGGCTGTGGATCTGCACTAATACACACCAAATGGTCTGAGGGTGTATGAGGAACATTTTTCAGGGCTGAAGTTTTGTGGTTTTCTTTCTGTCATGACTTATTGCAAGAAAGAAAATATAGCCGTAATTGTGTGCGTTACAAACAGCAGATGCAATCATCCAGTTTACACTTTCACTCCAATTTACGGGGTTTTGGGGCACAATTTGACACAAACTTCTAGACATCCTTTCCAGCTGAACGGATGGTTAAGCACCAAAAGCAGCAGTGAGCAGATACACGATTACAGCAATTGAAAGCAGCTCACTGAGGCTTTAGGATGTAGCACTGATGTGTATTACATGACATACTTCCCAAAGACCAAATAAATAACTAAGTGTTTATCCCAATTAGAATTTCATTAACCATTTGGATAACCATCAATGACTCAATTTCAACACACACCATCCCTGGAGCTGGGCTGAACGTTGTTACAAAGGCCTGTCTTTAAACTTAATGAAGAATTGTTATGCTTCCAAGTGGAATATGTCCTATCTCCTGGGGATGCTGATAGCCCCTATTGTTCCATTCATGGAGTGTATTCCTGTAAAGCTTATCAGATACAATAACACTGATCAGTACTATTCATGTTGTTCTTTTTAGACCGGATGCCACAGCGTTATATCATTCTAATCAGTGTCAGACTGTAAATGAGACTGAATACGGATGCAAATGTTGAAAAGCGGCCTTCAAATTCCCCTTATACTTGTTGAGGTTTATTGATGTCACCAGTATTATTCTTGAAAAAAAAGCCATTTTAAACTGAAAGTACATAATGCTATTTAGAATACTTTGAACAGCATATTCAGTATGTAGAAAAAACCGCTGTATATTTGAGCATCAAGGCTTGACTCAAGACGTCATCAGGTGACCTTTTTGGAGCTTATCCAGTGAGACTGAATTAATGAATGATGCTGGGGGCTCAGAGGATTCTCCTTTTTAAATATTGCATCCAAATGAGTTTTATGTGAATGTAGGGCTTTCAGCGGTGATTCAGAGAATGTCCCTGTGTCCCAGAAAACTCTCCATGGGTGCTGTCATGGCTTCCCGGGAGTTGTGTCATTATTCACTGTCTGCGAAAGCTCCAGGATCTGTCCGCGGATGACATCCCCACCACAGTGTGACTCTGCTTTTCAAGGACAGTCTGTCCATATTCAGTTAATTTATCTGTGGAGGCAACATAGCAACATGTTTGAAAGGTTTATGCGTATTTCAGTAGTCGGTAAATGAAATGCAGATAAGGATATTAATAATCAGCAACAGCCGCTTTATGATCCATAGCTGAAGGTCATTTTAGACACATGTTCATCGATGTTTGAAAGCTTGTAGATATGTTCTGGCTTGTATAGTTCATGGATCCATACAAAGTAGGGAGGGGTGTTGGAGTTCTAAAACTGAAAGACATTGCTACACAAACATCCACGGTCTTGTGTTGTTGTCTGACTGCCTGTTGATCTTATTCAGGATCGTGTATATTGGTCATCTATATTAAGTGCATTTTAAAGAGGTTAATTCAGAAGCTTAATCCATCTGACAGTTATTTAGTGTTCTTGTAGGTTATTTATTTAAATCCATGTTTTGAGGTTTTATTTCACTGAGCAGGGTTTTTTTTGTCTGACATGCTTTTTTACATGGGTACTGAATGACTGTGATTATTTGCCACACACACACACACACACACACACACACACACACACACACACACACACACACACACAGGGGTATCCAAACAGTCCTGTTTTGTTTTTCTTCGTCAATAACATCCCCAGGGCTGGGCAATATAGTAAGCGTTTGAAATATATTTGCAATATTCTTGTTAAAAATAGAAGATATGTCTTACTGGTAATCATTTAAATTGTCTGGAAGCCGGTCCAGTGTAGTCCTGAATAGCCCCAAGATGTTTAGTGGGGTAAATGAATAAACTGGTTACCTGTAGAACTGTTTCATCTTAGTTTCTGTTTCATAAATGCGTGCATGGTGCATCCTCCTGATTGCCTCTGGATTGCCTCAAACCAAAAAGAGATTTTTTTTGTTATCCATATCAGAGGAAGCATTAAACAAAAGTATTTGATTCGTGCTCCTCTTGTTGACACCTTGCTTTGATGATTTCACCATGCCTCACCATTTGCAGTAATTTTTGTAAACTATTTTGCAATACTCTCAACTTATATAGTTCTTCCTTTTGATCAGTAACCACCATTGAAAAAGCACCAGTTATTATTTGCACTTTACATTTCTTCCTTTGCATATGGTTAACACATGAATGTGTATGTGTTAAATGCTCCAAAGGTCCAGCACTTACTATCATACTCCCACATGCTTTAAAAGTCATTACTATATTCATATATATTCTATATTAAAATACAAACCATTTCTTTTCCAGAGCACATACTAACCAATGTATGACTGTACATTGCTTTACAACTTTACCACAAGCTGCTTCCCCTTTTTCCCCCTTAAAAAAAAAAAAAAACGGATTCTCAATCACATAAATAACTAGTTATAAGAATAGCAACATGTGAACATGGCATTAAATGTTTAATGACTCATTCCCGTATTCAGTTACGCTGCTTGGTTTACTGCAAGGCAGTTGCAGGAAATTCTCTTTTACATGAATGCAGGTCTCCCGCCGGCCTTCCTGGTCCAAATGCTTGCTAATAATTCATCTGAAGAGTTGGGTCTCTGAGACGGCAGCCTTGTACTAAGAACATATGAAGAATAACTTCACTTAAAAGTATCAGCATATATCGAGGTATTCCTTCTCGGATAGCACATCCAATAGATGTAGTGGATTTGAGATTTTTAAGGCGGACCCCAGTCAGACCTAATCAGAATGTTGAGATTATGTGAAAACGTTTATTATCTATGAAATACTTTACATTTTGAAAGCATTTTCCACAAATAAATAATGCAACAAATTAATTGTACCTACCACTGTTTGCCTGAAATTGGCTTTTCAATGATTTAGTTGCGTTTCATTTCCTGGAGGTGTGTCTGATATGGGCTCAGTCTGGTTGACACAGTTAGGGAAAATGCTCAAAAGACAGAGCAGAATGTATAAATATGCAGCAGACAGGACTTGTTCTAAAACAATATTAACGTTAACATTGCTGCAGATGAACTGCATTCAACACCTGCCTATACAACACCTTTGATGGCTGTATATGTGATGTTTATCTCACCCACAGGCTACATGCTATTTTCAAGCAGACAGCTCATCAAGATGAGTGACAGGTGAAGGAGTGGGAACTTGACCAACTGAGGGTGCTGATAGTGGGACAAACGCTCCACAGCCTGCCTTAAAGACATGCTCTGCTATAGCTTTGATGCTATTTTTAATCTGGCACCGATGTTATCTCAATTGTTGACCCCTGTGAAGTGCCAAAGAAACAGCAAAATTTAACTTACACTTACACTTTCCCTGCACAGCATTGAAAGTCCAATTTATAAAAAAACAAAACATTAATCATTATCCCCTCCTGGACCTGGTCCCTGCTATAGTTGTTTTTTAAGTGTTTGCTTCGGCTTGAACATGACTTAACCAAAGCTTATCTGGAAAATGTGTCCATTTAACAAAAAGCTTGTTTTGGTCAAAGGTGTGAAACTGTGGTGAGAGTAATCCCGTATTACCATGTTTTAACTTCACCCTCTTGCATTCGGATTAAAACCTCCAGGGTGTGTAACAACACTCATTCTAAAGAGCTAAGTAGCTTTCATAGGCTGAAAGACAAAAAGAAGGAGACCTTTGAAAAAGTAGATCGTAGATTGGACGCTTAAAACTGATAATTTAATCGTACTTCTGAAATGTATTTAAAATTATACTTGTTTAATATCCATTCAATGTCAGACTTGTACCAATGTAATAACAATAAACCCCCACCAAACCACACAATCCCAATATTTTATAAATTGTATCGCAGAGAAACTACATTTTGTCTGTGGTAATAACTTGTAATCATCACCATTTTCAACATTTAATACAAAATGTCTGGCCTTCATCAGACTGACATAACCTTGTGTGCTTTACCCTTGCTGCGTCTGTTAATGGAGACAGGAAGAGTAAAACAAATTGACTCCGGATCCTGTTTGTACACGATGACCTGTACATTTGTCTTAACATTTACAGATGAAAATATGTGTGGAAGGGGACAGAGACCCTGTATTGTCGAGGCTAAAGTGTCACTGTAAAATCTGGTTTTTGGAAGTAGGTCAAGTGAGGCTTGGGGGCGACTCTTTAAATGAACCCTGCTGTAGTGGCATGTGCTGCTTCTGTGTCCACCTAGAATACAGACTGTTGTACGTTATTGTGTAAACAATACTAACACATTTTCAATGATGAACCACATCACAATGTAATAGATACACCAAAAGTAAATCTGATATTCCCATTAGTAGCAACAAATGCAATTAGTGATTGAAAAAAAGAATGAAAGAAAATGTCTGTTATATTGAAGAAGTCCTCAAGTGTTCATGTCACAATATCCACAAATCAATGATATAGGATGAAAGTAGAGAGTAGTAAAGTTTCATTTAATCACTACTCTCTGTCTTTGAATGGTTATAGAGGGAAAAGCAGATTGTTTCTTTTATGTACTTGTGAGCCTGCTATTTGTAGCTTTACAGAAGGCTAAGAGCTACGCTATTATTATCATTATCACCACTGTAATCACAACTACCACTTATTGTAATTAGTGCAATAACATTGGGTGAAAGTGCTTCCAATCAAACAATCAGAAGAACAAACAGCCAACATCATGCTTTTTTTTTATCATTGAATTCACTTTATGTATTTTACATAGAATCATTCAATGCCATTTGTGAAGAAAGTGCTGATAAGATTAGACAAAAAGCAAAGAAATACAAAACAATTAAATAAAAGCTCATCAAGGAAAATCGCAAAAATTACAAAGGCAATTTATTTCGATTTTTGTCAACTTGATTAGTTTTTTGCTGAAGTTTTAATACTGTGTGCAGGTGCATGTGTGCGTGCATGTTTTCAGTTACAAGTGGCAGTGCTGTACTCTACAGCAATATGTCATCATTAGTTAGACTTCCTTTGCCCGCACAAGATGTATGCTAATTGGAATTGGTGACAGGGTAGGACGAGGCGGTGTGAAAACTACAGTATAATTATGATCAGGATCTTGGTCTATCTGGGTATTAGATTTGTCAACCCGGCCCACGCCTTCCTCTATGACTCAACCTCTGTTGTTCCTATACCTCTGGGGAAAAGTAAAAAGGTTGGATCCATGACATGTCTGTGCCTAACCATGAATCGAGAAAGCAGTTGTTGAATAATCCATAATTCCCTCAGAATAACACAAAATGTCACTGCTGGAAATCATGACACACATACTACACCAGGTTTTGTCAAAATAGGCTCACACTGCAGTGATTTCATTCATACATTTTTACAAGGCTTTCAGATGCACATGTCTACAGGTTGTGGCTGTCATGCATGTCTTGAAATTACACAATAATACTGCTATGAGTGGCTGATGAGGTACAGCTTTTCATATCAGCCGATGTTTACCTGATTTGACTAACCATGTCAGCATGTGTACAATGTGCAACAAGCCCAGTGGAAACACGGACATGAGATTAAGTGGAGGCATCCCACTCGGAGCTGTCAGTGCACCTTGCTGCTCTCTGCACACTGCCTCATTAATAACCATCTGGCTGGGTTATGATCGCCTGGACTGAAGGGTGGCACAATCCAGCTCTACTGCCCCTGCATGTATAGCATATACATCCATACAAACACCTGGGAAAACAGTAGTTCACTACATGAAAGACCAAAAAGAAGAGCCCTGTTTCAGAGAAAACACCAACATGAAAGTAATCTCTAGGATGCTTGATTCCACCCATTTGAGTCTGCTAAACAGTCTGTGCATTTGTAGAACAGTAAGAGTGGCAACATGATATATATTGAAAAAGAAAATTCAAATTAGATTCATTTGTCCAATAGTTGGTGGAATTGGAAGATGGAAGGTTTTTTTGAAAGAAAGTGTCATCAATGTCATTCTTACAGGTTTGGATTATTGATTAAGATATTACCTTTGTTTAACTCAAAGAACTACCTGAAAAACCGCTAAATTCGTGAATACGTTTTTTCTCTTTTAAACACATGTATGCAGTTAAAACGAACAGAGACTTGAAATAACAATGGCCAGGAGCAATGTAGAAGAAAACACTAAATATGTTCTACAAAGAAGCCTGGTTAGTATGTATGTTTAAAAAAATATATTCATTCACTATTTCATTTTACAGTTTATCAGTTGTTTTGTACTGTTATTGTCATGCATTAGAATATGAAATATCCCCAAAATCTGCTTTTTAGTCAAAGGTTCTCCGTTTCCTCAACAATAGAACAGTGCTGTTCAAAGGACGTTGCTCTGCATACAGTAGGATGTCTCTTTTAAACTGCTCCGACGTATAAAGTATACGTTTGACTGGAAAGTGAAAGCTGAGAGCACAGAGGACACGTCTGGCAGTTCTGCGAGGCACTGAGCAGTGAAGGAGGGTGAACTTTACATTGTCTGAGTGCACACCAACTTTATCTGATACACACCAGGGACCCTTGTTCTCTTGAAATACTTGACAGTAGACAAAAGAGATTCACTAACTGAACCTCGGTTACTGTAAGTCATAGCTCACTAAATAAGTATTATTTTTTCTTCTGTAAACATTATCATGTCTTATACTTTTTGTTACAATACACTGCATTTTGTAGATTTGCAAATACAAATATTATCGAATCAACTTTTTCGAAGGGAACTGCAGGGAAATCACGCAGGATTGCTTTTCATTGACTTTTTTTTCTGCTTTAATTGTACTTGGTCACATGTTCTTGCACAAAGGCTATAACCTCATTTTAATATGGATTTAAGCACAAGATGTTGGCACTCTGACATCTTAACAAACAAATCTATCTCAGGGTCCGGGTTAATGCAACCCTGTTCAGTAAATCCCCTCAGGGCTGTTTGCTTATACCACTTTTATATAAATGAGTGTCAGAGCAATCCTCCATCAACATGTGGGCATGCATGCTAAAGACTGAGTATTCTGCAGGATGTGGATTAACTTTATGGCAAATCCTTGATCAATTTGTTAACTGGGGTCAGCAGTCTTTCCTCTAAATAAATGTGGCGAACACCATAGAGACGTTTATTGATTTTGGGAGAAGGACCCCTCCCCCTGCCCTGCACCCTGTGTGAGCCAGTGGACTCAGTGCAGCAATACAAGTGGGCACAGTCAAAGAGGAGAAGCTCACATGTAATACTTATACGGACGACCTTTGTCACCTTTCTGAAGTTAGGGTCATCCCAAAGGTAATTACTTCTCTTCCAGGCCCTCTGCATGCTTTAGATGTTGAGTTTGGATGTTTCAACGACGGCGAAAGGTCAGTTAGCTCTAATAGAAACAGATCGTCTTTTCTTCATCTTTTTATGATTCATGCTGTGCAGTCCGTAAAGTAAGGATCTTGAATATCTTTTGATACTGATACCATTCCTGCAATACCAGTAGTACTCATCTGGGGCCTCATTTATAAAGGGATATACGCTCAAAAAATGGCGTACGCCAGTTTCTACGCAATGTTTGCGATTTATAAAATACTAACTTGACGGGAAAATGTGCGGTCCTCCACGCAAACTCTAACCCATGCGTACGCACTAAGCACAAAAACGGAAGAGACGAGAAACTGCGACACCGTTGGCAGAAGGAAGAATGGAGAGAAATATGAGGAAATAATACCATAAATACAATTTATATATGAATAATTCATTTTCACAAATTGATTAAAGCCAATCTTAAAATGATTTAACAAACGCCTGTTTGAGACTTTTCAGTGCACACAAAAACATAACTGGGAGAAATAAATAAATACGGATATGTTATTTAAAACCACCTCGAATATGTTGTGTTAATGTTATGAAATGTTTTCTCATAAATGATGCGGTAAGCAGGAGGACAGAATTACGTCTAAACTGACGCCGTTTTGCATTTCTATAGGTTGTAGATACGAGCATGGTTTTATATACCATCACGTTTAATCGTGTTTTATGCCGTTTGCCAAGACTTGATAAATCGCTCGTAAAACACAGGAGGTCTGGAAACTAAGAGCACCATATGTGGTAGATTTACAGCTAATACAACACAACACATTAGTTGTATTGGTGGATTATGGATATTTGCTGATCAACATCTGGAAAACAAACCACCAAATACAAACAAATAATTCAGATCCAGTCGTTATGACTCCACTCCGGAGGGATTCCTCGATCATTTCTTACAGTTTCTCATCAGGGGGGGGGGTCTCCTGTCCCCGGTACAAACACACTGCCTGAGGAAGGCTATGTGTATTTATTTTGTCATTAACTTTTTTCGGACCACTTATTTATTTATTTTGGTGACGATCCGACCTCCATGCTGCTACTCTGGTTCAAACTGTACGCAATGTTTTGTGAATGGGAAAATGTCGGAACATTTCTGTACTTTTTTTTGGATTTCTGTAAGCAACCTTCCCACGTGAATCCTACGCACGGCGTTATAAATTAGGCCCCAGAAGTGTATTATTTCCTTAATTGCTTTTTTTCTAAACCAATAAACAATATATGCCATTTACACTATCATACTGTCCGACTAATGGATAATGGATGTTCATGATGTGCATTGTTGATATATGCTGATGTATAGGACATCGACTAAATTGTAAACAAATTCTCTCCACTGGAATAATTTTATTCCAAAAGGTCCACAAATGTTGAACCAATAATTTTAAATGTTTTACTTAGAAATAATTTATCATTTCTAAATAATAATAAAATACTTTCAGTCAAAACTGCACCTGGCACATATATGTTGTTCCAATATAAGTACTTGGAATTGTTCCTTCATAAATTAGTTCCTGCTATATTTTTGGATCACAGTCTGAAATGAAAAATACTTTTTTTGAGTTTTTGTATTGTTTATTTTTACCTTTTTAAATTGAACCAAGCCGAACCTGCATCAGTTGCAGTTTTAGAACGTGTTGTTGAAAGAACATTGTCTTGTGTTCTGCTAAAAAAAGACACTGCTGGCCAAAGATGATAAAACAGAGGAGGTGTTTGAAAAGATGTTTCTATTGAGCGTAGTTTCTATTGAGTGCAGTTTCCAACTGAGCGCTGATTTAGAAGTTGGTCAGTCCAACACGTTCCCTGCGGTTAGTTTACCAACTAGCTGACCTTTGCAGCCAAATATAGACTGAAGTGCTAACAAGAAAAGACAGAGAAAGCTTTCTTTTCTGGAAGGTGACTTGAGTATTTTATTGTATGTAGGGGTTCTGCTCATGTACTATCAAACAGTTATGGTATATTTTATTTCTATGCTTCTGAGTAAGTAAAAGGTCAGCTTGAGGTTTAAGGAGGTAAGAACTTTCTCTGAAAAGGAGCCAGCGTGTGCAGACTTATGTCTAGACAGTAGACCTTCAGCTTAATTCTGAGAAAGAAAGGGACCGACAAAGTCTGTTAGTATGTTTTCAACTGCAGATAAAAGACAAAGAGAAAACAGTAGCAGATAACATATGGCACCCCAAACAGCTCATCACAAGGAGGGACATAATGATGTGTGTTTGTCTCTCTTCCCTTTTCTCTCTTTGTTTCTTTCTGTTTCTCGTAAACAAATAGCCTAATTGCTAAGTGACTAATTCTGTAATCCACAAGTGTTACTGCTGGTGCATTCTGGGAGGACAAGGAGCAAATGAGGTGAGGCAAAGACAAGGAGGCATGAAGGATTAATGAGAGACGACTCCTGCTGGATGTGGACATGCTTCCCTCAACCCACAGAGCTGTCTGGGCCACTGTATTAATGAGACCGACGACAAGTTAAATGAAGATGAGAGAGCCTGTTAGGAAGAAGGGAGGAAGAAAGAGAGCACACATTCAACCATGTTGACTATACATATCAGATAAATGGCGAAACACAGCTCTTTGTGTGGAGATGAATGGAGCTGAATGAGGATAACCTGGTCAGCTGGTCTCACTCCCTTTATACACACCAACAAAGTATTCCATTAGCAATGTTTGCAGACAGAATTGCATCCATCACTACATGTTTTGCCTGAATATCAGTGTTTTTTGCTGTGTTCATGTTTTGATGGTGAATTTATATGGGTAATATTGAGGATCATAGCACTAAAATATCATTAAAACTTCAGCTTTAGGAAGCAGCATTTTATTTGGATTGCATGACAGTGTGGCTCCCTTCACGTCGAAAGGAGCCAGTTGAGGTTGTTCGGGCACCTAGTTAGGATGCCACCTGGGCGCCTCCCTAGGGAGGTGTTCCAGGCACGTCCAGCTGGGAAGAGACCGAGGGGTAGACCTAGGACCAGGTGGAGGGATTATATCTCTTCGCTGGCCTGGGAGCGCCTTGGGATCCCCCAGTCAGAGCTGGTTGATGTGGCCAGGGAAAGGAACGTTTGGGGCTCTCTGCTGGAACTGCTACCTCCGCGACCCGACCACGGATAAGCGGGAGAAGATGGATGGATGGACAGTGTAGCATTAATGTGTGATTTAAAAAAGAAAGAAATAAGTTCAGTACACAGGAGGGACACTTACGGATATCTACATCAAGCTATTTGCTTATAAATATATAAATAATATATGGCATGTAAGCAGAGTAATGCATAATATATATTTAAAAAGTGATAGCTACGGTGGCCCTGAAGTGCAAGACACCACAGCATTTCACAAAACACAACAGCATTTCACATTGGACGGAAAGGGTATTCCTTTAGGGAGAACACTTCTTGTTTGTGATTGGACAGAGCCAGCCAGAGAAGCACTGCTGTGATTGGTTGTTTTTGCTGCCAGTCAAGAAATGACGCTTGGCCCAACACATCAGCTGTTAGCTGTTAGCACACACTCAGAGCTCACAGCTCCTCATATCTGTTCAGAAACTGGACAAAAGTTAAACATATACAAACCACAGACTGTATATGTCATGGCGAATACAGTCACTGCTTTATTTATGTCTGTATGACGTTGTTGTGAGTGTGGACGGAGCAGCTACAGAGCCTGATGGATCCGATCCCGATAGGATTTACATGGAGATACGCCCCGCCCCCTCTCCAGCGTCTTTTTTGAATGATAGCAGTAAACACAGAATTAATGCTTTATTAATTCCTGGTTTTTAAGGGACTTATCTCCATGTAAATACTATGTTAGACTACCCAATGTTCGCATCGCTCTAATCGCCCGAGTTTCACCGCGGCTGTCAGCTGTGTTTGCCCCTGTCATTCAAACAAGACGCGCTGGAGAGGGGGCGGGGCGTACCTCCATGTAAATTCTATGGGAGATACCAACTACAACCAAATGAACATATTTGACCGTAATGTAATTGTAATATACGTTTCAAATTGATGCCGAAGTAACTACATACTGATAACGGTTAGTAAAAACCATGAATTAACGTTTTGACAAGTCTGCAGACAAGACGGCTGGCGAAAACCTTTTAAAATGCGTGTTTTCTGAATGGAATCGGATCCATCAGGCTAAACTAACCTGTAGCTGCTCCGTACACACTCACAACAACGTCATACAGACATAAATAAAGCAGCGACTGTATTCGCCATGACATAGACCAGTGGTTCTCAACCTTTTTACACCAAGTACCACCTGAGAAAATAGTTGGCTCTCCAAGTACCACCATATGACCAATGTTAAAATACAGTCCATGCAGGACTCGGAGGCAAATGTACTCTCTCTCTCTCTCGCTCTCTCGCTCTCTCGCTCTCTCACTCTCTCTCTCTCTCTCTCTCAAGTGAGAATATAAAGAACAAAATAATAACTTATTCTCACACAACAAATGTCAACTGTACACACATGACATTTCCTGGACCTATACCAAAGTTTGAATGTAGGCCTCCTGCAACAACCTACATCGTAACAGAAAATGTCCTATTGGGAATTCAGTTCCACAATAATAATAAAAGCCTCCAGGAGCAGATGAGCCTAAGGGCTAATAGCTCATCTTCAGTCTGCTGATGTTTGCTATTGCCATTTCTGTGGTGGCAAAGTAAAAAAGAAAAGAAAAAAGATAAGAAAAAAGACAACAATTAAGGACAAGTGTGTGCTTTTTCAGCGTTTGACCTCGGTCACAGCCTTTTCTCCATTATTTGAGCAAATGCCTTCTTCCTGAGTCACTTCTCTCCTCCATCACAGCGGCTGTGCATATCACTTTTGCGTTGCTTGCGGAGCCTGCGCTTGTATTCGATTGATGACTGTCCTCCTCCTCATTCACTTTTTCACTTTCGCTGGTAATATTCTTCTCTGTACCTCTCTTCCGAATACCTCCCGTTTTGAGCCACGTTTTTAACATCATTCAGCTTTCTTCTTTCTTTAGCTTGCTTGCAACGTTAGCGGGTAGTAAGTTCGTAATTAGCAACGCCAGAAATACAATTTAATTATTTATTTTTTTAAATAAAAATGTTTTCGTTTCTAAATCTAAAAACAGCAATAGCCAATTAGAACTAATTTAAACCACAGTTTCAATTATCTCAAGCTTATTTTTATTCGTTGTAGTATTTTGATAGTATGATTTATTTTTTAATTAATGTTATTCAATCAAGCCTCAAACTGATGGCACTTGTCCCTATAGCCTGTTTTAAATTGAAGTTGTCTGAGGTCCTTACCATCAGCTGCTCTTGCAGTAATAATAGTGTACCTTAATGTCCCAAATGTGCACAATGTAGTGACTTCTTTTCGTCTTTTTGTTTACTTAGTTTTGTTTCCTGTATTTTATATGTCTGTGTTATGTGTAAAGGTTAAAGGTGGGGTAGGTAAGTTTGAGAAACCGGCTCGAGATACACTTTTTGTTATATTCCATGGAATGCTCTTAACATCCCGATAGCAATGAATGTGCTTTGACAAAAAATCCATAAAAAAATGTCATCTGTGGAAGGCTCTGTAAGGAAGTGGCATATTTTTTCCGGTTGTGTATTTTAAAATTCTAGCTCACTTGAGCTGGTTTCTCCAAAATTACCTACCCCACCTTTGAATAAAAATTTTTTTTTTTTAAATTAATCTTTTTTTTTTTTTGATATATGTCAGATTCCTCCACGTACCACTAGCGGGAGCTGGCGTACCACCAGTGGTGAGAACCACTGACATAGACAGTCTGTGGTTTGTACATGTTTAACTTTTGTCCAGTTTCTGAACAGATATGAGGAGCTGTGAGCTCTGAGTTTGTGCTAACGGCTAATGTGTTGGGACCATGGTTGGGACATATTGCGCTGTCGGGCGTTGACCAATCACGAAGCGTCATTTCTTGACTAGCAGCAAAAACAACCAATCACAGCAGTGCTTCTCTGGCTGGCTCTGTCCAATCACAAACAAGAAGGGTTCTCCCTAAAGGAATACCCTTTCCGTCCAATGTGAAATGCTGTGGTGTTTCCTGAAATGCTGTGGTGTTTCCTGAAATGCTGCGGCGTTTTTTGAAATGCTGCGGCGTTTTGTGAAATGCTGTGGCGTTTTGTGAAATGCTGTGGCGTTTTGTGAAATGCTGTGGCGTTTTCTGAAATGCAGTTGTGTTTTGTGAAATGCTGTAGCGTTTTGTGAAATGCTGTGGTGTCTTGCACTTCAGGGCCACCGTAGAATATCAACTGATTTATCCAAACACACAAAAATAATGATTCAACTTGCCCAAATCAAAGCTTAATAAATAGCACTTCTCAATAAAAAATGACTTCAAGTTCATGTAATAAAATAAATGCTGCCTGATACGCAGACAAAGCAGTAGACTTAGGCCAGACTATTTTTTATTACCCAGATACTTGCCAACTTTTCCAAGACTGATTTTTGTGTGACTTTCAAAAAAACTCATACAAATTATTAATACAACTTTGACTTGGTGTTTGTATGAGTAGTGTCCACCAGTAGCAATATCTTGTTGTTGATTTTTACAGACATTTAATATATATACTGTATATATATTTTACTTTTATGGAGGTTGTGAAATCCAAACAGCAGAATCCTAAAGTGAGTGGTACAGAGAAGGCAATGGGATGATTGTGTATGGGCATGTGCTCGTGGACAGTTTATAGGTCAGGTAAAGTGACTGTCAACATATATTAAGCTATCCCTGTCGCTGCACAAGCAGCTGGTGTTGTCATGGTGTCTGCATGGATTATTATTCTAACTCAGGGGGCACAGTTTAGTAATGCAGATAAATATAGCAAAACTAATAATTTAAGATGAACCCAACCACAGGTTAAAAAAAGGACAAACTTTAAGAAATGAAATGATGGATGACTTTATGTATGAGAGTGGGAACATGCTCAGTTTCTCTTGATACAGATAATAACTCACTCAGGTAGTCTGTTATATAGAAGCTCCTCATATGGTTTGTGTAGATTATTGCTTATCAATTTAAGGAATATATTTTTATTAAGAAAAAGGTCTGCGTAATGTTTGTTCAGTGTAATTTATTCTAAGCAGCAGCAACTCATTTGCTATAAGACTATGGACTATTTTGCTATTTACAAAATAATATTAATACTCGGCATAAATTTACCACTTAGAAACACAAACACAAAAAGGCTTGTGCTTGTAATAAGAGTGTGGTGTCTCTGATTGTCATGTAATTCATCTACCGTTTCACGTATTACTTGCTTTGAAGTGCATCATCATGTAAAGCAGAGAATGTGTGTAAAATGGAACACTTGCAGTAAGTTTGTGTGTAGGCTATAACATACATTCAGACATTACACAGAAATTGTGAATTTATGGTTGTTAACATTTTCAACAACTCATTGTTGTACACGCAGAGCTGTGTATTACATAATGTATCTGATTCTATGAAATGTGCGATAATACGCTATTTAACAATCGTTATGATGTATTTGAGAATACTGCAGGTAGAGTTTGGGAAAGCACCACATGGACCATGTTCAATTTAAAAAATATATATATTTTGAATAATGCCTTTGACCCATTTACACTAAGAATAACAGAAAACATACTGCCTCTGGAGACTTCACAAGCTTCTCTTTTTGATTTGTAAATTATTTCAGAGGTAATCAAAATCGCTGTTCCATAGAGTGCCACAGGGACGCGTCCTAAAACCCGGAAGTAAACTCCTTACGGTTCCTTCGACAAAAAAGCAATGCATTTTCTCCATAGGATTTTGGAAAATAGGTCGAAATAAGGTCTTTGGTTGACACACATTTAAGAGACGGATCACGTTTTGTTCAGCCGGATAATCTCCGCATGTCTACTCTACTTTTATAATTTTCGAATCATAAATCTAGTCGCCAGTAGCAAAATGCTAACGTTATGCTATAAACGAACTACATCAGGGTCGCTGCTTCAACGTCACGCCAACTTAAGATCCATGTTCAAAAATACAGATTCAAAATCGTACAAGTTGATGCATTTTTTTTAACAGCTTGCAAGAGGCAATTACTTGCTTTCAAGCAGAACAGGGCAAAACAAACTTGGCGGGAGTGTTCACGTGTTTGGTGTAATGACGTAAAACGGCCTGGACAACTTCTGTCGTCCTATTCAGCCACTTGCTAACGACCATCGTTTTTCAGACACGTAAACTCTTCAAACATCACCAGCTGGGTCACTTCTGATGTATTTAATGTCGTAGAACAAAACGTGAGAAATTGCATTGCTTTTTGGCGAAGGAACCGGAAGTGGTAAAATGCTAACTTACTTCCGGGTTTTAGGACGCGTCACTGTGGCACTCTATTCAGGATCACCTTTATGACCCACATGTATTGATTCAAACAAAAAAATATAATTTAATGAGATTAGGGTGAGGGAGTGGAGTTCTACAGTGTGCTTCTGGGCATATGTGCTAACAAGAGGTATCTCCTCCTTACCATTGATTTGTTGTGTTTTTCCCTGTTTGTAGGCACAGCTTTAATGAAGAGGCAGACCTGCTAACATTCTTGCAGTAGGGACCAACAGTATGGGGTCACCATGGAAACAAATTCTCCTCCTGTCAATCATCAGTGGCCTTTCAGGTAAGAAATTCAAAAGGCAGTGTTGAGAGATGTTGAGATATAATGGTTGTACGGAATATGCCTTCTAAAAGCACGGATATTAGAAGAAATTGACAGAGCACAGTGAAATCTACTCTAATAACATGACAGCAGTGCATGTGACACAACGGGGAGATCATTATGTATGCATCTGAGAAGTGTCTTGTGTCTTTTCACTCTTGAAGAGGAGGAATCCACATCTGTGAAATGAGTTCTATTGCAAGTGAAGATGCCATGGCTCGTTGACCATTACCTTTCTTTTAGGCATCTGAGTCTCAGGTATTTGACAGGGTTTACATACCTTTACAGAAAAGATCTATGGTGGCTGTAAACATCTCTTAGAAAAAGCCTCAGCTAGTTGCATAACATCATTTGAATACAAGGGTTGATAAGCCTGACACATACTGGTTGATAAGTAGGAAAATATTCTCCATTAGCGCCCGGTATATATCGAAACCTCAACACGACAGGGCTCTGCTTCATCCACTGAGTTCTCTGTTTAAATATATGTTCTGGTGCGATTAGCAGTGAATGCCCAATTTGAAGTTCCAGATCAAGTGTCTCTCCTGGTCAGTCTAGATCAGGGGTCGGCAACCTTTTTTATATGAAGTGCCATTTAAAAAAAAAAAAAATTATCAGCGTGCCAACGATCGACAATTACCAACGGGGGGGGGGGGGGTAGAGGAGCGAACTATCAGCAGGAGGGCGGGGGGAGCCTCGCTGCGGGGAAGCAGTGTGTGGACCTGTCAGCGCAACTTACATGATGTCGAATTTAACAAACACATTTAAATAATTGGTTTAAACGGCATAATAATAAGGACGATCGCCCGTTCTGTGATTCTCCAGAACACACATGTTATGATATTAGGGTCATGCAGAGTGAGATGAGATCGCTGTCCCTTTAAGAGAGAGCGAAAGAGGGGTGTGGCTTGTGCATGTGTGTTTGTGGATGGTAGAGCGACAGTGAGGGAACGTGTGTTTGTTTCTGGAAGTGAAACGAGGCAGCGGAAAAACAGAGGTCTGTGATGTATTTTGTGAAACAGAAGAACAGCTAAATAAATGCAACGGCCTCCTAAGAAGAGCTCGCCTCTCTCCAGTCATTTAAGCTAAAGTGGGTTATTGAACCTGAAGCTTGTTGCTTCTGCCCTCCTCGACTACGGTCTGGGAGCCGACAGGAAAGTTCAACACACAGATGGCCAGTCCGCCCCTTTGTAGCATATTATTTCGATGAGAGATGAGCAGAACGCCACTGGGCTTTCAACTAAATACACAGCCACGCAAAAACTGCGGCATTTGTACAGCTCCTTATGGGTAGTGCAATTAGTGAAGTGCTTTCCTCCGTGTTGAAACGATCAGCACTGCACCACGGAGGAAAGCGGCAGAAAGCCAACTGGAGATAAAGAGAGCGGGGCTGCGTTGCGTGCATGGCAGGTAACGGGGAGACGCGCTCTGGCGGCGGTCTCGTTCAGGATCCGAAAATACAATTTGAATATTTTTGCACACTTATTCCACTTATTCCTAGTGTGCCACTGGTTATGGTGCCGCGTGCCAATGCTGGCACGCGTGCCAGGGGTTGCCGACTCCTGGTCTAGATCATGTGTTTGTCAGTCTAATGGATTCTGTACTTTTTAATGGTTCTTTCAACCCACCAGACGAGGTTCCTGTACTCTGTGGCTCTCTGAGCTTTGATTCTGGGTGTCAAACACTCCGCTGGTTTGCTCATTAAACCATACTATTAAATAGAAACAACTTTAAAGTCTCTGTGGTCGCTTAGATTCTTAATATAATGTGAACATTACTGGACTAGATCGACTTTAATTTTTTTAATATATGTTGGGAATGACACTTTGGAAGGGCAAAATAAAAAGAGGTTAACAAGGTCCCGCACTACCATACTTTAACATTGCCATATTTTGAAAGGTGACACTGCAACAGGTTTTTTAGCCTGCTGTTTTAGTGTTGTTGTCATGGCAAGCATCACATTGGCACCATTAATAGCTCCCTAAAGTCTTTTAAAGGGCAAAGTCAGTATGAAGTGCTAGAACTAAGGTTATTCATTGTAACCCCGGTTCTGTGGAATCTCAAACAATGTCACACTGCTGCTGCTGCTGCTCTTTCAGTCACTACCTTTGATGAAGCTGTCATTTTGTAAGACAACTATTGTTTTTCTATAGGACTGTTTGGAAGGGATAAACCATATTGTGTATCCTACAGCGATGAATTTTCATCCATGTCTTTGTCATTTCATTGGCATTTCGAAAGGTAATAATTATTTGTTTTCTCAAGAACCACAAATAAGTTATTCCTATTATTAGTGTCCTCTCTTTGATTCGTGGTGTTTTATATTCAAGACAGTGTAAAAATATGTTTTTATTCACATACCTAACTTGTTGTACAGTGTTACGGCTTGGACCATTGGGTCATAGTAATTGAAATGGTCCTGCATAGACAGGCTAATAATGCAATGTATAAAATCAACAATGCAAAGAACATTGTTTTTCACAGTGACACATCTTTGTTCCAAGATAAGGAGCTGTGTTAGGCTTTTATAAAGTAAAACACTTGTATGACGGCTGCCAGTGATAAGCCAATTTGGCATAAAATGCTGCATGCTGTAATTTATATATATTCTTTTCTACATGTACTCTAAAGGGATCACAGGCCTGCGGTTTTGTTTGGATAAGCACTTGGAACGTAGCTGTATAATCGTGAGCATTTTTTCGTTGTGTAAATGTTGCCTCCCAAAGGAATTTGTGAAATTGATTCAAGAAATGAGTGTTGTGCAGGAGAAATGGGGAGGCTACATAATGATATTTTTAATCTTCACCGAAAATGGACTATAATGACAAAACAAGAGTCTTAAATGTCCATCATTTTGTATTATTCTCCAATGTCATATTTCTTTTGTCCCCCCTTCTTACAAGGAACATCTGGCTCCAAAGATATGGCAGATAACATAAGTGTGTTTAATGTAAGAATATTTCAAGTAATGATCTAATAATTACATTTGCATTCTTTAAAGACATTAGCTACCGCTTATAGCTTAAGACCTTTGATGTTTCTTCTGGTAAACTACAGTCCTGACAATTTAACTACTAGATCCTGGGTGGTCCTTTAAGCAGATCAAGACATAGGCTGCATCTCACTTCTCTTAACTTTAATCCTTGCGTCCCTCACTTGTGTCTTTTCCTTGCGTCTGAGGCCCAATCCCAAACCACGCCCTACACCCCTACACACTCCCCCTCTGTGACGGAGTGAACTCCATGGAGGGACACTCTCAGCTCAACGAGGCTCCCTCCTGTCAGATGGAGGGAGTAAATACAGCGGCAAGCTTAATAACTCAAATAAAACTCCAAACATCTTTTATTGTGTTTTTAGTTTTAAACCTGCTTTTTATAAGCTTCTTAGTTTTTGCAACAGTCTGTAAATATGCACAACTTTATAATAAAATGCACACATTTACCTTTTTCTAGACTAAACACAGGTATGATCCTAAGTAAATAAAATACGAGGTTATCTTGAGGTTGTTAACATCGCAATTTATCAGTGGATGTTTGCTGGAACTGTTTGTAAACAGCTTGTTTCCCGATGGACACACACAGCGTGACTCCGGTCAGGTAGAGACCGGTCTCAAGTCAGCACCGATGCAGACTTGCTGTTTGATGGCTTGATAACCCACTCCCCCTCCACACCGCTCCACACTCGTTGGTTTGGAACAGCACTTAGGCCCAATCCCAAACCACTCCCTCGACCCTACCCCTCCGTGACGGAGTGAACTCCGTCTGTAGCCACACTCGCAGCTCAACGAGGCTCCCTCCTGTCAGATGGAGGGAGTAAATACAGCGGCAAGCTTTGGGACAACCCTCTCTCCGGCAGAAACAGGAAATGCCGTAACTGTATGTAACAACGGTTTCAAATCAGCATCTCTTTGACAAAAAATGTAAATTAATAACTCAAATAAAACTCCAAACATCTTTAATTGTGTCAGCACCGATGCAGACTCGCTGTTTGAGGAATTGATAGCCCACTCCCCCTCCACACCGCTCCACACTCGTTGGTTTGGAACAGCCCTCAATATGGCGGACCCTCCGCGTGAACGCGCAAACGGAGGGGTAGGGTGAAGGGGGCGGTTTGGGATTGAGCCTTAGTCTCTCCCACCAGTGAAGCATGGAGAGATGGAGAGGAAACCACGAGTAGGGAGAAGAAGCAGGGAAATTAGTTTTAAGAGCAATGGGACGTCCTTTCCTCCGGAGCGTCACGTGAAGCGACGTCCGTTTGTGATGACACCGCACAGCTTGATCGTCTGACAGCAGCTCTGTCCCCGTTTTATTCACAAACACCCCCGCTTCTATTAGTACACAATAGAGGTTTCTCAATACTCTAATTTCCCCTCCTCGACTCCTATTCTCCTATTCTCGACTCCTATCCTCAAGACTTAGTGCCACCCACAGAAGATGCGAGCGGAGGACTGATGAGGGGAACCGAGGAAAGAGGAGGGGAAGCAGCAGGGGGTTATAGAGATGAGAACTCCTCTCCTCTGAGCGGTCATTATAAAGAGACGTCCATTAATGATGACAGGAGGCACAGCAGCCCTCTGTCTGATGGACAGATGTGTTCATGACGACCTATATCTTTACTTTTAATTCATTCACAGTGCGGTATAATGAGACAATAACAGGCTACAGATGCGGACATATACTGTACACACACATATATTTATATAAATATATACAATTTCAGAATCAAACAAATATGAGAGCACTCTCATAACGTAACACAATCAGAGACTGGATATATCCCCCCCCCCCCCCTCTCTGGTCGCTGAAATGGGGAATTGAAATTACGGGCCAAAAGTTGTATTTACAAGTATTACAAGTAAGCATAGGACACCAAACCAACTGAGACCCGTCTGTCCGCCGCATCTACGCACTGTACAACACACACCTACAGCTCCTAAAGCATAATCAGGCTACAGCCGTTGTGTATTTTATTATGTGAAGCACTAAATGGTCTTAGAACAATATCGACTCTTTGTTTGTAGATATCTACTAAACTACAGCATACAAATACAGAGAGTAATGTAGGCCTGTTATATATATTTTACACTCTCTGCGATATATATTTTACACTGCTCTGCTTTCTGCACGGACCTCACAGCTGTTCTCACTGTAAACATTGCGTTGCGATGAAAGCAGTTACTAAAATAATATCCAGGGGATTCATGCAGAGATGTCATTGGCTGAGATAAGTCCGGCCGTGCGTCAAGCCTCCACCGTTCCCGGAAATGCATCCGTGGAGGTTCCGTGGAGGACCCATCAGTGACTCCTCGGTTAGAGCTCCTCCAGAGAGCCTCCTCGATGCTCGGTCCTCGATTTGCATTTAGAGAAATTAGATGTCCTTCAACATGGCACTCTGAAATCCATTTCCGGGTCACTACCGGAGGACCGAGGAGTCGAGGGTTGCGGTCGGATAATCCAAAAATCAGCTCCTAACGTCTAACCCTATCGTATATTCCTTGACCTCTGAGTGAAACGTCATGGGGTTAAGTGATAGTGGATAGGAGAATTCAAAAGGATTTAGGAGAAGAAACTGCAGTACTTTAGAGAATCCGACTGCACTTTCACTATCCGACATGTTTATGATGCGCCAGCAGACGTCATAAACACAGCCCCACCTAGTGTCAGCAGAAAGTATTAAAAATAATGATTACAAAAAAATGCAAAAAATATATATCAAATATATTTTAAGATCATGTTTAATCATCCGATTCGTCTGTACATTGCTGTTTTAGTCTGTGTTCTTCTAATTAGTGTCTACAGTGTGTGCCTATTGAGCTGTTTAGAGCCATGTGGGACAAAACCCGATCATGCCCCTCCCTTTCACTGTCTAAGACTCTAAGAAGTGAATGGTGACTGTAAAAACTACACTGCGCATGCTCAGAATATGTTCCTATTTAATGTGTGTGGCAAAAAAATAATGACCATAGGAGCACTGAGCTGCCATCCCCACCATACGTCATCTCAGATAATTCAGAGCTGATTGGCTGTAAGTATGTGTGCCGCGAAAAGTGTGGTGTGTGAAGAGCAGACGAGAGATGCGTCCTAAAACCAGGAAGTAAGATGCGCATGGGTTCCCTCCACGAAAAAGCAATAAGATTTCTCCATAGGATTTTAGAAAATAGCTCAAAATAAGATCTGTGGGAAACGTACCTGTTAGATAAATGCAGGTTTTGTTCAGCCGGATAATATCCACATGTCTACCCTACTTTTATAATTTTCTAATCATAAATCTATCGATTAGATTTATGATAGACTTTTGAAACTACAAGAAGATAAGGAGGACTTTTACAAAAAAAGTAATAGAGATTTTTGTCAAGAAGGATAGGCAAATTGACTTCATCTTCAAGTCATGGTAGGACCGCAATTTTATTGAAAATGGGATCTTACTAAGAGAGAACAATTCAAGATTTAAATGATAAAATTACATTTTTTGGGTATCCTTTTGTTGAACTGTCCGTTTAAAATTAATCGAAGCATCAGACAAAAAAAGCTTTTGAAAATAATATCATATTTCTAAGTTCATATTTCTCTTTTTGATTATAATACTGATGAACGTACAAAACAAAGCACTTTGGCAACTTACCACATACGTTTTAAAACGCTTAATAAGCACCGTAACTTTCATGATATCATTTCTCGGTCATAATCGGTTGTTTCCGTGAACGGACATCTGTTGTTTGACGGCAAATGCTGCGGCTGCAAGGCATTGTGGGGCAGCACTTTCTCCTCTCCTTTCGGTGAAGGAGGTCCAGTGGTTCCTAAGCTAAAGGAGGTTATAAAGGAAGTTTGAAACCTCTTTTCCTATCATCTACAGCAGCGGTTTTCAAAGTGTGAGGCGCGCCTCCTCTGGGGGGCGCCAGAGAGCTTCAGGGGAGGCGCAGCGTCAGACACAAAAGAACGAGAAAAAGACGAGTAAAGTGACACTTGCCCACTTGTGGCTGTCTGTAGAGACCGAGTTCCCCCACCTCGCCAAAAAGGCTGTAAAAGTGCTCATTCCCTTCACCTCCACCTACCTGTGTGAGTGCAGGTTTTCCGCATTGACTTTGATCAAAAGCAAGTACCGGTAAAGGCTGCAGCCAGAGTATGATCTGCGTTTATTCCTGTGTGAATCAAAGACGCAGACTCATTGTTCCCACTAAAGTAGGGGTGAGTGTAATAAGGAGGCAAAGTTGACGTTCAGTGTGTTGCCGGGAGCATATAAGGATTTATCCACCATGTTGAAAATGTAAAAAAAAATATGTCTTGAGAACATGGCGTGCGGAAATATACGGGTCGTGCTGCAGCTAGATGTGCCTGTCCTCTGTAAGAAGCTGTAGGTGACTGACATGCAAGGAAGAACGGCTGTCCACAGGCTGTTCCAACTTTAACAACTGTATTAACTTCCAGGGTGGTGAATTGAACATGCAATTGTAATTGGGTGTGTGGTATATTTTCATGCACGGAAACGCATGTTCCACAACACACAAACTGAACAACACTCAATTTTCCGATCGCTACCAGCGTCCTTGCGATCTTTTTATAACAACAAGTGCACGTTACTGATGCAATGTGGTTGAGACCATTCGGGCTTATTCTAGAGGGGTGCAAGGAATAGTCCAAGTATTGGGGGAGTTTTATACAATATGTTTAAGACATAAAAATAAAAAGGTTTAAAAAAGTTGTTATAAGTTATATATGTTTTAAGGAGGTGACACTACTCAGCCAATCAAATCGGTGCAGTCAGCACGATAGATTCAAACACAGACGAGACAAGAGGAGAGAAGCAGTCGGAGTAATTTCAAATGGCGGAAGGTAGACAGCGAAAACAGAGCATTTCATTACATTTTCTCTTACTGGACCTCTTTGAAATGCAATTGAATACCCCTGCATTATAGCAACAATAATAATAATAACAGCAATAATAATTGGGAGGGGGGGCGCGGCTGTTCTTATGTTCTCTGAGGGGAGGCTCACCTTCCCACACTTTGAAAACCCCTGATCTAGAGAATTCGAACGGCACTTATCATGGCTGCCACCGAGGGACTTCCGGGTAATTTCACTCCGTAAGGAAGGTTCCTAAGCTAAATGGACTATTCGACTGCAGCCGAGTAGTCGAGGAGTCGAGGAGGGGAAATTAGAGTTTTGAGAAACCTCTACTGACATAAACATTTGTGTCATCTGTTGCAGACCCAAATAAATAAAATAACTCATTCTCAAAAAATTATAAACGCCATTCTTAAAATGTATAAACGAACAATAGTTGGATTAATATTGATTTGAGTGCACAAAAGAATGACAATTATTGAGAAGAAAAAGAGATATGTTATTTCTATCAAAACCCAGTTAGATTAACATTCATTGGAATGTCCACTTTGCTGTTCAGATATATCACATATTTTTAACCCTTCTGATGCGTTTCGGGTCAAAAGTGACCGAATGACTTTTATTTTAATCATAAATATTGTGTATTTCATCCAATTGCCTCGATACCTTATGTTATCCTCCACACTAGGCCTCTGAACATATACACTTGATGATCATCACTTGCATTGAATTTTGAGTAATTTATTCAACAATGAAACACCCTTGATGTTTTCGGTCAAATTTCACCGCCATAGAAAATGAATGGGTATGAGTGTATTATGTTCATCCTGCAGATGGAAAACATCTATATACATACACACACACACACACACACGCACACGCACACGCACACGCACGCACACACACACACACGCGCGCACACACACAAGTTACGGGAACCTCTCCCTTTCTCGCGCTGTATGATACAATGTATCATACCCAGTGTTGTCCAGTGAAGTAACCATTACTAGTTACTTCATTTCAAAAGTAACTCAGTTACTTTACTGATAAATTACACCAGTAACCTGTTAACAGTAACGCATTAGTTACTTAAAAAAAGGGCTCCCATTAATGCCCTTATAGCCTTCATTTCAGTACTGTTGCATTGGAGAATAATACAATCTGTTGATCAAGAAATAGCAATAGAAGTAGTAGAAATAGCCTGCATGTGTTCTACAACATACCGTGCAATGGCTTTATCAACTTTTCCCTGGCTAGCAGTCCCTCGGTTAAAATCCAGCCGCTGTTGCTTAGGTGGAGGTGGAGTGGCGTCGGATGAGTCTGGGTCTGTGGTCTTAGCTACTAGCTTCGTCCCAGCATGTTGTTTCTGCAAATGTTTCAACAGATTTGAATTGCTGTTTTGGGCAGTAGATAGGATATTTGACCCGCCAATACACAACTTACATTTAACTAAAACGTTCTTTTCTTTGTGCTCGACAAAAGTGAAATAGTGAGAATATCTCTGTTGTATATATAAGATTATTGACTACGACATTTAGGTTGACCGTTTATTGAACACGTTGTTGCATACGCTCCCATGACAACACCACAACAACACAACTGTATCCGGTTCACACATCCCAAAACTCCCGGTGCCATCTTAAAAGCACAGTCACACCTGATGTGACACATACATAACAATCTCCAGGCGGAGAAACCTATGGGAGAAACTCGGCTTGAGCTCCGCTGCCACCATGATAGTCTTGTTAGTAAACACAAACATGCCCACAGCGCGTCTCCGCATGTGACACAGGAAGTATCTAAGTACATTTACTCAAGTACTTAAGTACAGTTCTCATCTCTGTTCGCCTCGCTGTTGTCGCCGCTCACCAATGTCTGGGAGCCGAGACTATATACAAAAAATAACGGAGTAACGCACCATGTAGTAACTGTAACTGAGTTACTGAATTTAAAAAATAACGCGTTAGAGTACTAGTTACTGCCAAAAATAACGGGTTACTTTGTAACGCGTTAGTCCCAACACTGATCATACCTTCTCACAGATGCTAGCTCTCTGCCCCTCGAGAAACACAAACCTCTCACTTTCTCGTGCTAAATGTGCCTCCCTTACTGGCTCTCAATTAGTTATATTTGTGCCTTGCTCACATTTGACTCATTGAAACAATGAGCAGGCGACCGATTAGTCTGTTTTCTGTACGAGGGGCTCTGGACAAATTTTGAAGATGAAGAGGAGATAGAGGAAGATTTCTCAGAAATGGAAGATAACAGCGATCCAGACTATGAGCCTACAACAGACCAGGAAGAGGCACCTGAGGGAGAGGCCCCTGAGATAGAAGCCCCTGAGGGAGAGGAGCCTGAGGTGACATTCCACAATTTTGCATTGCCAACCATGTGCATGAACACACTTGAACACACACACACACACACACACACACACACACACACACACACACACACACACACACACACACACACACACACACACACACACACACACACACACATGTTCTGTTATGGTATATTTCTCTTTCAATAAATGTTCATTGAAGAAAACGGTATCAGTGTTTTATTTTATATTCATCACAGTGAATGCTGAACTTGATGGGCCCACCGGTGGGTCCAGACCATGACATGAAACACTGGCTTGCTTGTATCCAATCAATACATCCCATACATCATTGGAACGGGAAGAATCTCAGCTACAACACTAACTAAATCATTTCAATCTCCAGTAAACAGAGCCTACAGGGCAACATTTTTATAATATACAGTAATGTAAAATAAGCACTATCTTTGAACTTACTGCCAACAATAATATGAAATTCACCCCTGGTGTCATTCTGTCTGTCATCCCTTGATTCTACTTGCTTTGACTGTTCAAATGAGATGTCAACCATCAAAATTGGATAAGGGGTTCTGGAGATATCACTGTGCAAAACACACCGGTCAAGAGAAGGTAAATGATACATTAATTGAAACAAAACGCAGTATAAACAGAGAAGTGACTCCTGTGAGCTTCATGTGTTTCCTACACAAACTGCTCTCATGTCAAGAAGCATCAGATCAGTGCATGCATTGCATCGTCCAATCAGTGAGCGATACACAGTAAGGGGGCGGGGCGATTGGCTGAGGATTTCCCCCGAGGATGGTCTGGTGGTTCCTCGATTATCGCTCCTCCGTTATCGATCCTCGGTCCTCCGGCAAAAATAAGGGCAATGGGACGCTACTCAAGATGGCACAGAAAAATCAACTTCCGGTGATACCGAGGACCGAGGAGCAAGGAAATGGAAAATAAGTAACCTGAGTTGCAGCCAAAGTTGTCTAAAATTGAATTCCTCAAGAGGAAGCAAGTCTCATGTATGAAGAAATAAAAGAAACACATATTTTCTTTGTTTTTGTTTCAGCATTAAGGAGTTCAAAATGGACTTAAATGGTTTTGATACCATTATGTGGAAAAACATCCAGTCAGTCCTAGTCAATCAGACTGAAGAATGACTCATATACTGTGAAATACATTAAAAGAAAAAATGTATTCCTCTGCAAAGTGTAACAATATCGCATTTGTCAGACTTCAATCACTGTAAAGTACTGATGGTAATTACAGTACTGCAGAACTCTTCTAACTGTTTCATAAAGTTTGAAACATCACGCAAATTGTTTAGTATTTCTTATAAATTCTCAAAGTTCATTGAACCTATAAAAAAGCATTGGAGGATTTCTGTATATCAACACTTTAAGTGGTTTATAAAGTTAACAAACAGAGTCTTGGTAGCTTTTGCAGTTAATTTGTTTCAGTTGAGTTCATTCCATCCATTGATTATTTGTGTACTTCGGATTTGGTTCTGTGGTACCTTGGATGCATCTATTTGACTGTTCATTAAAGGTATCTCAGCTTACTCCTGGCATATTGACTCCTGATGTCTGCTGCTTTGCAATGTAATTGGCTTTTTCTTATATAACTTTATTTGGGGATTTATTTTTCTACCCTTACATTTGAAACTCATGTAGAGATAAATATGTGACAATGTCTACTTTTGTTCTCAGAACTGTCACTTCAGCCATCAAAGAACGAATATGTGCATTTCCTGGAGACCAAGTGTCTGAGACAAACTGGATGTGAGTTTTAATTAAACCAATAAATGTTCACTCCTGAACCATTGGTAACAATAATAGTATTCTGGTGCAATGATGTATGGTCACAATATCCAGGAAATAAAACATTGAAGACAATACAATGTAATAGACATAGAACAACAATAAAATACACACCATTCATCTTTATCCTCCTTTGGCATTTGTTGACTTGAACCCAAGCAATGACATCTCTTAACTACTTCCTGTTATTTTAGACGGATGACTCTTAGTGGACCTTTATCAGATCTCCTGAAGAAACTTGTATTTCCGGTAATCATCATCATCTATCCTCCCATTAACAGCGGAGCACCGCCTTATCAATATTACAGAACACATCCGTCAAACTAGTGTTTCACATTTCGTCTGCATCATCATGAAAATACAGTTTTTTTTAATGTGAAACAAAACCAAAATGTTGAGTGTTGAGTCAATGGATTCTGATTTCTAGGGAGTGTTATTTACTTTAGCCAAAAAATAATTTCTAATGTTGGACTATGGGTTAGAAGGAAAATCTATAAAAGTTCTGCTTTATCCACTTGAGTCAAAACAGCGCTTTGAGCTGAGTACGCTTTTAGAGATCACAACTGTCAGAAATGTGTCACATTTTAGTGAGAGTGCCGCACTTCAAACTGGTTTCAATAATATCAGCAGGAGCCATGAGCAGCCTCTCCCAGGGGCGTAATGCAGGCTTTGTCTGTTATGATACTTCTGGAATGATGGCTTGTGAAACTGATTATTGACCTGCTCTTCTCTGAATATTCTGCAAAATGCTCACTATCCAGTTATATTTCATTTTCCTCTCTACCTGCCTCAACTGGCCATTCCTTATTCATTTCATAGATATTTAAATCACGCAGTCACAGAGAGGCAGCACAATTAGGTTTCTCTCATGTTAAAGTGGGCTGGGCAGGAAAGATGTCTGGGGCCATTTCTTTCCTCCCCCCAGCCCGCCTCTGATTGAAATACAATGTAACTCGGAGTGTTAAGTGTGGAATGGTAATTCAACTGCTTCTCAGCTAACTCTGAGGGAATCTCAATATTAAAAGTGTGTTGCAGGGAATTTAGATGTGTGCTGCTGTATAAGTGATGCATGAAGTCATTTTCACCAAGGGCAAAAGAGTCGCGCACTAGAAATATGGTTGCGTATAGGGAAATGGAGGAGGATTTGTATGCACTACACAGTGCTGGACCATGCACTGAATATATTTCTGTGATTGTATTCCTTGATAAATACACATTAAAATACAGAGCTTTGTTAAAAGTTGCTCTCAAGCAAAGAGGTTAACTGCAGTTCCCAAAGGCCCAACAGCCTACTAACCCACACAACATATAATCAATTCCTAAAAGGATGATAAGTAGTTGCAACTCTGCAGGTTTTTTTATTTTTGTGTGTACACAAACTTTGGGATCTATTTTTGGGTCCCACCACCAGGGACGAATGGATTTTCTCCAACTGGCAGGAGGAGTGGCGACCGCCTCTCAACTCACAACTTGAGCCCAGAAATCGAAATGAAAAAATGAAGAAACACTGTTGATATCTGTAAGGATGAGAAGTAGGGCTCAATATTCAAGTCTTGGCTGTAAAGTCTCTCCGGTGTGTTCGGTGATCAACACTATAATGATTACCTGGGGATTTTGAGTTTGGCATTTCATTGTACACGATTACATAAAGAAAGCCTGTGCATTGACGCCAAAGTCTTGATATCAACAGCCACACAGCGAGAAGGCAACAACAAACGTTTGATTAATATTTTATATTAAAATAAATGTGTGACATCCAATTTTGATTCATGTAACTGCAGAATTATGTTGAATATCAGCTATTGGCCTTACATTAAAACAATAGGTGACAGAGCAAGCTGGGGTATTTCTATACTTCCCATTAAGAGACATGACAGCATAATACTAGAGCTGCAACGACTAGTTGTCAAATTGAATGACAGACAAATAACCGGTTACTTTTTTGATAATAAGAACATGTGGTTTTAATTGCTGCTTGTAATTTTTCATGCAAAGATGTCTGTAAATGTTTTTTTATCCTATCAAATATAGAGATTTCCATATTTTCTCCGTTTTATATCAAACTAAACTGAATACATTTGGATTAAACACGTCACTTTAAAACACCACTTCGAATTCTGAGAACATTTTCTTTTTACTATTTTCTGACATTTTTAGACCAAACAATCAATCAGGAAAATAATGGGCGGATAAACGATAATGAAAATAATGGGTAGTTGCAGCGCTACATTATAGTATACATCATATAACTCCAGTGTGTCTCTATCTTAACTCTGGCAAGGTTGAAGCAGCTCATGCAATCTCAATTTTAAACCTCAGATCAGGAAAAAGAGACAGGGTTTTAGTAAGTAGTCAACTGTGATAGGAGGTGAGCTGAGGTTGCATATGATGTATGGATTGTTCTATCGGTAATGATATTCCGCTGAATAAATGGTCTCAAGCATAATCAGCTTCAGTCAATATAATCTCGCTGTGAAGGTCTCCATTAATCTCACAGGCTATGGATAATCATGTCCATCTACTTGAGTCCCCATGAGCGTCTCACCTACTTACTGTATGTTATTCTAATTAATTTCGTCCCTCTACGGTCTTCCATTGGCTGGAGAAAAAGCCAGAGACTCGCACATTGTCTCCCGAGCTGTGCCAACCCAATCACCTAACACACGTAGATGAGTTTCTCACTGTTCCCCCAGGTCTCCCCTACGTCTGCTTAAAACATGTCATCTTCCTTTAGCCTCACCTTCAGCTCTGCTGTTAGTTCAGATGTCCCTCGTCTTTGCGCCATATAAGTCTCCTCAGTTGGTCATGACTTTGTTTATCGCTGAATTTCTGTATCAAACGGTCATCTCCATTTGAGTAAACACACATTGTAACATGTTAAAGACAAAGGAACAGGATTGGTTGGCTTTTTGTTCTTTGTTCAAGTATAAAATGGCCCTTGTCTCCTTTGGTGATGTTATCGGGAAGGCTGGTGTTAAGACCCGAAACGATCACCGATGGCATTGCTCTAGAGTTCCCTAAAGCGCGGCAGGTGCAGCCCTTTCAACAACAATGAGTGTTTCTGATTGTGCACCCGCTGAAAGATAGAGATCAGCAGGATCTGCAAGGGTCATTGCTTTTATCAGATGAAGGTGACAGCTGACAAGAGCAAGTGCCTGTCGGCTTCAGTAGTCAAACAAATAAAAGAGACTTTTCTTTTTCAGCAGGCTGTATTTGTCAGGGTTTAGCCCAAGCCTTTGAATGTTGTTTTCCTGGAATAAAGGAAAAGGACCTTTTATGATTTGCACAATATGTAACATGTATAAGCTTATGTTTACAGAATATTCCTCTGAAGTATAAGCAAAGACTCATGAAATAATAGACCGGAAGAATGTCATTGTATTTATTATGTATCCACAACATGGAATAAAAGGCCAAAGCTATTTCAAGTTCTTCTTTTTTTCTTCAAGATTCCCTCATGAGTTGAATGTACATGTTTGAATGAACACTGAAATGCTTTCAATGTTTAGTGTTTTCATGGAAAAAAACGTAAGCAACCAACATAATGCAGAAACTGTAATTCTGTAGGAAAAAGAACCAGCATTTTGTTTAATTTACTTTCCCTTGTCCAATTTTTCGTAGGGCTTGGATTCTTAAAGTATTAATTTGGCCCTTATTCAGGGTGCAATGATTCAATTACAAAAACCAAATGAGACCTTTTGCCCTGAATGTATTTTAAATGAATAAAGTCAGTGCAGCTGTCATCTTATAACAGGACACATTTATTTGAACACACTCTGTTACTGTACATGTCATCACTGCTCTGTTGTTCTGTATGACATATATACTGTACATGTGCACCACTACCCTGCTGCTTCTCACATATTCAGTGTGAGAAATGGGATGAGTAGTGGGATGTGTTAAAGCCCCTCAATTCAAATGTGCATGGCAGCCTGTTAAGAGTTAGTCAAACTATAGGGGACAATACATAGCTAAGAATGAATCATTCATTTATCATGATTTCTTTATTCCTTTTTTGGATTATGCACATAAACTTCAGCAGTTAGCATTGTTCAACAAAATAAATGCCTATTATGTTAAATCAATAACCGTGTTACCTCCCCTTTTTCTGCTGCTTAGGATTCCACTGCTGAGACAACAGATGTTTCCAACTGACATTTTGGTTGAATTTTGGAATACAGTGCACCTTTAAAGAGTGTCTCTTGGGTGCGTGCCGATCGCCTGGCCTCTGGTATTGCTGATTGCAGCTTTTCTCGAGAAGTGCTCATCCAAACAACTTTGACTGGTTTCTGAGCAACCCACCCCGCCATGTGTGTAATCGATCAGATGAACAGTTTTCAGACAGTTGAAAGACAGACGGGCAGACAGGCAGGGACAACCATTTTAATAAGACTGTGTGTCAGGCATGAATTGTAAAGATACAATTTGTGATTGTGATCTTTCTTAGGATTTGTCATTTCCTTACACTACTGTTTTTATAATTGATGTTCTTTTTCAAAAATCCTACACAAATTGACCTAAATAGAAGGCAGGGGGCAAAACCGGTTAAACCGAACTGCCTAAAACCATACAGTGAATCAGCATTCTAAAGCTCAGGAGCCTTTACATTGCAAAAAAAAGATGGAAAAAAAGAAATAGGTAAACACATTTGAACAACTAATGTAATGTAAACAAGATTTTACAGAAATAAATAATAAGTTATAACACATATTCAAAAGGAAAACAGTAGCAACAAAAATAAGGCAATTTCTGATAATAAAAAACGTTCTAGAAAAGCCGTAGCCATGTTTTTTTTGTTTAGTCAACCATGAGCTAGGCTGCAGGAAAGTAGTATACTCCTCAATCTAGCTGATTCTCAGCAAGATACATGATTAAACTGAATGCCAACCAACTACTAATTGCTTTGCTTATCAATTTTTAAACTCACAATACCTTTAATTTTGAACGTTGTTCCATATTCTGCTTCTCCCCATAATGCAATACAGTAATTGCCTGCTCCCCATGTGTAGATAGGAGTACTTTTGCTGCTGACAACTCCCCAAGGGCACGTAATTATTTCTCAGTTTTGTTCAGTTCTTTTATAGCACTTTATCATGTTGTGCAAAAACACTCACACCGCGCCTTTGCAGAACTCTGATTAGACCCTTGCTGGGCTTCCGGCTTCTAGTGTTTTGCATTTTCTTTAAGCAGAATTAGTTCCATATCAGCAGTGGTTTTTAGCTTTTTCTTTCAGCTGTATTGCACAGCCGCTTTTGGAAAACACGTACTGATGATCAGCTGTCACGGCTGGACTAATTGTGCTTGTAATCTTGAGTTGTTACATTTATAGTATCATGAAAGACAACACAGTGGCACATTAGCCTACTTAAAGTGGATTGAATACCTCAAAAGTGAGTAGTAGAAGAATACAGTGACTGAAATCTGCAGTGACAGCCTCAAGTGTAGTTTACATTTCAGAGAGGATATTTGTTCCTCGCTCAGCCTGTTACACCATTTTGTTCAATTTGAGGCTTTGATGACGGTGGTTTTCAGAGTGTCTTGTAAGATGTGTATGTTTCCACCTAAGGAATACCTCTAATGGTGACTATTATGTTACTGTACTGTAGATGCTCCAGAAAAAGACTGGCTGTTTTGAAGCCAAATGGAAAATACTCCAAGCATTGTTATAGAAATGTAAAAAATAAAGTATTCACTATTTGAGGTATTTATTGATCATTTAAATTATTTTAAACAGGTGTCTTTGTGTTCATCTGGAATGCTTGCTCCATCAAATGGATCTCAGGCTTATGAAAGGCATTATTATAGACTCGACAAGGCTTCAAATGTTCACCTTTTTGCCTGGATGTCGATATTTATTCAGAAATCCTTGATATTACAGATTTTTCAGCAGACTGTAGGAAATGGTTTTAGGTTTTTCCACCTAGCTGTCTCTGAATTGTCACACCTCCTTATCCTGCTGTCTCTACTCTTTGTTTCTGTTCAGCAAGATTCCCGCATGTAGAAAACTATTTTTTGAAAACTATTTTGTATATAGTAGCAAGGGAAACCGGATGGTTAAGAGTACTATCAAATACAGAGGCATTGGCAGAACAATTTCTTTTCTTTTTGAAGATTCATTTAAGACACTTTTCCAAGACGCAATTCTTTGACCAAATTATTTTCACATTTGACTAGTAAACCAATCTTACTCAAATGGCTATCTGTTTAGACTATGAATCCCTCTGTTACTAGTCCTTCAGTTTTGATGCATGAGGAAGGGATCACTCTCCCAGGATGACAAACAATACCGAAATCACAGAATATTTGATCTAACTCGGCACTGTGTTTCTTATTTTCCTCCAGACCTTGCGAGAGCTGTTGCAGCACGGCCTATATCATATGCAGCAGTATTACGAATGAAAGCCGACAGCTCGTCAGTGCTGGGCTCTCGCAGCAGACCTCGACAGCACCACAGTGGTGGGCTGGGGACTCCTGACTGGCCTGCTTTCTCCAGTCATCCCCTGTCAGCCCTGAGTCTGCTCAGCTCTCAGGAGAACTACAGAAGTGAAGGTAAAGCTAATGGTGCGGGCAAACCTCCCGTTTGTTTGCTCTTCTCTGAACCAAAATATTCAAGTTTTTGGGGTTTGTTAAAGTTTACACTTACAAGTGCTTTGCATAAAAGTCGAATAACCTCACAAATAGATACTGACATTTGTAAACTTTCTTTTAATTTACATCTTCAGCCAAGGATAATGAAGGTATAATTTGCCAACTGTAGTGTTCATTAGGTAAGAAAGCGGGGAAGAGGAAGCTGAGTATAATTATCCGTTATTTTGTTAAATGTTATTGCTATCTGAAATGTCAACATGTGCCTCGTCCTATACCAAAAGTGGATTTTTAAGTCCCCTATTTCTTTCTTTGGTAATGGAATTTTCAGATAGTGCGAACAGAAAGTGTTACTTGAGTTCAGATGACATTGTGCCGACATGCCAAAATGAACCAAAGTAAAAGAGAGGATACTCCATAGTTGGGGAAGATACACACTCCAAACATGATTGGTGTTATGGTACTCGGCTATCTCTACCAACACTCTGCTCACTTCATGTGTGCAGGCTTCCTGTCTGTTTGGATTGGTCCCGAAATGAATCTCATCTATCCATCATCACCGTGCATGGTCTGCAGTGACCAGGGTCATGCCCTCTGTGAAATTGAGGGATCATGGCAATATCCAGCTCTCTCCGTGTTCCTGTCAGTACAGAAACTATAGATATGATGGATATCTTTGTCAAAAGGGAAGATTTAATATCGAAGCGTGGAATCACACTGTCATAAATCTACCTGGGTCACTTGCTCACATCCTGATTACAGTATGAATAATTCTAGAGGATATAATGACATGTTGATAATTTAATATACGATTAATCACACCATGCCTTTTGCATCCCAAGTGCTTCATCAATGGAAATCTGAAGTAGCTCCTAAATTGGCCGGACACATTGAGAGTTATGGGTTGATCACAATTAAAACAGGAAGAATTAAAGAATTAAATTGTTTTATTTTTCTCTCTGGAGTTTCAGACTTTCCCTATTTTCTAGCCCAAGCTAGAAAACCCCATCTAACCCCAATCTTCCTATCTTTCTGACAGCATTATCACTACGTAGCCATCAAACGACTTACGTCTCTATGACCAAGGTGAGAGTAATGTCTCTCCATTGTCAGTGGTGACAAGAGCATTATACCATAGCACTGGATTGATGTTCGGTGGATGAAATGGATGCCAAAAAGTAATACACTTTTGGCAGCTTAAAGGGAATATTGCTTTTTTGGGTTCTGTGACTGACAGATGGCCGTGGCACTTGAAGTTAAGTGATGTGTTAGTAGTTTGTACACACACACACACACACACACACACACACACACACACACACACACACACACACACACACACACACACACACACACACACACACACACACACACACACACACACACACACACACACACACACACACACACACACACACACACACACACAAACCATATGTCCTTAAGCACTGATATATGGCTCTTTCATCTGACTCTTTAATGTTTTCAAATGTTAACAGATATATTGTAGGTGGATACAGCTTCAAATATTAGCAGAAAATAAGAATAACGTTGTCAGCCACATACATTTACATGTAGAAACACCTTCTTTGATGAAAAGGAAATCCAAAACAGTTTTTCAGCTGAATGAAAAGCCATAGCTTTTTTCATGTCTCTCTGCAGTTTATTTACTAATTTAGATTTGGTTCACCTATGAAAATTAATTTAAAAAAGGTAATGCAAAAAGTAGAGAATAATGATTTGAAAAAACGTTATAGGAATATTTGCCCTTTTGTATGCAACAATCCCCAATTTTATTGAAATTATCAATGGAAAATGTAGGACAGAGTGGAACTGAAAGTCCACGTATTTAATGATATATAATTATTAGCAGTTAATGACTGCCTGCATTCTTTGACCCACAGACATCAGCAGACACTTGTTATCTGCATTGGTGATCCTCTGCTGGGCCGCGGTGGCACCTTTACTTGTTCTTTGTTTAAACTGATCCCCTAGTATTTCGTTTGAAGTTGAAATCATTTCATCATACATCATAGCCCACCCCACTCAACATGCTAATTGGTGTCAGGTTGAATTGTTGAAAACAGTATGAATAGATAGAGAGATGAACACAAAAATGGAGTGCTATATTTCAGCACTTAGAAACCATACAAGCACTGAATTGCTTTTGTTTATCTGCACATCAAGTGTTACAACTCAATATCGGTTCATTTCCTCCAATCTTATTTCAAAGCCTTTTATTTCCCGGTCGAGCAGTTAATTGATGCAAAAGGGTTGGTAAGATGTACATACCCTGAGATAAAAAACAAACACATTATTATTTTTTGCGTCATCATATTATTCCTAAATAGTGAGAACTACTAAAGACTGATGATATTAATTCCCAAATAAATGCCATTGAAGCGTAAATGCTTAATAATATGATGACGTCTTTTAAAAACGATCAGCATGCACATACTGCCAGAAATGCAGCTGCTGCATAGTGCTATCACTAAGACCTCCACATATGTTACTGTCTGTTTACTTGGCTTATATTGTTCATAAATTAATTATCTTACAGTGAAATAATTATTCCGAAATACACAAGATTCAGCTGTCTAGTAGAATCAGAAGATCAGAGGAGCAATATACCTAGAAACAGGAAGCCTTCTACAATAAGTACATCACTTGTGTGTTAACATCTAGATCAAAGAGTAAAAGCACTCTAAAGAAGCAGAAGAAATTGCAAGAGGGACTGTGAAGCAGAAAATACTGGAGCGGCAAGCATATCGATATGTGGGCGCATTTGTGTCGAGGAGAGTTTGAATTATCCTACATGAAAGCACTTTAAATCACCAACAAGAGCGCCTTAGATCAGGAAACTTCATGGCTTAGGTCAGGGGTCGGCAACCCGCAGCTCTCTGCTCTGGCTCCCTTGAGTTTAGACATAAATAAGAAGGTAATTAAATAAAAGTATTTGGAGAACTATTTAAATGTTGTTGCACGGTTGAAAAGGTTTCGTATCTTGTATTTTGATGTGATACTGTGACACATAAATAAAAAACAAAACGATTTGAATTAGGTCAACTAAAATATGCGTCATATCCTGCTACGGTCCCGTGCCAGCGCCTTTTCTTGCAGGTGAATAACCTGACCCCCGGCTCAATGAGCGAACTATGGATAAATCAAAGAAAAGTATCAGAGGAACACAAAGGATTTAATTCTGCGTGGTTAGAGTTATCTGCTTTCACAGCAAACAATGCTGTTAAAGGTGCTGCAGCCATTATGTATGGAGGTGTGTGGCGGAGTGGGTTGTGCGTTGGTGTTCGGATCAGAGGGTTACAGGTTCAAACCCCACTGCAGTCAGCATGTCGTGTGTCCCTGGGCAAGGCACTTCAACCCAAATTGCTCCTGTGGGGATTGCCCACAGTATTGAGTATGTAAGTCGCTTTGGATAAAAACATAAAAGTAACATGTAACGTATGGAGGAAAAAAACGGAAGAGGAAGACAGCTGACGATCTTCAGTCATAGTTCAATCAGTAAACTCTTTTTAGGGTGCAGATATGTTTTATTTTAATTGTATTTTTTTCCTTCAAATGTGCAGAGGACTACCCAAGTGCTGTGTTTAATTTATTTTAAAGTAGGCCTGTGTATTTTTTTTAATTCTCCTTATAAGAGTTATTTGTTTCTTATTAGAGGTTAACAGTTTTATAATGTAATACATAATAAATGAAAAAAAACTGTAGTTTTTGTCTATGATATAACAATAAATACAACGTTATAAGCTATCAAATATGTTTTGCGGCTCCAGACAAAACAAATTGTTGGAAAAGGGGGCAAAATGGCTCTTTTGGTCAAAAAGGTTGCAGCCCCCTGGCTTAGGTGTACTCATAGCTGCAATGTAGGTCTTTATATCACTTCAACAGTAGTGTATTATTTAAGCCAGCTTCAAATGGCCTCCTGCAGCAAAAACATATACCAATAATAAACGTTTTATAATAATTGTATCACATTATTCTGTAACACATATTAGCAACCCAACTTATTGCTAGGAAGTAACCAATGTTTGTACATTTTTTTTGTTGTTATGTTAAGTATTAATCAGGCCCCCAGTGTAATCTAAACTATTGGACTGTAGAATCTTGTCACTTTTAGTTTTTCCATAATAATATTGTATGGTGTCTTTCAATTATATATTTACAATTCTGACAACAATGATGTATTACATACCAGTGTAAAAAAGGAAATGATTTATGTAGAACTCTCCCTCCATTTGTATGCCATTAAAGCCTATTTGATGAGGGTTATCTGATTATAGTGTGCATGCTCCTCTTCACTTTTTATGACCATGGTTAGTAGCAACTCCTGGTAATGTATCACATTGTTTCCATTTGTGCTCCCAGGGCAACACACCCTTCCAGCCACAAACATAAGTGTGTCAGCACGTCAGCACTTCCCTTGCACACTGTATATATAGCACAATTGATAACTGATTGCATCCTGTGCCTTGAATTAAAGTTTGTGTACTTTTGAAATACCTGCACTATGCTATGATTTAGACGCTATGAGAAACACAATAATAATGCCCAAGGATAAGAGCCACGTACAGAAAATTCCAAGAATTGACCAATCTCTGAGTCCCAAATGGAGGCAATTTTTACCACAGGCTTATTTTTTTCGTTGCAATTTTGCCTGTAAAGCTAGTAATAAAAATAGAAGTGTGCCACAGAATGTTAGGAGGATAGCAAACAATGTTGCAGAACTGACAAAAAGAGAAGATGGGATTGCTTTAACATTCCCTTCCTGACAAATACAAAACAAACATATTTTCAGTAGTATGGTGGCAATAACTCTTTTACTCTTTGGAGGAAAAATAAATCCCTTATTAATTTTACCACTCACTTGGGTTTATACCACTGTTTGAACATATGTAATACACTGTGAATCTGGGTCATAGGCAAGTTTATAGTGGGATAGAAGCCACATATGGCAGATGTTTTCACTATCAAACCTGGCCAAGAAATACTACTTCAAAGCTGGAACACAGAGTGTTAGGACTCGTGTTATTAGCGTTGTTGGCTCATTACTTGGCACCTCAAAGCAAACAACAGCCAACCGAGATGAGGGTTACAGTTACGGAATGACACCGTTAGGCTTAAGATACTGTTGTATCTTGTATGTGACATTTCCAAACATGGATCATGTCTAACAAATAGGAACAGCCTTGGACTTTTTGGTCAATACCTTCCTACCGTTATAAACGTATATATATATATATATATATATATATATATATATATATATATATATATACAGTGGGGCAAAAAAGTATTTAGTCAGCCACCAATTGTGCAAGTTCTCCCACTCAAAAAGATGAAAGAGGCCTGTAATTTTCATCCTAGGTATACTTCAACTATGAGAGATAAAATGACAAAAAAAATCCAGAAAATCACGTTGTCTGATTTTTAAAGAATTTATTTGCAAATTATGGTGGAAAATAAGTATTTGGTCAATAAAAAAGTTCATCTTAATACTTTGTTATATAGACTTTGTTGGCAATGACAGAGGTCAAACGTTTTCTGTAAGTCTTCACCAGGTTTTCACACACTGTTGCTGGTATTTTGGCCCATTCCTCCATGCAGATCTCCTCTAGATCAGTGATGTTTTGGGGCTGTCGCTGGGCAACACGGACTTTCAACTCCCTCCAAAGATTTTCTATGGGGTTGAGATCTGGAGACTGGCTAGGCCACTCCAGGACCTTGAAATGCTTCTTCCACTCCTTTGTTGCCCAGGCGGTGTGTTTGGGATCATTGTCATGCTGAAAGACCCAGCCACGTTTCATCTTCAATGCCCTTGCTGATGGAAGGAGGTTGTCACTCAAAATCTCACGATACATGGCCCCATTCATTCTTTCCTTTACACGGATCAGTCGTCCTGGTCCCTTTGCAGAAAAACAGCGCCAAAGCATGATTTTTCCACCCCCATGTTTCACAGTAGGTATGGTGTTCTTTGGATGCAACTCAGCATTCTTTCTCCTCCAAACATGTCTAGTTAAGTTTTTACCAAAAAGTTCTATTTTGGTTTCATCTGACCATATGACATTCTCCCAATCCTCTTCTGGATCATCTAAATGCTCTCTAGCAAACTTCAGACGGACCTGGACATGTACTGGCTTAAGCAGGGGGACACGTCTGGCACTGCAGGATTTGAGTCCCTGGCGGCGTAGTGTGTTACTGATGGTAGCCTTTGTTACTTTGGTCCCAGCTCTCTGCAGGTCATTGACTAGGTCCCCCCGTGTGGTTCTGGGATTTTTGCTCACCGTTCTTGTGATCATTTTGACCCCACGGGGTGAGATCTTGTGTGGAGCCCCAGTTCGAGGGAGATTATCAGTGGTCTTGTATGTCTTCCATTTTCTAATAATTGCTCCCACAGTTGATTTCTTCACACCAAGCTGCTTACCTATTGCAGATTCAGTCTTCCCAGCCTGGTGCAGGTCTACAATTTTGTTTCTGGTGTCCTTTGACAGCTCTTTGGTCTTGGCCATAGTGGAGTTTGGAGTGTGACTGTTTGAGGTTGTGGACAGGTGTCTTTTATACTGATAACGAGTTCAAACAAGTGCCATTAATACAGTTAACAAGTGGAGGACAGAGGAGGCTCTTAAAGAAGAAGTTACAGGTCTGTGAGAGCCAGAAATCTTGTTTGTTTGTAGGTGACCAAATACTTATTTTACCGAGGAATTTACCAATTAATTCATTAAAAATCCTACAATGTGATTTCCTGGATTCTTTCCCCCCATTCTGTCTCTCATAGTTGAAGTGTACCTAGGATGAAAATTACAGGCCTCTCATCTTTTTAAGTGGGAGAACTTGCACAATTGGTGGCTGACTAAATACTTTTTTGCCCCACTGTATATATATATATATATATATATATATATATATATAATATATATTATATATAATTGAATTTGCAATGTAATAGTATATATTATAACATTATTGTTATTTTCAATGGCAATTAAATGGTGAAAGAACACACTTCCAATGTTTTATGTTGTTTGTCTTTTTAAGGAAATGCTCTCTTTTGTTTGGACTAACTTGTCCATAATCATCAGCATTCATGCATAACAATAAGTTCAACATTTTAAAAGCTGGCTGTAGCACAATTACTTTTTGGTAGGTTCATAAAAAGTGACATTTCTGAGGGCATGGACGTCATGAAATGTTTAAAGATTAAAACAAATGTTTCCAAATGAGACAGAAGATTAATCTGCTAACCAAACCTTGCCAGTCTTATCCCTTCTTTTTCTTGAGTGCACCACCAGTTGACCTGGTATTGGCTCACTTGGCCGTGCTCTCCCTCTCCCCCCACCTCTCTGCTGCCTTGCCTTCAGACTCACTAGGCTGTGGGCATTTACTGGAAACAGCGCAGCATGAATAATTAGTTATTTTTCAAACATTTGGCTGCCTCAGCCTCAAGGGACTTATACCTCTTCTATCTTAGATTTTCAGCTCCACCATTATGTTTTTCTTTCACTTTTTGTTTCTCAGTCTTGCTTCACTATTTCTCTAAGTGTCACCAAGCAGGAATGGGAAAAGGGCCAGAGAAAGTAAGAATGGTCAAACCAAAAGTAACTGGCTGGGAGAGAGAGGCTGACTGACATTATATCCAAACAGCCTCCAACCAGTTATAGAATAAATCACAAAAGTGTCATTACTTGTCAGAAAACAGGTCTCTGCTGCTTTAATGCTGCTTATGGTTAAGGTCTTATTGTTGTTAATAATTGTATCTCACCATTGAGCCTCTTCTCTTGTTACCGATAACAGAGGTCTGTTTGAAATATGCACTTGCACTAACCAAACTGGGGAATAATAGACATGTAATTGGATGTTTAAAACTGAGCGGCAATCATGTTGTGATAATTGCAATCATCATGTCTTTATCTCTCTTTTTCTTCATAGAAAGTGAAGAGTTTGGGCCAGTTTTTATCCATGAGCCTGGCGATGTTATCTTTCCTTTGGATTCTGATGAAAAGAAAGTCATGATGCACTGTGAAGCACGGGGGAATCCACCGCCCACATACAGGTGTGACATATATCTGTCTCTGTTCTGATTGCTCTTGTTCCAATACAGCTCATTAGCACAGCATTACTCACATAAAGATCCTATTCTTGCTATGTTTTCCAGCTGGTACATCAATGGGACAGCATTGAATGCAGAGGCAGACTATCGCTACAGCTTTATTGATGGAAACTTAATTATTACCAATGCCAGTGAGATCAGAGACTATGGGAGGTACCAGTGTAAAGCAGAGAACAGCTTCGGGAACGTCCTGGGTCGAGAAGCTCTTCTGCAGTTTGCATGTGAGTAGACTCTCTATTTATTAATTCAAACATTGCTACAAACTAATAATATGTCGTTCTCTGTACAGAAGCGTGTGGCCCTGCGTCCATGTTGGAAAAGTGTATGTTTTCCTTTTGTTAGGCGGTTGAAGTATATGGCTCTCAAATAAAACAAAAGATCAGCTGAAAGCTCTTTGTCTCTCCGAGTTAAAATAAACCTGTTTGGTTTCAGGCATAAATAAACACTTGGATGTCTACAGTAAGATTTGAGTTCCCATCGGCTCAATCTGATACTGTTGGGTTGCACTGCTAACAGGGTATGTGCCCTCAAAGGCCATGTCTCAATGGTAAATGAGGGCAAAAAGCACATTTCTTCCCCCAGTAATTCTCTGGCCTAACTCCAAAACATCATCACAGGCTAAGGCGGCACACACACAGACCAGGGTTACTGTGCTCAGAGGGAAATGCAATGTTGGTTTTCTCTAGTATTTCCTCTAGAGCAATGACCATAATTGCCTTGTTGGTATGTCTTCAGGGAGCATACTCTGCACACTCCTTGAAATGTTGCTAAAAGTAAAGGACGTGGTCTCATGTGTTGTTATGGGGACTTGCCGTCATTACAGGAATTACTTAGAAAACAAATGGCTGGAAAAGTCTGAAACAATGTGAAGAGAAAAAAAGGAAATGGATTTCTGCTTTATAAAAGCACTTTTCTCTGCAGGCTAACACAACAAAAGTTGTTGTTTTTTTTGTCTTAGTTTGTTTTCCTTCACAAAGTTGCATGATGAAAAAAAATCAGAGGAAGAGTTCAATTAAATATAAGCAAGACTCCGTTGGCACTTGGCAGCAGAAACGTCCAGATGGTAATGCTATGACACACGCTTCAAAATATAAAAAAGTGATGCTAGTTTCTGAGGGACAGAAGCTGTACCTCAACATTTACTCTTATCTGTTCTCTCAACTATCCAGATCCCTTCCTCCCCCTCTCTCGACTCAAGTTGTCACATTTTTATGCAAAAAAATGAGATTAGTCTTTTCTTCTGATCATTTAACTTGGAGCCTAGAAATGAGCAATAATACATAGACACTCATTTATCAGTTTAAACATCAAGCTGTGACACAGGCAACTATTTTTAGTTTTGCATAAATACTGTGCATTTGCTTCACACTATATCATCCACCAGATTCAAAAAGGGGATATGTTTTATGGTAACAATTCCAATGCACCTTATTTACTGTGCATTTCACTTGATGAAGTTTACAATCCTGTAGTTTCTTTCCACTTCTTTATCCGTCACCAAGGTGACGGCAGTATACACAGGTGAGGATTTCGCAATTTTGTGTTGTTTTTTCATCACGCCCCCGGTGTGTGAAGGCCTTTAGTCTGGCACATTAAGATGCAGCACCTGTAATGGCTGCCTGATCCTTGTTCCAAAGAAAGCTGAATACATTAGCGTTATCAAAACCACCTTTTTCAAATCCAAATCATTTATTTTTTCTCTGTTTACTCCAAAACAATATTCGCCTCTAGTAAATGTGGACTCTACAGACCATTCTTCTAAATCTGCCAGACAGAATCTTGGTCTAAGCTTATGAAGGCTTACGCAGAGGGTGTGTTTGGGGTTGATTGGCAGGTGTGTCAACTGAGATGATGGCCACTTGTTTGTCACACATCAGCTTCACCCAGCCCACCTTTCCACAAAAATTGCATGTTCCAATGACAGACAGGCCAGTCAGTATCCTTTCATTGAGGGAATGACAGGTTGTTTTATGAAGAGTTGCAGCACACACAGGTCCAAGGTCGCACAGCAGACATCTCAGATAATCTGCTATAAAATGATATCATTAATATTCCTCTCTGTAGCTAAAACATATAATTTCCATGAACTGCTGCACATAATAATTTTGTAGCCACAGCCCTAAATAGCACTAACTGAATAAACATCTCATACTAATGTGTCGGCAGCATCTCACCAACTGTTGAGATATGAAGGACCAGATGCTCTGTGTAATAGAGCGGCATAGTCTCCTCTTACTGGTAAAATCATAATTTGTTCTATTTGGGGTTATAGTTTAAATACCATATGTAAAACAGATTCAAATTTACGAAATAAAAGATGTGTATCAGTGGAAATATAATCATTTCTGATTGCAGGGTAAATCTGTATATTATGTCTTCTATCCCTGAAAAATGCAAAATGCTGATGTTTTGTATCAGGTTTTACAGAAAATGTGCAAGTTTATACATTGAATTCACATTATTTTGATTTAAAAAACATATATCGTTCAATAAACTTAACATCAGCGCCCACTAGTTGCCTCTTAAACGTCCCTTAGCTCTATTCAGAAAACCTGTGGAGTAATTTCATTCCATGACCAAATGTATTTCCCTATAATTGGCTATTACTTGTGGGAAAGACACATCTGTGTGACATTTTCTTCAGCCTCATGTGGTACAAATATTCAACAGCATCAATGTTTAATAGTCTCACTCTCAGGCTACTTTTCTTTTAAATGTGACCCTTCAGAAGGCTAGCCGCAGAAACAAAGAGAGGTGCCCTGCAGCACACATTTGGATGCAGAAGCTTCCCTCTCTCTTTCAGCATAACAAATGTTGGGCATTTATCACCCAGCGTGGAGCTCAACTTTTTCCTCCCTTTTCTCGTTGGCACTGCACATTTTCATGCATTGACACAGGTGTGGACTGCTTTATCTTGTTTGGATTCACATGGGCAAGTAATTGTATGCCTTTGTATTGTTAATACATTAGATATAAATATTAGTATGTGTTCAAGGAGTCAACAGGCTCCTTGTAACTTGATTTTTATTTTGGGAACATTACATATCAAATTAATATTTTCTATATGACATGCTTATTTGTAGAGTTATGAAGTAAACATTATGCGTGTTTCAGGATGGGTTCTGCCCAAATATATACAGCTTAATATATTGAATATTATAGTTTTAGCTAATTTACCTGAATGTGAGGTAAAGTAAGGGGTATACACACAATGATTTTGTTTTGATTTGTTTAGCAATGACTGGCTTGTGTGCATTTTTCTTGTTGAATATTGAGTATATTACTAGTAAGTTATAAATATTAGTGAATAGTTTAAGATTTTGTCTCAGTGTTTAAGATTATGTATTATATTAATCCTTAAAGGTAGGGTAGGTACATTTGAGAAACCGGCTCGAGATACACTTTTTGTTATATTCCATGGAATGCTCTTAACATCCCGATAGCAATGAATATCTTAAATAGTTTGACAACAAATCCATAAACAAATGTCATCTGTGGAAGCCGTAGTACTGTAAAAAGCACGACCAATCATTTTAGCCGGCCTGGCTAAAATAACTGGATGGCCTACCTGCCTGTCAGCATTCCATCTGTGCACAAACTTATCTCGTGCCCTCATTGGTCAACCCTGTCTCCTAAAAATTACGTTCCCACAGAACTAAACTGCATTCTCAATTACGTTTAGCTAGAAACTTATTTTCTCCCACGTTACGTTAGTTATTAACGTATCTTAAATACGTTTATTTTCTACTTAACTTTGCCATTTATTGTCTTGGTTATAATAATGATAATAGTCATTTATAAATATCATTTTAGAGCACACATTTGAAATCAGTAGGCGAGGCTGTAATTTCACCAGCTGTTACTCTCATGAGTGAGGCAGAAAATAATAGTTTTAACATGCCAAAAAGCTGCTGTGTCGTTTATTGCACCTCAAACATTAAAACAAACCCAGAGTTAAGTGTTTCTGTACTTCCTCTAAGAAGAAAGGACAGTAACAGAAGAGCTCTGTGGCTTCAGGCTTGATCGCCGTTCAAATGACAGCGTTGGTTTCCCCAAAAGTGGGCGGGGCTGTAAAGTGACGTAGATTTTACTCATCTATTATTCAAAACCATTCTATTTCTAATGTAAATTACATGCAAGTGTTTTTTCCTTCTAATTTGTTATTCTTTTCTAAATAACACACTGTTATTTACTCAACAATAACACATAATTATCCTTGTTTTTATTTATTCGTTTAATTCTATAATCTTGGGCTTTTTAGCATGCTTTTTAGCCGTAAATAAAGTCACCGGAAACCGACGTAGGCCTATAAGGGACATTTCGGACGATACACACCATAAACCCACTGAACAGATTACCCAAGATCCTTAGCTTGAAGCTCGTTGATTGGATGTTTTAGCCGCAATGCATGTTGGGATATGATGTTAATGTGGTATGTTATCCGAAAAAAAATGTAAAAAATAAAATAATACTTTATTCCGAGTGTTCTTGCTTTTCTCTTTGGAAGTCATCACATAACGGCATTGTAATACATGGTTCGGCTGCATTACATATTACACATCTGCCGTAGTTCTTTATTTATAGAGCCCTGATGAGAAGACTTCTGGACAAACTTGAAGAACTGCTGCCAAAACTGAATATGTGACTTGGATCATATATATATATATATATCAACAATTAAACAACATCTTGCATTTCTTTTCACAAAATATGTCTCCTTGCAGTATCAATATTAATTTGGCTGACTTTTATATTTGATCCAATTGGTAGATAGGTTATATTTACACCATAACTTGTAGTTTTTAAAGATATTACTGATTTTATTTGAAATATAAGAATGTAAATACTGAGTTGAGAGAAAAGTCAGGGGATTTGGGTGATGGGAGACATCTATGGAATCACAATTTCAATAGCTTACCATTAAATGACAGATATACCTTTCTGTCTGTGATGTTTTACAAATCAGATATTAATGTGTAGAAGTAAAACATGAGAAATAGTATAGCAATTAGTAGTATAGTATTAGTATGCTGTGTGTACCTTGTGTGCACCGCCTAGTGGTTATTTTTGTTGAATAATGTTATTTGATGAACAAAATATTAAGAGTACATACTTTCATAGGGGGAAAGTAGAAGGTCAAAGATAGAAATATAGAATATAAAAAATCAAGAAGATACTGTAAGTGATCTCTACAATAAAACAGTTTAGTGCTGGATGTAGCCTACAAAGATATTAATATGAGGATGTGCAAAACAGGCAAACTAATTAACCTTTATTAACACATTAAAGAATACTTTAGGTTAAGGTCTTCTTTCAAATAACAAAAAAGCTTTGGGGGTATCTATCTACAGATAAATATTAAGCCTGACAAAATACTTAACGTCTAATATATTGCTTTCCTGCAATGTTAACTATGTTGAAGCACTTATTTTAACTGATATTATACACATTAATTATACTCTTATGTATGTAGATAGTATAATACATTTGCAGAATATGACAGTTTAATGGTGGAGGTACACACATATTGATAGATGTCTTGTAATGCACTGTTGAGGAACCTGTGACCCAAGTTTTTCATTCATTGCATAACTACACCGTAGTTGTGTATATGATACTGTATGTCAATAAACCTTATAGTAGAGCGGATAACCATGAAATTGTGCACTTTTTGAAAGAAACATGAAACTTCTACCATAGTTAGTTTATACCATGAGGTTTATTTTCAGATGTGGAGGGAAGTCAGATTTGACCTCTGAGGCCCGGGAGAGGTCAAATCCAAGATGGCCGCCAATAATACTCAAAAATGCCTCACTTTGGAACCAAACACTGTAGAAAAACACTTAAGGTGTCATTTCCCACACATTTTAGGGTGCCCATTCTGTTGGTGATACCTTTGAGACCAATAGAATTCAAGAAAATGCATTTAGATCAATGTGGAGGTCAAATAATGCAAACATAGGGTGGTGAACGATGCAAAAAGGTAGTTTATTTTCAAAATAATAACAGTAATGATAAGGTTAATAATGATGTCAATAACAATAATAACAATGCCAATAACAACAGTCATTGAAATAATAAGTAATTTTTTAACTGATTTATTATTTAACTTTTTAATCATCATCAAGGGACGGAGAAGTGGTTAACAACACCACAGTCCTTTCATGTCAGGATCACATATTGGTAGTGATCAAAAATCTTAACAGTCCCCAGAACAAAAGCAGAGATCTGTACACTTAAGTGCAGCTTTGACACATGAGCACCGTCCAGTGCACCCTTTCTGACAGTTACAGCGGATCAGCTCATGGCAAGACTTTGCTGCTTCAGGGAGAGTTGTCCAGAGTGGCTGCCACCCAGTGGTTTCTTTTGTCCAGCCCCAATCAGATGGCTCTGGCATCTCTGGGTCCAGGACCAGTGACTGGTTCCAAACGTTAGCCTGAAAGCAAGTACGCTTGATGTGCTGTTTGAGGGCAGCCTGGGTTGGAGGGATGTTTTCTAAACTCCTGGACTTCTGGGAGAAAAGCTGTTTCCTGGCATCATTCACTTCCATGCACTCACTCGTTCGGTCATACATGAGCACCACGAATCTTTCCAGCAGTAACATGGAATCTTCACTGACCTCACTTGGCATGCACAGGAGTTCCTGGAAAGCATCACTGACCTCTGGGAAAGACTTCCATCTCTCCCAGGCAATCTTCTTTCCACGGCCAGCAAATGCAGACACGGTGTCACATCCAGTGAAAGCGTGAAAGACAGGGAGAGTCAGGCATTGGATAGGAGTCATTGTGGCAACCATTTCATGAATAGCGATAAACCGGAAACTCGACCCAACACCAAAGGAAACCCACAGTTCATCGGGAGCTATTTTGCTAAAACAAGCCACTGCCAACACCACCACATCTGTATCAACGGTACGTATGGTCACCTTCTTACAACCTTTATGCACAGCGTCTGCCACATGCAGAAGTAGCCGGGTGTCTGCCTCTTCTTGTGAACATGGGGCAAGGCAGGTCACACATGAATCGGCAGGAGAGCAGAGGACTCCAGTTCCATCTGTTGCATACAGTTCCTTGCCCTGTGCTACTGGCAGACTTACGGCTTCTCGGGCCAGGAAGGAAAATAACTCTGTTTTGTTTTCATCACATCGAAGGAAGTCTTTCCAGTTCTTGGGCATCACAGTAAGGGGAGCCACCCTTTTCCTCTTGCCATTTCCCCTCTTCTGTCTTGTTGAAGCTTTCAGGTTGGCAGATAGGTATACATCCCAGACAAGGTCAACACGGATGCTTACCTCTAGTTGAGCAGAGATGTATGGTATGAACACTGTTTCTCCATACTCTTGAAATGTTCTTGATAACTTTGGATTCAGCATTTGAACCACAGCTGCACCATCTAGAATTACTGCATCAGTCTTAGGAACACTCTTGATTTCAAGCAGATTTGACTCCAGGCAGCGAAGCAGATCTGCTTTAACCCCGAACCGAAGTTTTCCTCCACTTGACAGAGCTGGAGGTGCTGCCTGGTTTTCGTGGGAAAAGAAGTGGTTGATGTCTCCATCTCGTGTTTGACATGAGATGTACAGCCTTGAAAAAAGACCACAGTCAATCTTCAATGCAGCGAGTTGTGCTTTCTCTTTTGATTTGACCTTCACAGGTGGTCTGCTGAATAGTGGCAACTTTTTTTTTGGAAGAGGGTGTGTGATAGGTGTTTTACACCTTTCCAGCCTTTGGGTCACAAACTCGGTGTACTGCTCCTCACCAATGGTATAAATCCTTCTTACAGTATCAGCAACTTGGGTATCAACGATGTCTCTTGTGTCAATGACTAAAAGATCTTGGCTGTGTTCTAGAAATGGATTCCCCATCTCTTCCAGCACCGTGACAAGTGCCTTAACCTCCTTCAGGAATGTGGCTTGCACTCCAGGTTGCTGGTCATGGTGTCTAGAGTCACTGGGTCCATGCTGTTGGTGTGTTGCCTGTTCTTCAAACTCTTTAGTGATCCTGGCGATTTCTGGTCCTGCTACCATCCAGCGTCTGAGTGCTTCTGGATTGCCAGTCAGTCCGATAGCCCCACCAGAACCTTTGACCATGGCATTGTTCTGTTCATGGCACTGGTCAAGTGCCATGGCAGAGAACTGGTTGCTGGTTTTGTGCACCACGAAATGTCCAGACTTGAATTCTGCCAGGACATCTGGGTGTCTGTCCGCAAGAGTCATCATATCACGGATGTGTACGGGAAGCCATCTGCTGTAGTGTGTGTGATCCAGGGCGAACATCCAGGGCATGATCTGTGTTAGGGATTCCACGTACAGCTGGAAGTTGCCTTCACGAATGGACCTCATGTACCGCAAAACGAGAAGCTGCAATGACAGGGTCTTATGCCAGTAGTCAAAGTGAACACTAGCCTTTGCTTGTTGTATGCACCACTCCTCAAAAGATAGACTGTCAGGTGGCATGGCATCTGTATCATCAGATATGCAATTTTCATTGTATGCTCGTTGCAGTAGTGTATAGAGGCTTGCAGCTGTGACCTGGTGTGCATGGCGGGTCTTGGTGACATGTTTGGCATGTATGAAGGAATTTGCTGTTCCAGAACTTGCAATATCAGCCTGGACCAGAGCATTGGTCCAGCCACTGTCTTCTAGCCAGTCTCCCAGCAACTTCAACATAGCCATTTCGATGTGTAGACCACCAAACATGATCACAAAGTGATCTTCTCCATAAGTGTCTGGCCAGGTCCACTGTACTTGTTTAGCGAGAGCATACAGTGGTTGGTCAGCAGCAATGACAGGAATCTGACCAGGGTTCACATGTTGAATTGCTCTTTTTACGATTTCCATAGAGTGCCGAATCATTGCTACTGAATGTGCATTGTCAAGAAAGAGAGGTAATAATGCATTGATTGCTGCAGGAGGGATGACGGCATGGTGAACACAGGCATGGTAGGCAGACCACGATATCATGCCATCAATGGCTGACGTTTCAACAGCTGTCTTGACTTTTCTGAGCCATGCATATTCATCCTCTGTGGCGGCTGTAGAAACTAGGAGGGTGGAGGGTCTCACAGGACCTTGTACAGGTGGCACACTAAATTCCTTTTTGTGGAGGGAAGCTGGTGGCACGACTGTGTATGATGTTGGCAGAGGTTTCACTGACTTGGTGGAAGAGCCATCTTGACTAATCACTAGTACACCACGATCAGTTCCGCTTTGTGTGTGTGATGGATGCTGCATTAGTGAGATTCCAGTGCCGTGGAAGGAATCTTTGGCTGTTGCAGAACTTGGGTTATGGTCTATATTGTCCACAGCTCCTGTTGTGAACAGTCCATTACGCAACTTTGGTGGGCACACAATATCTTCCATCCTAAATTGCTGGCAGACACCATTGGCAATGTTTGATGTGACTTGCAGCAGCCTGTCATAGGAAACACACAATCCCAGGTTGAACAGTGTGTCAACTAACCCCCTACTTCGTGTAACTGCATGGATCTTGAGGGACAGATATAGAGGGAGTGGAGTTTCTCGGGTGTGCCTTGTACGTGCTGAGCTTGGTGAATCCATGTTCCGTGCCTGCTTCTTACTGTTAAAGACCATCAATTGGGAGATTGTTAGGGCAGGTTTTGTGGTGGTCTGATGCTTAATGTTTGTACCATCAAGTACCATGTTGACGAGAGCCAAGAGAGATGGTGGCACAGCCCTCTGCTGGCAGTTTTCTTGGAATGATCCGTCAGAAGAGAAAGACGAACCAAAGATTTCTTTGCGCACTACTTGTGCTGCTCGCATTAAGTGCATGGCATCACTGTCAGTTTGACAGGCTATCATGAGAGCTGGTCCAATGTCATTCTCAAAACTCAGAAGTGTGTCTCTTCCTTGTGAATGTGCCCTCAGATGTGGAAGCTCAGAAAGCAGTCGTTCTTTCAGTCTGGTGGTGTGAATCCGTTTATCTACAGTCAGACCAAGTTGTTCCAGCCTGGTCTTGTACAACTGAGCGATGTCAGTCAATTTCAAGACAGGGGAAGTGTTCTCATCACTGTTCTTGTCTTCCAGATATGCCACTAACTGTGCAAAGGCTATGCCATGTAGGCAAGTATCATCTCCATCATTGTGTTTAGATGCAGCCTGCCTGGCTTTGTTGTACAATGAAGACAGACAGCGATGATGGTACTTGGCCTCAATGGCAATCATGTCACCCTCTGCGAGCTTGGCCAACAGAGCAGTGTCCTCAAGCTCAAGGGCACACTTCCTCACATTTCTGTCAATGTTGTAGGTTGATGCATTATGCAAACCTGAGGAACCTGCAGCAGGCTCATTGCAAAAGAAGCAAGTAGGTTCTGTGGACTGTGAATGGCTGTGGGCAGATCGCGTGTGTACAGATGAGGTACTTTGTTGTTGTGCTGTAGTTAATTTCCCCCGACTTAGCTCATCATATGCTTTTTTGTTGAATTTTAGCCGACATCTCTTGTGCCACTCTGCCTTGTGTCTCTTCAAAGTGGATTCTATGCCATCTCCATCATCTAATCGCTCCAGGTTGAGGTCCATTGGCATATGCTGAAGGGTATGGAACCGGAGAAGGTCTTCTGTGAGGGATACATAGCCACTACCAACAGACTGTTTATATTTGTTTCTGAGAGGACACTGTAAAGGTTCATCTGTTTTGACTTGACAGAGGACACAAATGTCCCAGTTAGTGCTGGGGGGTGGCTTGGATTGCTTGGATAACGAGGGCTGGGTAGGGACCATCAAGCTGTGACGCTTTGACATGGTGAGGGTTAAAATTCCAGCAAGACGTGGGAATCTGAAAAGATAACAATTTAACATTGTATTAAACACTGTTGTCATTGTGTCATTCGGTTTTTGTAGGGTTAGGTTAAACCAAATGACACTTAATGACAATGATATGACATATATGTGTCATATATATATGACATTGATATAATGTTTATGACATGTTCGTGACATGTCCGTGACTGTGTTTTGTTACTGTTATGACAGGTAAAATGTTACCCAAATTTGACATAATAACCAAGTTGACATCTCTAGAAAATACTCTGTTCAATCATTAAACTACTCAGCTCAAACAGAAATGTTCCAGACTGTCTTCTACTTAAGCTAGGATAATTATTTTGATCACGCTAGCTAGCTAGCTAGCTAGCTAGGAGTTTTCCTTGCTAGCTAGCAAGGAAAACTCCTTCCTGGCTACAGTCAAATTCAATACATTCGCATTCAAAGGCATATATTAATATTAATATTGTTTTTAATAATATTGTTTGTTCATAGTCAATCTTTTTACCTGTTAGAAATGTCCGAAGTGTCAGAAGTGGCATTTCTGAATACTTCTCACCATGTTGTCTAGCAACAACCCCTCGAATAAGTAGGCTACTGAAGCTTTAGAGCAGGGGGTTTTCAACCAGTGGTCCGCGGTGGTATTGCAGGTAGTCTGTGGAAATGGTCTAGGGGGGTCAACTGCTGATAAATCTGTGCTGAGAATGCATACAAATATCCACACACCCCATGAAATAATAACTTATAACTAAATAATACTGAGACTACAAAGAAATCAATTGAAGAATGTTCTTGGGTACATAAAAAATAAATATTTTGATATATTTTTACCTTGACTTTAACATAAATGCATTTTCTTGAATTATATTGGTCTCAAATGTATCACCAACAGAATGGGCACCCTAACATTTGTGGGAAATGACACCTTAAGTGTTTTTCTACAGTGTTCGGTTCCAAAGTGAGTCAGTTTTGAATATTATTGGTGGCCATCCCCGATTTGACCTCTCCCGGGCCTCAGAGGTCAAATCTGACTTCCCTCCACATCTAAAAATAAACCTCATGATATAAACTAACTATGGTAGAAGTTTCATGTTTCTTTCAAAAAGTGCACAAATTCCCTTGATTTGAGGGCTTAACCGCTGTACTATTAGGAAATCTTGAAATCTTAAAAGGAATGTGCAAAATAGCAATTATATACAGTTTTTAATTAACTATTTGTAGAGAATAATGAGTAATGAATACTTTATAGAGATCTGCAGATAAATGTTTAGTCTTCTCAAGCACCAACTATCAAATATCTCTCCTGATTGTTGGCACTTGACAATCACCTTTCCCTGAATTTTACTCAGGTGTAACTAAAGTCTGTTTTAAGGGTTGTTTATATTTCACATCATTAATCACAATCTGCAAAGTAACTAAAATAAATGTAGTGGAGTAAAAATACCAGGTTAACCTCTGAATTGTAGTGGAGTAGAATTACAAAGTAACAATGAGCTGTCATGTGGGTATATATTAATGCTGCCCATTATGGATACAAGCCATTTTCATCCATTTAGTAATTACATGTTTTACATTTGTACACACCAATTTGTTTCCTATTGCCTAAACTTCCAGGGCTGTAGGCCTGCACAGTTTAATACTGTCAACTTCTAATTTTGGGAAAAACGAAAAAGTCTTTTAAAACTACAATTCCCAGTAGAGACGTGCCATAGAGAACATGTTGCGAAACACAATAGCCAGCATGTGTAGTTCTTGGGGGGCGTTTGAGTCCAGTTTTGAATAGTCCGCCGTTGTTTCGTTCCATTTCAAAGAGCTTGACGCTCGGCGTAACCTTGGCGCACTGCCACTCCAACATCCAATCCCAGAGCTTGAAGATTAATCATGGGGTTTGTCAACGGGACTGTAGTCCCAAATGATAGCTGGGGATAATGGGTAGTGTAGTGTCTTCGGCCATCCTAAACTGAATTTTTTTCCGGATATCATATCGCATTAACGGCCCGTCCACACACAGGCATGAAAAAAATCTTGATGCTGGGCCTGTCTGAAGCTTGGCGATTTTTTGCGACCAACAACCAATCACATGAATCTCCCGCCCCCGACATACAAAGCAATAGCAATGTTAAAACGAAGTAAACTGGATATAAACTCCCCAAACAGGCGAAAACCTACAGTACCAGTTTTACCCACTGTCTCTGCCACCTCCCTCCATGCCTGGTTCCTCCGGTTTGTATCCCGGTAAATAGTTCTGGTCGTAAAGAACCGGGTGATTTGCTACCGTAATTTCTCGTTTGGAATATGAGGAAATGAACTCTGGCTCTCCGAGCTTGCACGCGGTTTGATTGGCTAGCGCTTGTACTGGCGGGATTTGCATAAACAGGATTTGATTGGCTGATGCCAGCTTCGAAAGCATCGGGAGCATCAAAAGTTGAACATTGCTCAACTTTTGATGCTCACGATGCTTGCAAAGCCATGCTCCGCTCCCCACAATGCAGTTCGGCGAAGATTAAAAATCTTCTACGTCACCCCATTCAAGTGAATGGGCGAAGCTTTGAAAGATTTTGTTCATGCCTGTGTGTGGACGGGCCGTAACAACACCACATCTGGCGTCACAGAGATCTTCTGTTACGGCCCGTCCACACAGCGTTTGTGTGTGTTGGAGGAGGGGCTCTGTGAGGAAGTGGCAGATTTTCTCCGATCTTGTATTTTCAAATTCTAGCGATCTTGAGCTGGTTTCTCAAACTTACATACCCCTACCTTTAAATGGAGTATCACATATAAATATTGGAAACATAATTGAGTGCTATTTTCTGCAATGCACCAATATTTTATCACCATCCCCACACCCATGTTATACCATTATGACACCCTTATTTTACACCCAGATTAAGTATTATTAGACCCATGAAAGACCAATTTAACACGTAAACCGTTATTATGCTGTTATTATACCCCTTTTACACCATTATTAAAACCCTCATACACCTATATTGTACCTAATTTACACTATTATTACACTTATATAAGACCCATATTGCACCATAACTGACTGAATGTATACCCCAGGATACTGAACCCATTTAAGGGTTAATCACATTTATTGTGTGTGTTTATAAGACATGTTTGAGGTTTTATGTTGAATTTTTAGTTGAACCTAATCTGAAGGAAAACATTTTTGGTTTAGTTTAGGTTGTCTTGAATTTCTTTTCAACACTGGTTGTAGTCATCCTGCTGCAGCACACCCTCTGGGGTTGAAAAGACAAGCTGTCGAACAGAAAACAGCCCCATTTCATGCTAGCAGTCAACATGTATTAATATAGCACACTTCACAGGCACCAGTCAAAAAGTGTTTCAAAGAAATAAAATCAGATAGAATGAAATATATAATACAAATATACAACACCAGTTAAAAAATTCAAGAGAACAAAGCTCAGACAAAAGTTAAAACAATATATATATATAGACAAAAAAGAAATACAACATGCTACCTGAATGACAGAGCAGATGGATAGTTGGCTGCTTATCAAAATAGTCTACAAGCCTTAAAGGAGATTATTTCAAAGCTTTGTAAGAGTGATGTTGGTATGCAAAAGGTCCATGATGTACACAAACAGTTTAAATATAGTTCTAAACTTAAAGTGAAGCCAGTGCAGAGAAGTTAACATAGGTTTCATATTTGACCATCTGTTGGAGCGTGGTGAGCAGTGCAGGTTTGTTTGTACAGTAGGTTGAGACATGGTTTGGTGTTTTGGTCGTCCCCTTTTAATGCCAACCAGAGGATAGAACAAAGTATATCTGAACAGTGGAACAAGATTTTTTTAGGCAAACAAAAGGTTAGGATTAACTTCCATGAATTGAAATGCACATTGAAATGTTAAAGTTGTAATATTAAAACACAGGGAGCACCATGTTTAGTCACAAAGTAGCCATACCTTTGAGCACATGATACTTTATCGTCTATTTTATTTTACTTATTTGGACCATGATATACAGAATGGACCTCAAGCTTTAGTGAAGAAGTTGTAAAACTAGCGAATTAGACAATATACTCATCAGGGAAATATTTACTGAGGCAATAAACAAGTCAGAAGTAGCACATTTTCCCACAGACTTCAATACAATTATTACAATTTGGTTTGTAACCAGATCCCCTTTAGGATTTTAGAGAGAATGCAAGTGTGGGGCACTTTTGCTTCACTCAAATGTGTAAACTTGGAGGCTGCTGCTTGATTTTATCGTTATGCAGGGAAGGATGAAAGAGATACTCGACATGTAGACTTGCAACAGGATCCTGGAGTTCACAAACAAGGACTGATTAGGTTAACAACAAGGAGAGGAATCTTTATAGATTCCAAAGCTCGACATGATCCCCGAACAACAACCTGGCAAAGAAAGGATTAATGAGCTAATTGTATCGGATGTGTTGGCAGGCAGGGTCAAGGTTAGCAGATATATCCACGTACAGGAAGGTTAACCTGGGACATGGAAGACACAAGGGATACACGGGGAAGAGCCGGGCACAGACCTGTGGGGGATCTGCAGGGCAAAAAGAGAGAGGACCGGCAGGGGTAAGAAAGCTTCTGACAAGTCTCTCTATATATTCCACCCATCGGTTCTGTTCTTTGCTCTAAAGATGTTTCAGTAGGATGTTCTTTTCTCTCTTTGTTTAGAAATGTCTAAGAATCTGAACTCACACTTGGGCTGTTGTTCAGGCGTGACTTTGAAGACAGCAGGCAGAAAGGAGGCCTCTGATCTTCCTCCTAAAAGAGAGTTCCCTCTCTGCAGGCGTGTGTCTGGCTGAGGTTCAGGTATCGAGCCACTCCGAGCAGTACAGTCGTAATGAAATTAATGGGATGCTTTGACTTGAACATTGGGAGACGCACACTTTCTCTCACAAACACACACACACACACACACACACACACACACACACTCACACACACACACACACACACACACACTCACACTCACACTCACACTCACACACACTCACACTCACACTCACACTCACACTCACACACACTCACACTCACAACACATCCTTATAAAATGTTCCACTGATCTGTAAATGCCCATTGATTGAATTAATTCTGATCTTGATATAACTCATTTGCATTGAACACATGCTCCTGTACTTGCTGCAAATTTCATCACGGCCTGTCCGGCTTTTAAACATTTATGCGGAGTTGGCTATACAGGTGAACGAAGATGACAGGGTTCCCAAATGATTACAAAAAAATCATTAATATTGACTCACTTACATAACTGTAGTTTTCAAAGGTAATGCTACAGTAGGTCAGAATCCCTCATCTCCTGGTTCTTAAACATATACCTTTTTTTAATAGATGATATTAAAATAAGAAAGCTTAGATAGATCTGCTTGGCGTTTATTTTAGTTGTTTGCAGTTACGTTTGCTGTTGTCCTTTTATACATTTTAATATTCACTTGACTATCAAGCATCATTGTAGGCTTATATATATATATATATTTATATTTGTGACAATGATATTCAGTATGATTTGAATTAGGCAAGCCTTCTAGGAAGACTAATATGTCCACTATATGTAGCCTGACTGAGTCATTGAAGTGGAGGAATATCTGCTGAAACACACACACTCACATCTGGTAGCTGCCAAGTACAACAGCCGTGTTGTAGGTCACTAATTACAGGTTGATGTAAAAACAATAGTCCTTAGACAGCTGAGGCCTGTACTACGAAGCTGGTTCAACCTAACCCGGATATGTTTGAGTTAGCCGGTTGGCCTAATCCAAAACATACGCGCTCTCGCTAAACTGTCCTACGACGCTGGCTATCAACTCGATCGCTCAAGCCAGCCGTGTCCTATCTAGGTGCGCGTTCACATGAAAGGGGTGGTATTTGGAGCATTCGACCAATCACAAACATGGACAAGCGTACTGACAGCACAGCGTCATACTTCCTGAATGAAAATTCAACTATATAATTAGACAAATATGAAGAAGTTAAACTTTAAACATCCATGACTTAAACACTTTATCCAGGATAAAAGCCACATAGCTGCACCTGCAAGGTGAATACAGCTGGTAAAAGAAAAAGTGTTTGAATGCGTACATTAACAGGTTTATGATATCACTGCCCCGTCTAAGACACGAGTGGATCTGACTTTAATTACATTTGTCTCGAGTGTTTCATCAACTTAATGTGTTGCTTAAAATAATACTTCTGCATACAGTATGTGACACTGTGAATGTTGCACGGCCAGATACGGCTCAGCTGACTCAGATAAGGAAATAAATGATAGATTATGATGTGATATGCCGCGGACTGTACTTGTTACTCTGATCCGGTTACTTATGTTGTGGCAGATATTTAAGTAAGCTTTCTTAACGCTAATGTTATAACAGTCAGATTGCTCTGAAGATGGGAGGTGATATTCTATTAACGTTCACGTTCACGTTCACACAGTCGGTGATTTTTGCCGGCCGTCTTTCCTGCATTTCCTTTCTCCTGTAATATGACTTGATCGCTTTAAACTCCGCACACTGAGCTCTGATTGGTCAGCAGGCAGTGCTTTCACTGAGTTGATCTCTTAGCCTGCAACCTAACCTGGGGGGTATACTACGAAACAGGATTTTCATTTAGCAAGATAACTTCTGGGATTTCCGGTACTACGAAGCTGGTTCACTTTTTAGCGGGCTAGATCCCCATGGTGACTTATCCTGGAACCTAGTCTGTGCTCCGAAGCAGGATAGGTTCCAGGATAAGAGATCAACTCAGCGAAAGCACCACGCCTGCTGACCAATCAGAGCTCAGTGTGCGGAGGAAATACAGTTTAAACTGCCGTTGCAGGAAAGACGGCCGGCCAAAATCACCGCTGTCTGAACGTAAAAAATCAAATAAGCCCACCTTTCATCTGTTTATGCATTCAAGCAACAGCACAGAGACCATTGATCTGCACATTATTTGAACTGGATTTATTTACATCATCAATAACAGAGTATGATAATCACAGTATTCACATAGAGAAATATTGACTTGACTTTCACATATTTCCATACTGTATGACTACACAATTCTCAATGACAGAGAACAAATCATTTACAACACATACATTGCAAGTATATAAATTAAATTAAAATGATCATAAAATACATAAAATATATGTAATAAATACAATTACAAATTATAAAATAAAATGTGCAGTAATTGATCTGCAAATAAAAAAGGGAATATATGATGCAGATGGTAGCCACACTGACACAGAAAGACAGGGTGTTGACAGCTGCTGGTGAATCAATAGGGAACATGGCCACAATCAGCGGCTCTCCATCCCTATACTCTGGTGGCAGGTTGTTAGCACAAATACATCAGCACTAGTCACACACAGCAAATGGGCCAAGATGATGGGATTGAGTATCACAAGGAAGCAGGCCAAGCTGTCAAGGTCCAATATCGAAACGCATTACAATACGGTACACCCCCCCCTGTTTGATTGGAGGCAGCTAACATTGCATTGACAGTCCAATCTGTGGTAAATCAATTTAAGATAAAAGGTTCAATCAATCAAAGTTACATTTTAAATGAATCGGTCTCTACAGTCATTTGCATTACAGGAATGTTAGCTTCGTGTGGTGTTTTAGCATTGTACTCTCTCCGGTGCTAATAATCTGTCTGTTCAGTGTTGGATATTCCTTCTCTCAAGTACAGGAAGTGGTCGGCATGGCGGATTGATTTCTTGTGTGGAGTGAAGGCTTCAAATCCAGATTGTATGACAGGCTACTCTCCTGGTTGAGTCTACTGAGGGAGTGCATTGAACAATTGAACCACATGAAATATTTACTCCTCCTCCACTCTTGTTTTGACAAGGTTAAGGTAATTCTTTTTTTAATGGTTTTAAAGTAAACTTTAGTTTAGTATTGTAATTATCGTGTGCTTTTTTTCTTCTTGTGACAAAGGTAACTTTTGCACTTTATTAGCTTGATTGCACAGTACAGTTTGATATTACATATTTGCACTAATTATCGAGGTAGTATTTATTAACTGATTGAACCGTATTGATTGGAATGTCGTCTGGCAGGTGCTGGTCGGGTCCTCGGCTCCGCCTGAAAAGATAGGGGAGTTAGCGAGAGCGCCGAAAGTAGTTATGCTGGTGTAAGAATGACAGCGGTTGAGAATAATCAGGGTGCAAATAATATGTTGAGGTTGTATAAATGATGACGTTAAGTTGCATTAATTGTACAAGTTACCACTGTGTAAAGTTGACATATCACTCCCCCATGTCTGTGGCTGCTGATTGTGTGCAACTGGTGCCCTGTGTTGTCTCCTCCCCCCTCACCTGTGTCTTGTTGGTTTGATTGGTCTGGGTCTATTTAGGCTCTGTTTTCCTGTCAGTGGGGGTGAGAGCCTTGTGGTTGGTGATGGTGTTCACATGGAAAGTCAGATTGAGGCTGTGTCATGTCACGTGTCTATGATTAAGTAAATGCCCACACCGGGATATATGTGAACTCTCTGCCTCCTTGCTTGGTCGGGCCGCTCAACGGTCAGTCTCACACTTCTCAATTCGAATTTCTTTTTCTAAGTTACATTATCTGTCTACAAAAATGACACACTGATTTTTTTGGAAGAAAAACACACGTTGACAGGAAATTGAAAGTGTCGTACATTTGTAGATAAATAATACAAACCATTATTCTCATAAAATAGGCCTAAATAAATTAAGTGAAAAATGCAGGTTTCACAAATTGCTTGGAGGCATAATTATCCTACTGTTCCAGGGTTGTGGTAAACACTGCCTCTCAAAGTGATAATATGAAAGTGGTGAAGACACAGAGACCCGCCCTGGGTCAGCAGCCTGTCGCTTCATTTCCACACGTTGGCATCGCTTCAATTAGAAATGAAACAGGCAGTATCAGGGTCTAAAGGGCTGCAGTTCTGGAATTTCAGATTAAATATGCTTTGCCCTACTTCCACAGATAAAGAAACAAGGTGAAAACTAAATCTGTCACAATAGTACATTCAAAAATGAAACCATAAAAGATGTTTGGTTAAGTAAAGTAAATCTGGCGTCCAGAGCATGACTTCATTGATCGAATGTGATAATTTCATCTTCTTTTTTCCACTTAGACACCAGTCTTATGCCTCTCTCGTGTGACTGCCCAAGCTTCTCTATTGTCTCTTGGTATGTTCACATTGGACAATGTTGATGTGCATTATGTGCATGAGGATCAGGAGTTGCTGGTACAGCGACAAGCGCTAGAAGCAGCGAACACAACCAGCTGTGTGGGAGAACGTGATCGGGAATCAGATGGAAGACAAAAGCTCTTTCTGTGTGCCAGCAACTCAAAATGTTTCCAATATTCTTTATCGAGCCAACACTGATACGTCAGCACATCTTTTGTCAATGCTCTTCTCCATCTACGAATACAAAAACGCATTCACGTGTAGTCACAAAATGAACAAGATAAAATAAAGAATGCAGAATGGTATTTGTTGGAAGAGTATACAAAATAAATTAAAGGGAAAAGGAAATGAATAAATAAGATGACTACGTAATTCCAAAAGCATAAAAGTCCCTTTTTATTTAGTACACAGCTTCTCTAAATCTAAAAAAAAGGGAAACATCATCCTTACCAACTCAAATGTTAACTGTTTCCCTATGTTTAGGGATGGGAGCAATTTTTGTATACAAATGTTTTTATCGATTCCTTTAATATTTAATAACAATAATTTATTATATTTATTTAGCGCATTTCCAGATGCTAAAAGCGCCTCACATTACATTCATTACATATATTAGACCATGTAACAATGAATACTGTGGACAATACCCACAGGAGCAAATGAGGGAGAATTGTTATACCCAAGGATACAACAGCATGTTGACCCTTTATCAATTGCCCCTGACATTAGTGTAATAAACAGAATTGTACCTTTAGGAGTTGGACCAGTGACACTACTGGGTTGAGGGGATGTGTTCCTCACACGTAGGGAAACAAGACCTTTCTGCCCTTTAAGGCACACTGTGTTGACAAATGCTCAGCATATTGCCAATTGTTCCTCCCTTTGGAACAAATATGTATACAACAACTTGCGCTGTGAATTGAAGCTTTTTATCATACCTTTGTCTCCCTGTCATTGCACCAGTCCGAGACCAACTGATGTCGTTAGGTTGTTGCACATGTAAAGGCAATTCAAGAACCGGTTCTGTGTTCGATCACTTACTGTACCATATATGTCATAAATGTGATATATTTTTGCTGAAAGATATTGTCTTTGTGTTCTGTTCCAGATCTCGGGGCTTTCAGTGGGAAAACCAGAGGTGGCGTTTCTGTGCGTGAAGGCCAAGGGGTGGTCCTCATGTGTACCCCTCCTCCTCATTCACCAGGTAAGAGGTTGACCTTCAGTCCCAGCCAGAAGAAAAACACATGCTTTTTCTCTTCACTGCCTTTGTCCATAAACCCATTCATCCCAATTTCAATATCAACAAGGAGCAAAGATTTGACTTAGCCTGGGTCCCTTATTGATAATTTAGCATTTCATTTTCATGTTGCTCTTTTTGTATTCATCCATGTCGTTCAAATGAGAGCTATGACCAAAACAGAGTTATGGCGACAACACAGCCAGGGCATGGATTCTCTGAAATCAAATGTGCTGGATCATTAGAAATTAAAAGAATGTTGCACAGCCAATTATTTCACATAGACAAAGCATAGTGCATCACTGTTTAATGGTATATCTAGAATATCCCACTCTGCAGTTGTCCTCTAATGTGGGCTCTTATGTGAGCCATGAATCATCCAGGCTTTCTGTTTGCATCAGCTCGTACCGCTGCACTGCACCCACTGGAATGTTTGCCAACAGCTCTCCAGCTCTGCTTTCTGGATGCTTTTTTTAAAACATGCTTTCAACCTTAAGCTCACTGACCAATATATTTGATGAATAAAGATTAATGATTCATGATTGACGGATTAAAATGAAGTACAGATGGTTCTCATCCTTAAAGTTCTTCATCCATCACACCACAGGTGTTGTTTTGGCTCACCGTGGATGTCATTTTTCACACTAAACAAAAGGTCAACCCACAGTACATACAGTACATGCTTTTTACCCACATTTCAAGGTTGGAAATTGACATAAAATTGGAATCGAACACTGCAGATGATTATGTTATCTATATATATATATTATGTTATGGAGTGAGATCTGTATAATGGAAATAAGGATTTTCTGTCATTTAAGGTTTGTTACAGTCTTGCTGCTGTATGCTGTAAAATTGACCACGGGTCAATTACATACTGTGAGACCCTCATGTTACCTTGCTGGGATTAGATTGTGGGATCAATACAGAATATGTTATATAAATAATCATTCCACTGCTAACATTGCATTTAGGAATCATACGATTCAACATCATATCATGAAATGACCTCAATATATAAAGTCTAGTGTGAGAAACGGACTGTGATGAGTCATTGAAATACTTAAATCCTTGCTTTTGCTTGGATGAAGTATAACAACATTTTCTGAGAGGTTGTCATATCACTATTTGAGAACCAAAGTCAGTACACTACTACTACAAAGTGACACTTGTGGCACCTGAATCCCAGAATAACTGCCATCTAATAACATTGTGACTTTAACAAATTGCTATCAAAGGGTACTAAAGCTTTCCTATTCCTCTTAAAGTCTGTTTTTTCGATGAATAAAAAGCGTTTCAGGTTTAAAAGCAGGAAAATCTAAAGTACTTGACAAGGCAACCTTGGCTAACATGACTGTTAAGAGATAAGTGTTCATATTTTACCAGTTTAGATGGTTTCTCAATCAAAGCTATACAAATGTGTTACATTTAGCCTGTCAAACAGCGGCCTAAGTAATCATACTGCACCCAGAAAGTCACAGTGATTTGTTCAGGTTTGACATATATGTAGAATATTTACGTAATGCATATTGATGAATGGCAGGCATGCTCAACAGGGTGTGAGGGTTTCATTTTGTTACCTATAATTTCTCATGTATAAATATGATGCTCAAATACACAAAACAGGTACTATTATAATGTATTTGTTCAGCTTTGACATGAAAATGAAAAATGATCTCCAACAGCAAAGAAATGATTTAAGTAAAATGCCACAGCCATAACATTTGCCGGTGTGATGAATGCGTAGGTGAGTCCGACCGTGTCACAATGGAAATTCACATTGTAGAGGGAGCGTTAAACAATGCTTGGGTACAATTGGTTGTGGGAGGATTCAAAGACATTAAAATGCCACTTAAATTAGATAGGTCTCATGAGTGAAAATAATGTGGAATCACTGGGATGTGAACAGTGTAATATTTTCTATTTCATGGCTTTGAACGCTCGTAATCACTTTTTATGTGTCTTTGGTAAATAGTATTTTACTTTTATGACACTAAAGTAGTTTCAATAAAACCTATTGGGCCCCTGGTGTCATTGATAATTGTTATTCTCCCCCAAAAAAATAATTTATTACTCTATATATATTTTTAACATGATCTGTTTTAGCTACAATCCTCAATCCTCAATCCCTGCTTCCCTCTCATTAGATTATTATGCTCATTTTCAGCTTTCATGATTGCATGTTGTGTCAAGAAGGGGGGAGTGTGTGAGAGACAAACTCCCTCCTGAGGGAACTTTAGGATTCCAGCCTTTACAGACTATTTACGTTCACAACATCCTATATAGACTCTAGAGCAGGGGAGTCAAACTTCATCGCGGGCCACATCAGCATTATGGCTGCACTCAAAGTGCCGGTTGTAATTTTAAGAGTATATAAAAATACATATATATAAAATAATGTGTTACATTACATTATTTTCCTCTGCATTGGATTATTATCGGATAGGGTAATGACTTCATAATTAACTACGTCTGAAAGCAGAAGTCTAGGGAAAATAATTGCAAGTCTCTACATTGAGAATTTCACAAAATGATTTAAAAAGAAAAGCCAAATTCTGGAGAAGAAAACGAAAAGCGAAATTTGAATAAAAAAAAGTGACACTTTGAAAGAAAAAAAAGTGACTTTTTTTTTTTAAAAGAAGTGACATTTTGAAAAAAAAGTTACATTTGGAAAAACAACTATAACAAAAAAGGTATATTTAGAAGAAAAAAAGTCAAATTCTGAGAAAAAAAGTCAAATTTGAGGAGCATTGTGGGACAAGTAGTTTATGGGCAACGTGCTTATATAAAGCGGCATGTAACCGTATAATAAACGTATTATTCTTTGCAAGCTCTTGAGGGGCCACATAAAATGAAGTCACGGTCGGATTTGGCCCCCGAGCCTTGAGTTTGACACCCCTGCTCCAGAGGAAAGGTACACCAAAAAAAATTGGCCTCTTTAAGCAAAGGATGCTGATTTTGAAAATGCATCTATTGACTTACACTAAATGTAAAAGGATCCTGAATTTGATTCAGATTTCAACCTCATTGCGTCACTGACTTTGAGCCCTCATTAAACACAGCATGAACCTGTTCAGAGCATCTTTGAAACATTAGTTAGTTATAATTGAGAATAGAAATTGATAATCTAAAGAAGACATGCCTTCAAATTGTCCTCCTGACCAGATAGATTATGAATGTGAAATCAAAGAGTTGTAAAATATTGAACAGATTAACTTATTCCTTACTTTAAGAGTATTTTTGATATGTAAAATGGTGGATGTGGCTGTGTAGGGCTTTGCAGAACAGACGGGAAATAAAACAGAAAGTCTACACTATCTTCATCATATTGCATTGATCCATCCATCTATTTAATTACCCACTTATATCCTATTCAGGGTCACTTAACCACCAACGATTTCTGGCTCTTTTTTTTATAGCCATCTTTCTGCAAACCCACATTTTGTTTCAAAAAACTTAATGTGTGTAGCAGCAAGCATTGTAAAGCAAAAACATAAGCACATCTGTGCTGCCTATGGATCAGCAATTCAATTTGCCTCTATAACATGCTGTTAGTCATGAATACAATAATAAAAACTCAACCTAGAGGCAGTTACCTTTTATAACTAGTCTAAAAAGTTTTGGCTATAAAGTCAGAACTATTTTCTGTGCTTTATTTTTGCTGCTTACTGAAATCATTTCACCCTGAATCTCAGTTTTACCTATTCAATGGTACATCCATTCATTACATAACTGAGCTGCAAATACCAGGCTCATTAAAGCCCTGTATAATTGTTTTTGTTCACCTTCAGGGACCTCTTTATTTGTTTCCTTGACTTTGTATAGACTAGCACTCATTGCATGCTGAAGAAAAGCTGATCCTTTGCAAATCCCATACTCATTACTTCTTTTAAAGATTATTCATACATTTCAAGCAGTGATAAACATGGCTTTGCTGAATTATCAGCTTCTAAAAATGTTCATAGTGTTTTGCAGTTAACATACAATATAGTGTATTCTACTCTAATGGATGTGAAAACCCTAACTATACTTCATAACATCGCAATATTCAACATGCTAGATCAATCAGATTTGTTTTGCAGTGAAGTCTTGCCAGTTAAAGTTGAATGCTTAGACAATGCATGTACTATTCAGCATTGCATGTATTTTCCACCTCTTATTAAATCCTCAAGGACGGACTAGTTTGACTACTTTTGATCTATGACTGCTCAAGTTCAGAGTTCACTCTTGCATTCCTCACACTTTATTATTCATCAGGGAGCGACTCCACTGCTTAATAAACGCAGCAAGATTGTAAAGAAGTCTATGAAATAATAACCTTACCTCAAACTACTGACCTATGTGGGGTCAGGTGATCTTAGATGCCATGAAAGGTGTATTATTGCATTTTCTAAAGTCACTAGAGATTATATGCTAAATAATTAAATGCATAGAAGACTATGAAAACACTTAATACAACCACAAATAAAGGTTATTTTTCATTTCTAATCCGTACGTTCTCCACTTTCTTTTACAGAGATCATGTACAGCTGGGTGTTTAATGAGTTCCCCTCGTTTGTTGCTGAGGACAGTCGGCGCTTCATCTCCCAGGACACGGGAAACCTGTACATCTCCAAGGTGCAACCCTCTGATGTGGGAAGTTACATCTGTCTGGTGAAGAACACGGTGACGAATGCCAGGGTTCTGAGCCCTCCAACGCCTCTAACACTGAAAACCGACGGTGAGGCACTCTCACTCACCATGGGCCCTGATTTGTATAAATGCCCTAGGCGGACAAATCTAATGGATTGTATTGGATAATCCACGCGGAAAATGCTGCACTTTTCATTTAAAAGTATGATTTCGTTTTTGTATTTATTTTTAGATCTATTACAATGCTTCTTCTCTCTAAACTTGCTTAGCGCAGATGAAAATCTAAAAGCACATTTTGTATTCGGCTGGTGCATTTTATTGTGTTAGAATGCATTTGGATAAAAAAAAAAAGTGTCTGATCAGATTTATAAACGTGGGACGGTCTTCTGCATTTCGCTGAGCCTCATGTTAGTGGAGGATGTTATGAATTCCATACACACGGTAAATAGATAGTGAGCAATGCTTTAACATTAGTGTGGGGAGCCTTCTTCACTCGCAATGTGCTTTGGCGAAACTGCCCGTCGGGGAAATCATTTTCCGGCATAAAATTAACTGAATCAATGGCCCTTGCTGTGGATGGGATTTCGCTTTTTTATACTAGCCTCTCAGGAGCCATGCCGTGGAGCTGTTTGTCGGATACAGGTGTGGATTTCACCTACAGGCTCTCTTACATCTGACTACACAGAGAGACGTCCATCACATCACACAGGTGCCTGTCATTGTCAATGTTTCAAAGAGCCACTGAGATTACATCCCCAGTGAAGCTGTGGAAGGGCCTCTGGAACCAGGTTTGTTCCAAATGCCGCAACACACATTCACCTCATAAGGATTACATCCCTCCTAGCACGATTCCCACTCTGTATTTGCATAACCTTGTATGAAATGGCCCTCAGAGACACACATAATACTGACCACATAACCATGCTAAATTGGTTTGCGTCTCTCATGAACGGGGATGCAATACAGTCAGAACAGCATGCGGTCCGTCTGCTATCAGCATTTTAATGTTGTTAATAGCTAACAAAAATGTGTTTTCTGTTCATTTTTTCAACGATAAGCGATGGAACAAGAACTTACAGCATACATATTTGGTTTTCCTTCCATAATGTGGCCATGATGTTGGGCTGAAGGACGCCAGACTCACCTGCATCACAACAGGGCCAAATCAAATCTCTACAGCTGTAGGTCCACTATGCCAGAAAATGCCTTGGCGTCTGCAAATCTCATGATGTTCAGCAGGCTTCTATGTTGGGTCTAAAATGCTGAAAATTGCATTGGCACACCTCACAGCAGACACCAAAATGGTCCTGCTCTGTGTGCACCCCTCAGACTTTGGAGTCCGACCAATCAGACAATCTGCAATCTGTTCCTCAGTAAAATTGAGTGATTATTACACAGCAGACAGTTCAAGCTGGATGTGTGTGCGGCTCACCACTGTCAGCTCCTACCCTGACTCTCTTAATCAAAAGAAGCATCTGGGCTCCATTATGCCCTGCTGGAAGCCATTGATCGTCAATTCACAATCCACCTTGAGCCGAGTGGAGCTAAGCACCTAACTCTGCGCTAATGCACTGTTTTAAAGCAGATATACAATTCATCTCAGCAACACGCTTCCTTTGATTTATCTGCTTTGGGTGGATAGAAGGAGGTGCATAATATTCCTGTGGATATCAGTGACTTTGAAATGGCTCTAAATCAGAAAAAAATGAAATGAAATTGCTGTGTAGGAAATTGCATAAATAATCAGATATTTTCTAGAGTTTAATCATTCAGGAGTGGTTTTCACTGTTAACATTATGTTTGCCTGCAGTTTCACTCATAGTGACGTGGCTCACTTAAGCTATTATTTTAAATACATGATTATAAAATGGTCACTATTTCTCATTATAAGACTGTTAAGAAGAGACAATGCTTTTGATGGCAATTGTTTATTAAACAAATATTTGAATGCAAACTTAATTAGGGCTTTGGGATAATGCAATATGATATTTATAATCTGTTAATGGAATAATAAAGTGATGGAATATAGAGATATTTACGCCATCTACAATGTATAGCTGAAAATATATATTAGTTTATTCTCCCTAATTTGATTTAGGGTTTCATATTCATTTTGCATTCCATTTAATTGACATAGGATACAAAAAAGGCTTGGTGTACTAAATTAATATTTATATAATCAGGCATGCTATTTTCAGATGTGTATAGTTATAGAGACATTACATTAAACCATATCATCATAGAAGATTTTGAACACTGTAAATGTAAATTAATTTGATTGACAGGTCATTTAATACATGGAGTTAACACCACTAAATCTGAGTTACATAAGGACTGTTTTTGGAGAAGTAAACTGTATGAAGTATCCATCTATGACTACAATTCTTAATTCATTGTGTTTGAGTATATTTAATTGATCTTGGCAAAAACATGCAGGCTCCTTGTTGGTACTACACACACAAATACATGGTTAATCTTCCAATTGGACTGCAGTACTCGTAGTGTTATTGTTGTCATGAGATATTTTCCCTCTCCACACCGACGGAGAAATCAGTGGAACATAATATTTGCAGACACATGTCATCTCCATATGGGCATGTTTTCAGTACTACACTATAGATTTGTATTGAAGATATAGGCCCAGAGCCATATTGGGTGACAGCATGATTATTTACTCGCCAACATATTCTTAGTGTTGTAGTCAAAACATCTCATTGTCCTTTACCCTGAGTGTTCACACTCTGCTATCCTCAGAGCACCAGCTGTGAATACAAAACTGTTATGGTAAAGAATGGCTTAATGGATTGTGTGCATTGAAAAGATGCAGCAACTCCAAACACGACATGTTACCTAGATTAACCCCAAGGAATCTAATCATCACAAATCGAATCAACAAAAATCAATACAAAAATAAATCACATTATTAGAGATTGACTGGTTTATCACAACCTTCTATGTAATGTGAATCATGTTCCTGGTATGAAACATGGCTGCATTGCTGTTGCCGTGCAGATGGAGGATCTCTGCCTTTAGGGCCCCATTGAGTACATCAACATGGTCGTGACAATCCAATTACAAAGAGGAAACCAATCCAGCTGTCCAGCAACAGACTGCAACCAATTCAAATGTATGGAGATGGAAAATTAAAACAAAGTTGTTATTTACCCATTACAAGTCTACTCTTGGACAGGGAGATCTGATTTTATTAGTTAAAGGAACATAATGCAGTAAACGGTATGTTTGTGTATTAGCACTCCTTCAGTTTCCGATTGCTGTACACACCACTGTTCTGAAGAAATGACAGCACGACACATTTGTTGTTTTTTCAAATACTGTATAAAGTATTTTGAAAAGCAAACAAAGTGCTTTTTTATATATTTTTTTATGTATTCTACTATTTCACAATTAGACAGTTTACACATCCAAACAACAAACACAAATGTGTAGAAGCGGGAGGGCAGAAAGCATATCTTATACAGAAGTAGTTAGTGATCCTGTTGCAGCATAAAGTAAAAAAAGATAATTCCGTAATTATTTACTCACACAGATAAACACAATTCTGTATACACATATAGACAATGACAGGCTTCACAAAGACAGTCATAGAGATACAGTATGCGCATGTGGACGTTACAATTGAAATAAGCATAATTAAAACACCAACTCATATTAAACCAGTTAAGAATTCAGGTTCATTTAAGTTCACCCTCATTATATAAAAGAGTATGATTGCATTTATTATGAATAATGAAAAGCAAGTCAACATTTTCGATAACAGCCTGGTTTTCTTAAAAAGTTTCAAAAGTTATCTGCGTCTCAGAAAATGGCCTGAGACTATTTCAGAGACTCGTAAAAACACATTTTTCCCATTCTATAACCTTGCTGTCGCAGGAAATAAATTAAAAAAAAAGGCATTTTACTCTGTTTTGATCACTTTGCAGAACAACAAAGCAATATAAAAATGTAATTTCCATGTGATTAATAAATTATACTGGAACATAAAATGTGCTGTTAATGTTTTAGCTCAGCAGGCCATGGCAATATTTATTTCGATCCTGTCAGGTCCAGCCACTGACACTGAATATGATATTGAATATACTATGGCATGATCCTGTGAAATATTGCAAATTCATCATGTGGGAAGGGCTTCTTTGGAGCTATAAATGTTGAGAATGAGATTGAAATTGAAAAGTTATTTGGAACAAATATCATAAAACTCTTTTCCCATACAAAGTGGGCCACAACTCAATACCCCCAGTCCTTCTTTCCTGCTGTCACATAAAAGGTGGCAGGTACACGTAGGGGCAGTAATTATAGTTTCTCAAATGTCATTCTGGTCATTTGTCTTGCTGATCATGTGCGTTTCGGTGTATGTGTCGGGCACTGCTAACGCTCTGATATGTTTAGTTGTGAATTCAGGAAGGTGCTGGGGTTAGCAGTTTGTTCACCAGTCGTGCTCACATGCAATAATGGTGTGTACATTTAAAATGCCTCTGTAAAGAGTAAAATGCTCATGTAATATTCATAAGGCAAACTCCAATTTAATAAGAGCGATAGTAGTAATTACATCCCAGATGAAGGTGTTTTATTTTGTTACTCCAAATTTGCTCAATGCCATCTGACTTATCGTTGTTGCAAATGGATATTAATAGCCGCCTCAACATACAGAAGAATAAACAAAGAAAACTTGTCCTCTAGCTGTGACTTAGAGCCGAGGTGTTAGTCATAGTGGCGCTAAGCAACACTGATAACACGTTATCACTTCTCAATGTGTTTGGGAACTGTGGAGTGACTCACTAATTTATGAGGACAATACACTCCTTTTCCCTGTTGTCTGGGGGAATGTGTGTTAATTCAACATCCTTATGGTTTGTTTATGAGGCTTGTTTATCCACCATTTCTTAGCTACACAGAGTATGGCTAACATGACTGCATTTTCTAACTGATTTGACTACAAAGTGCTTTGCAACAATTCAACATGATAATTCATCCTCATTCAACTGTATCATATTGTGATAACATATATTATTTAATTAATGAGATATTGTGACACGCACCGATAATTTCACTTGAAACCTTTGTGTGAATTTTCAGTACTGTTTTATTTGCCATGGTGTGTACAAAAACAGGCTTTACAAAATGGCCTACAGCAAAGATGTTGACCCTATTAACCAGCTCTAACTAAACAATACGATACTAGAAATTTTCAATTTACACACGGCATCTATTGCACGTCTGTCCGTCCTGGGAGAGGGATCCCTCCTCTGTTGCTCTCCCTGAGGTTTCTCCCATTTTTCCCTTTAAACTGTGGGGTTTTCTCTGGAAGTTTTTCCTTGTACGATGTGAGGGTCTAAGGACAGAGGGTGTCGTATTGTCATACTGATATTCTGTACAAACTGTGAAGTCCACTGAGACAAATGTAACATTTGTGATATTGGGCTATATAAATAAACATTTATTGATTGATTGATTGATAGAAAACGTTTGTCTTGCGTCACAGCAGCTCCATTTATAACATCAAACAAGTACAAATATTAAGACACGATACAAGGAAACAAACATTTAAGATAACATTACCATCACAGAAGACAACATGTTCAAGACCCTCCAACGTACATTTGACCTGGGATTTAACTTTAATTTTGGGATTGACTGAAAGGAGTGCTTCAGTCCAACCTTGTTACATTGTGCGATCCTGTTCCTCCGATGTAATGGTAATACATTATATTCACTGTTCAGGAGATGGATGAGGCCAGAGAAAATGTTGTTGGACAGCTTAAATATACTGTATGGTATTATGGTAGGTTAATTCCTAAAGTTTCTCACAAGGGATTGCAGATGTTCAATTAGTGGAGCAGTTTTGACTAAAGCATTAGCAGGGGTGTCAAACTGAAATACACAGTGGGCCAAAAAAAAAAAAGGTCACTAGTCGAGGGCCGGACTGGTTCAATGTTTATAGCTAAACTTATTGAAATGAACTTATTGCACATATTAAACCTGGAACTAACAAAGCTTAAATTATTGCCAATAAAAACAACATCAAACATTAAATAATCACTTACATTCATTTCTTATAGCTCTATCTGCAGCTTCTCCAGAATCATTTCTTATGATTACATTTTTCCACATGCCACCAACAGCTTCAAAAAAGCTATTTCCCTCAAAGAAAAAAAAGTGCAGAAGGAAACATCCATGTAAACTCAGTGTGCTGCTCTGTGATGCTAGTTCAACCCAGATACTTGGCATCTCATCTTGGGTGCAAGTTCATCAATGTTTGGGGTCAGACTCTGAGCTGAGGAAACCCTCAGGATGGAGTGACGGTGTGCGTGCAATATACCGGCGGGCCAGATCTAATAGTAATTAAAAATTATCCTGCGGGCCGAAATTAAATCCACCAAGGGCCTGATTTGGCCCCCGGGCCTTGAGTTTGACACATGTGCATTAGAGAAACACTTGCATGTAATATTGCAATACCTATATTCAAATGTCATGTGCAGTACATGCTTTATTCCAACATGCTTCTCTGTAGGATTATTCCGTCGCTCTGTATTTGGCGTAAACCAAAATTACTAATGCTATAATAGTCAGAATATGAACTAATTGTGGGTAGTTACATACTCCAGATGGTGTTAATTATGTCCAGTGGCATGCTGCGGCATCATTCAAAGAACAATTGGCCTCTGAAAGGTCTGGAATCCTCAAGATATTTTGATCTGCTGCTTCATTCTTTTTTCTATAAGAGTTGCATTCTCATAAAACAGGTACAGAGGCAATAGTAAGAGAGCCTCCGTATTATTTTGAAATCACTGTGCCCCGGCTATGTGCACCACACTGCAAGAAAGGACCAAAATGATGGGAAATAGGCAGTGGGGGTTGGGGGATAAGTAGCCGTTTCAATCTGCCTGGTTCTAATGTCTGCAATTCCTCTTTCTTAACCTTTTCCAGGTGTCATGGGCGAATATGAGCCCAAAATTGAGGTGCATTTCCCAACATCTGTTCTGGCTGCCAAAGGACTCACTGTCAGACTGGAGTGCTTCGCTCTGGGAAAGTAAGTATACAAGGCCGAATTGCACAAATATAGGTAGTTGTTTATTACTGCAGCATCATACTAATCACCAGCAACAGTAAACCACAGCCCGCTCTGTTGCTGAGAGATCCTGTGCTTTCCCTCTTCTTTAAATTCCATTATTCCATTACCTGAAAGGGAAGCAGGCATATCTTGTCTTCAGGCGGGATGTTAAGTGAGTGTAGACAAGTGCAGCATCGTAGCTCGGCTGTTAGATTGCATGTTAGTGCATGGAGGAGGGAAGGGGGACTGAATAGGGAATTCAGCCTTAGGGACCCATGTGTTCTTATAATTGAGAGCCCAAATGTATCTGTGTATCCTGGATGCTTTCAGAGTCTTTCATGAAAGTAGAAAGCCAGGGTTACATCTTTGGAAAAGAGGAAATTGGTAATAGTTGTCTGCCAGGAGGGAAAACACACACAGAGATTTCAATCCACTTACCACAGTTACTAAACTTAGCATTGCAGGCTCTATATTTAACAAACTGTCTCTTACTGTTCAAATTGAAATAAATATTTTTTTTTTTCGCTGAAGCAAGGTTGAAGTTGTGTGTCACATAACAAGAAATATGTTTACTTGAGGAACAAAATCATGTGTCATCCCCACTCCATGTTGTTTGTAATTATTAGTCAACATGAATTATTCATTGCTGACTCATATCTTAAGTGCAAACAGTCTCTAATCTACAGATGACTAAGGGCCTGATATTTGTTTTCTTTGATTTCAATCAAGCATACACATTATGGTAAGTCATTTCCTAAATATATAGAAACGGCATTATAATCTTGAACCGTTTTTGTTTTCCCTATCAAGCTAAGCAAGCGTTTTTTGGATGCTTTTTGAACACCCAAACAGAGCCGGTCCTTGCTCTGTACTTTCTTCAATGAAGGCAATGCTTTCAGTCAGACAGTGATAGCAGTCACTTACCCCTTCACAAAGAGATGAATGTTTTATCAATGCACCTATTAAGAAACGCCGGGCTCTAAATAGCCCTGAAAATGAAGTTAAAATGGTTTTGTTCTCCTGTTGTTCAATATTTATGATGGCACCACTATCTAAGAAAGGGCAGAGGAGTTCTTTGTGTGTGAATGCAGAAGCTCCATGATATGATTGCCTGGCGTGATATTTACCAGTTACTGTACTTTGTAGGCCACAGTCAAGGGCATAGAGAACAACGGGACAATAACAATGAAAGGGATAGCAGTAAAAAAAATAGTCCAATGCTTTCGCTAGTCACTATGTAATGTTGTAGTCTCTAGTATTTTCTGCAAGACCTATTTTTATTCATGATTCTGTAGGTTTGTAAAAGTGGATTCTCTTTAATGATTTTTCTATAATTGCCAAGAACGGCGTTGCTTGTGTTTCAAATGACCTTATATATTTGAAAAGAGGCAGCATTAGCACTTTTTTAATAGACCGATCACATTTGTAATGTGTGTATTAGCTATTGAAAACATGTGGTTAGCTGATGTGAAACAGCTAGCCAGCCATTTTAAGATGATGATATAATTCATATAGTTTTTCAAACAAAACAAATGCAATTCAAAACTTTGTTGTCTGACTTACAGGATACTCTGGAAAGTGCTGTGCTGTAAGCTGCATTGGTTTTATGGGAAATTGGAGTATGTAGTTCAAAAGGCATTTCACTTTTGATGTGCTACACATTCGCCCACTCAATTTCACTTAAAATATAATATGTGACATGTGGTGGGTGCTTTCATCCCAATTGCCCTAGAGTGGTGGATATACTTTTAGTTTCAGAAAGGGAATCATACTCTTGAAACCCTTGCAGTTACATCCCTCTTTGAACTATACAGGGCCACAAAGACCACATTGTCAGCAGCAACAGAAAGAGCCTCTTAATGAAAATACATTTTATTCTCTTGTTAATGTCTTTGAAAGATCATACAAGTGCAAACCAAGGGTTTGGGGGACCAAAACCTTAAGATTTCAGAAAATTAACTAATTGGTGGAATAATATATCTTAATGATCTGAAGCAAACCAGTTCTCCATTAAAGTTTGGTATTGGATTTAATTTTCGACCTTTAAATAGACCAGTCCAGATGAGGGCGCAGCAATTGTGTGGATTTCTAATTAAGATGTAATCTACAGAGCCTGCCTATGGGCACTTTGTTGAATGGAAAACGATAACACCTTACATAAACTCCAGTGTGTAACACATTTTGCGAGTATGAAAAACCCAGTTTGTACACTTCTGATAAAACGGACATCAGCTTCGTAGTTGTGGAGTTACTGCCCACAGATTCATATGGAAGACATTGACAGGCAGAGTTTCTTTATCTGAGAGTGAGCTTATTCCCTCCTGCCCGCCCCCAGTTCTGTGGACACGTACAGGCGCTCATTATTCAGCCTCCAAAGAGAAATCCGACCACAGACTCAGGAAGATTCACCCTCATGTTCCAGCCCCTGGAGGTTTCTATAGATTTACTCTGTTCTCTGGCTCGTCCAAAGGTCTCCCGCACATTTCTCCATCAGTAATGTCGAAGGAAGGGCTCCAACTGCATGCCGTATTCATGAGCGCCCATTCAATCTTTTTTTGTCTATTGTTAGCATGTGCTTATGTTGTTCCTACAGCCCACAGCCATATTGGGATGAAAATGCCAAGTACTAACAAATGGACCCATGTGAAAAAAAAGAAAACAGATATTTGATTTCACCTCAGGCCCCTCATGTTGCCCCTCGTAACAAATCTGTATGGGACGATGTGTGCTGTTCATTCACCACCTACGCAGCAAATGTATAGCTTTCTGTACTGCAGACGAGGAGATACTAGTCTGTAGGATTTAACATATTTGTAAAGCCCCCTGAGGCTAATTGGTAATTTCTGATATTAGGCTATATAAATAGAACATGTTTTGATTTGGCCAGTGATGACAGCGACTTACTTTTCCTACATTATTCAAATAGATTAATTTATGACTAGAATTCATGTTACATAAGTTCCAACTCAAGTGACAATTCCGTATATTTTAGAGCTGTTACTCGTCGTCAAGCACTCTAACACACAAATATGAATAATTGATACATTTATTTAATCAACAGATCTCCTCAAATAATTATGCAATGTTCACCAGAGATGTGCTCATTATTTTTCTTAGAAATGAGTCATTCAGCATGAGTTCAACAATAACAAAATGACTTATTTACAAAAGAGATGTTAGCCGACAGAGACCAAAGTGACCAAATAGTGACTGACATGGGGCAGCCTTTTTATTTTTTAATAGGGCATCATATATTGTCATTACCAAGTGTATTAAATTACCACTTGCTTTACTTGTCAAACTTTGGATCAAGACATAGTATTTTAGTGATCACACTTTATCCCTAAATCCATGTGCAGAAATGTGAGGCCCTGATAACTGAAGAAATCCCTTTTTAAAAGTGTAAGTGATGTCAGGTCACCTACATGCATGCATTACAGTAATGACCTGGCTATTAAAAAAAACCGAAATAAAATATAAAGTCTACAAAGAAATGTTGACACAAAACTCCTGCCTAATGTGAAAGAATGTGTGTGTGTGAAGTAACGCTGAGTATAATACGAAACACCCTCTGAATCCTTATTTCAGCGCACTGCAGCCAAGAGCTCTTCAATTTCCTTGTGAATTTAGAGCAGATAAAAAAGCTCTGGGATGTAACATTTCCATCTTGGCTAAATGATTGATGGGTTCAATGGAGGTTTGTATGGTGTCACATTTCCATCTTTTAGACACCTGTCAAATCTAGTTGTCATACAAGAGCACTACCGATACAGAGCGCCTAGTCAGACGTTCTGTCTCCGCGCGGGCAAGTCATCTATCATACGGATCTATAGGGCAACCCATGAATAAACAGGAATGAATGACATTGCCTGAACACTAATCATAAAAACCTTGTTGGCAGTTAATGGCCTGATTTGAATCTGGTCCCTGTCCCTCTGAAACCCCGGGGTATAATGTGTGGGTCATTTGGTATAGTAAATATATCACAAGTGGTCCAAACGTTAGTGATTCACACTTAAATACTCATCATAACTTGTCAACACGTAATTACAAATGAAGGACTTATGCAAAGTAGGTCATTAGTGTAGTATCTTACAGTTAGATGTTATTATAGTATAGTAATTTCATTATTGAATATCCGGATGGTTATTTTTTTCAAATAACCATAAAGATAAAATGTGACAATATCGACAACAATATCCAAAAGGCCACAGGCATGTCTTGAAATTAGATTAGGTTAGCATTAAACTTGAGTTAAGTCTGTAATAGCTCACACAACCAATATAAGAAAAGGACTGAGGTGTACTTTGTTTTCCTTTATTTGTCCTTTGTTATATTCTCACATAGATGCAGACTAGAGATAATCTAAACATATAGGAAATTGCATTAAGATGAGGGTACATTAACTACTAGTTTAATTATTGTTTCAATGTCATTGAGAGATGACGGATTCATCACAATGTTTATATTTATCTATTATAATACAATCATTGCAGTTCACATCCTATTGTGTGTAAATACTTCCTTTATGACTCTGTATCGTTGACTTTATATTTCCACTCTTCTTTCCTCACAGTCCTGTGCCAACAATCACATGGAGGAAGATTAATGGCAACATCCCAAAAAAAGCCAGACTCCGGAAGTCCCAGGCTGTGCTGGAGATTCCCAACATTCAACTGGAGGACTCGGGAACCTACGAATGTAAAGCTGAGAATCCAAGAGGAGGCACTGCATTCAAAGGACATCTACAGGTCTACAGTGAGTTGTCTTTTGCTTTCCATCAGACATCTTACAAGAGCAAGTGTTGTTTTCTAGAATATTGGTCTGAATAGAAAAGTCTAAAGTAGCAATTTGACATAAGCTGTGTTATTCAAGCTGCTGAGTTTTAAGATTCAATGTCTAGCAGATACTCCATTAACAAGTGTTCATCACTTCAACCAATGAGCTATTTCTTTGAGTTTGGTTCGATATCTTTTCAAGCTGACGGCTGTTTTTTTTCTTCAAATGTTCAAAATGATCTGAACTACCTCTCTACAAGTTGTTTTAATAGAGTGTTGTTCTCTGTATTTTCTTCATTTATAATATGATCAAAATATATACAATTTTTCTCTAGTAGTTACATCCATGCCTTTGGATATTGATTTCCAAAATGCATGTTTGTAATTATTTTGTAGCTACACATTATTTTTTTTGTTAACAGATTAGACTCATTTCTTTAAATTAAATGATACATTCACAATAAAATCATTAAAGATTTTGATTATAAATAATTCAGACCAAACAATCTTGACCAATCCACTTATATTGTATTTTCCTCATATTAAAGTAGACATTTAAATGATTAATATTACAAAGTATAAGCTTATCAATTAAAAACATTGAGTTTTGTACAATTATAAGATTTTAAATTCAGGAGAGAATTCCCTTAAAGAACAGTTTTTCGTTTTCTAACCACTTTATAAATCTTACAATTTATAAAGTGTGCTGAGTTACTGCCTTTGCACACCATGGTAGATAATGGACTGCCTGAGCCTCGATGGGACACACAGCCAAGGCCCTGCACTTCTTGGCTCCCTCCATTCTGTTGACATCACAAGGAGAATAGGGAGCTAATTTGTAGCAGCCTCACGCTGAATGTAATTTACACAGGTCCTCTGGAAGCTTCAACTCGCATTGTGATCAAGACCTTGACCATACCATGCAATCAAACCACACAACACACATTCTACCAAAGGCGCCGTATGCAAAGAATAACAAATAACGTGCTTGGCATGTTCCTGCAGGAGAAGCAGCTCAGTGGTGGGGTTTCCTCCTTTCTACACACACTGTAAACACACCACAATGCAATATGTATCATTGGATACAGAAAGATGTTTGTATTAATATCTGGAAACATCGTTCACATTCAGTCTTTATGAATTGGTTGTTTAGTTCTGGTTGCATGTGTTATTTTAATAATGTATACACACATTTATAAAACAATTTTTTTCGTATTACTGCTATTACAGATTCACTTCACAAAATACAACAATTGATGTCCCCGTATGCATTTGTAAGTGAAGTGCCTTATTTGAACGTGAAAACACGGAGCAAAAAGTATATGGTAAAGGAGATTAAGATAAGAGAGGAAAAAGACTTGGGATAGGGATTAACATTTCTTCACCTACACAAGACCGCAAAAATGATCCTTCCCTGTGTAAAAGGTTCTTATCAATGTCATATTTGTGTAAATGTACTGGAATGGAAGAATGTGCAACCATATGCAGCATGGACCCCAGTAGACAGAAAGAGACTACAAGATGAAAAGAAAGTACAAACAGCCTATACAGCACGCTGCTCAGATCTTGAATTGCGACAGAGTCCTTGCAGAATGTGAAGTGGAGGGAAAAAAAGGAAAAGAAAAGAAGGTTAAGGGTTCCCCGGGAAACACAGTTGCTGAGTTTGTCTATGGCATGGATCAGCCATTCAGAGGGAGAAGAAAAAAGAACAAGCTCACGTGTCTGACAAACGTTGCCCTGGATCTTTTCTTTCTTTTATAAATGCCCGTAAGGCTGTACTGGAGTGTCCAATGTGTATGGGCTTTGAAAAATATCCTATAAATACAAAAACTCATGTATTTTTTTAGCTTAAGTTAGAACGCCTCAATTTATTTCCCATAACAGCCTGCCCCACCTCCCTTAAGTCATTACCAATAAAAAGCTGTTCAATCCCATGAAAAAAGCATAATAGCAACATAAATAAACAGAGACAAGGGGAAAAGTGGAAAATATAATATGTCAAAACTAAAATCGTATCTTAATCGATGGGCAATATATAAATAAATTAACAACAAGACAACTTCTAATGTCTCTAATAACTACAGTGACAATAAGTACCATACATAGTCAGTTAAACATTTGATACAGTTCAACAATAAAAGCAGTATCATAGAGAGAGTGTATACAGATACAAAAATACAAATGAACAAACAATTCCTCATTAATGATCATTATACTCAAATATTTGGTAGCAAAACATATCCAATTTGGAGAGGGGCTTTTATTCTCTGCTAACAGGTATTTCTTTAAACTATTTTAGTACATTTTAAATGTGCGGTAGAAAAACATCCCATATTTTAAATAATCTGAACATGACAGTATGTAGCTTGTATCTGTTTTTGCTACAGGAAGTGAAAAACATCCTCATGATGTATGCCTTTTCTGGGAATGTTCTATACAAATATGGAAGAAAATAAGAAAATGTGATCAAATATATTGCATGTGTTGCTCCTCAAAAGCGTGCTTGTTGTTTTTACTGCCGTATAAAGTATACTTAACACCAGCCCTTTAGTTCTCCACACCACTTAACACATTTCGGCACCTTTATTTGATGTCTGGCTGTGAGCCAGCACCTCATTAGAAAAGGTTGGGCATTTTCACTCAGTTCTTCAAGGTCTAAATCCAGAACAAAGGACATGAAAAGAAGATGCCTTATTACTATAAGGAAAATCTATGCAGTGCAAAAGTACAGAAGAAATCAAACTTATTTTGCCTTGAGAGGATTCAAGGATTTTTTAATAAAGAACAACTAAAACAAATATGCAATATGAAAAGGCATAAGGTAAAACCGAGGCTTAAACAAACTATGGCTTATTTTAGGACTTTGCTACTAAGGGATTACAACTGCAATACATTTATACTTTCATGGATGGATTATTTACCAGGCCTGACAGACGCAGAGCCATTGGCCTTCGCTTGGAAAATGTCCATTAAAGAGATACCTACCAACAAAAAAGAGACTCATAATAAACACAAAGAAACATACATATTTAAAAATACACTCAAAACAACTATGGAGACATAAAAAAAACTACAAAGAGAGACAAACCCACCACAGACACTCAAAACAACTAAATAGAAACATAAAACAACTACAAAGACAAACAAAATGACTACAAACAGACAAACAATAACCTCAAAGGTACACATTATTTATAATGATTACAATAAGGTTAAATACTTTTCTTTTTGTCGCTGCTTTCAATTGAATCCAAACAATTCATTTCTAAAATTGCTCTGTAATTATTTTTATTTTTTTTTAACTGGATTACACTGTATTAGCGTTTTCTTTTTTGTAACGCTTTTAATGATTGTTTTGAAATGTTTCTGAATGCCATTTTATAACTGGATTTGCCTGCACTATATCTTAATGCTCTTAATGGTTTTCATTTTTTGTAAAGCACTTGGAATGGCCTTTTGTTAAAATGTTCTATATGCATGAACTTGCCTTGCCAGAGAGACGGGAAAAAATGAACAAAAAAAATAGCACAAGCACTACATTGAGACTCACATTTACCACAAAGGAACACATGATTTCCTCAAGGCTCACATACTGTAATTACCAGAAAGATACAAAAGACACTTGAAAAGAGACGAAAAAAAATACTAAGAGACACACAGATCACCCCAAAAAGACTTAAAGGTCCCATGTCATGCTTTTCTGGTTATTACCCGTCCCCTTGTGTGTTATGAAGGTTTTTCGGTCTGCAGAGTCACAAACCCTCAAAGTACACCCTGTAGCGAGTAAAACTCTAAAACAGAAAAGACCTGTCTATGCTGCCCCAGAGCGCCTCGTTGGAGATTTCTCTTTTTCCATTTGTTTCTTTGTGGAACCGCATGACGTGATGCGGTTCCCGGAACCAAAATGGACCAATCCGCGGAGCTCCTCCCAAACCAGGACATTTAGCGTACATTTTCAACTAACAGGGAGTCCCATTGACTTGCATAGAGCTCCCTGGTTGGTAATAGACGAGTTGGGATCGCGGAGAAATGCTCTCCGCGATCCATTCTCACAGCGTTTATACTGTAAACGTTTTTCTTAATCAATGTCAAGCCACACTTATTGTTTTTACTTCGGCTGTGAGTGTTTGTGTGTGCCCAGGATGAGTTTCGCTTGTTCTCACTGTATCGCCGAACCGGAAACCACACCAGTAAGCCAGATCATTGAGCCGCGAGCCTCGCAACGTCCCGAACAATCAGACCACACTGGGCTCACAGGGAGGAGGGGGGCCGGAGCTCCAACAAGCCGTTTAGGACAGAGAGTGAATACACATACTATACAGAGATGCTGTATGAGAAACCAATGTGAGTTTGGAAAATTGCACAATGTAAATCTACTTTAGAATACCTCAACAATGGAATTATGATCAGTAGAAATGGCCATGACATGGGACCTTTAAAGAAGACACAAACAAACAACGCAAAAGAGGCTCAGTAGCAGGGACGGACTGGCCATCGGGACGTTTGAGACGAATCCCGATGGGCCGGTTCTGAAGTGGGCCGGTCGGACGATGTGGGTCGGTCAGATAAGTCACCCCCCCCCCCCCCCCGTCGATAATTTACTAGCGGTATTTACTCACTATAGCACCCCCCCCCCCCCAGTTGTTGTCCAAGTCCGCCCCTGCTCAGTAGAGAATAATATGCAGTGAGCCGGTGGTGGTCCTGATCACTCTCACAGTGTTCCTTTTCACTACAATGACATTCATATTATTTGGCATTTTACATGGCTACTCACTGAAAAGATCAATCATTTGACACAAGATCTTGATTTAAACATGTTATTTATTTTAAAAGAATGTCTTAGCTTCCACAGAAAAATGTTTACGTTTTAATGCAAAGTAACAACAAAGTGTGTGGAACTGCTGCAATAGCATTGTTGTATCTTAAAAAAATGTCATTGACCAGTCTTTACACTCTGCCAGAGCCCATACTGTGTTCCCTCGAGTGTTTACTTCCTGTCTGTCTTCTTCTACTGATTTCTCTATCACCCAACCTCCTTCCTTATCTCGCGCAGTTTTCTTATCCTTGTTCTATTTTTCTTTAATGCCAATAGTTCAGCTGTCATGAATTTAATGTTTCATGCTCTTCAAAGATATAAACAATGGTTATTCAAAAAATGTCTGCTCATAATCCCTCGATCAAAGTATTCTTAGCAACGTTCTGCTGTCCATAGTAGCGGTCTAACGTAAAAAAAAAAGATCATAATCATCATAATCTAGCATTCAACAAAGCAACTTTATACTAATTACAATAAATACCTATAAAGTCTGCATGTTTTACTCCTTTTGTAGGAGAGTTGGTGGGGCCTTTCATATTGTGGCGACTGTCTCAAACACGACCTCTTGGCAGTGTATTTGTGGCCGTTTTTCTCCTCCAAGTCCAGGTGTCTTGGGTGTGTTTCAAGGATATATTACTTATTCTAAATCTTCTTCTTTTTTCCTATCTGTAAGCCCTCCCTCAGTGGGTCAGAATGATTAATGATACCCAGATGGATAGTGGAGAGAAGCTCCAATGGGAGTGCAAGGCCATGGGGAGGCCCCGGCCCACATATCACTGGCTGCGGAATGGTTTGCCCTTGACATCCCAGGTACGTTCCCTAATACACACTACCCTCTCCTTTTGTTGATTGTACCAGATGGAACTACCTGCCCACTATATGTAGCATTATCACTTTAAGTCTATATTTAGATATGCTTTTTTATTGTTACAGGGTCGTATGGAAATAGTGAATGGCGAACTGACCATTCACAGAGTGCAGCAGACGGACTCGGGAATGTACCAGTGTGTTGCGGGAAATAAATACGGGTCCATCAACTCTAATGCTGAACTCAAGATTTTGGGTAATTTCACATTCTGTTTATTCTTTATATTCGTCCAAAAAGGACATTTAAATCATATTTTGGGTTATTGTTATGATGCCAAGGACATGGACATTCTTGATACTCTCCAATGATAAGAACTGCAGACTGAGTATTGGCATCTGAATAAGGTGCCGGATGATAGGTAAGGGAGATTGAAATGCAAGTGTGGAACGCTGAACTGGGAGATGTGCTGATTGCCAATCAATGGTCCCTGATTTAACCCAGACAGGGGACGGCATGAATAAAAGAAGGACTCTCATGGTTATATTCAATGAGGTGCCTGCACGTATCAAGTTGAGGAGAGTCTGGAACAGTTCTTGGTTATATCTGGGGCGAACGAAAAGCAATGACTTGTAGATATAGATTTATACTAATGGGAGCAAACACTCGAGGAGAGACATCAATGGATTCTTTGATGGAGTTTAATTAGAGTCCATTAGAGTCTTATCTCCACTTTATCGTTTGTCATCAAAGCACAGCCTCCATCACAATTACTTAGAAAAAACAAACCTCTACTTTAGGCATGACTTTTAATAGGTAGTTATTAGCCAGTGTTTGCTATTTGATCTCTACTTTCATCTGTTTTATAACTGTTAGTGTGATGGACACTAAGTAATGTTTTAGGGTTTGTTGATTGTTATGTGTAAAATTGCCGAGGGACTGCAGATGGGAAAGCTTTAAGCTAAAGTCTGGAGATTCATGTATTTTATTCGTTCAACAAAGAAATACAAAGAAAATAATATATAGGTGCTGTGCTAAGATCAACCTTTTGAATCACAATTAATCGCATGACTTTCTGCGATTAATCGCATTGTTATGCGCAACATTCTATAATTAATTCAAAAGTAGTGTATGCCGCACTTTTATTTTAAGTACTGCTATTGTGTGCAATAGTGCAATATCATTTGGTTTGCAAACACTTTGAACAAATAGGTGCTTTTAACAGCAGTATTCCCTTTACACAGTAGCAGTTAAACAATGTCTTGTAAATCTCAACTAAAACATGAAGTAATGTATCACATCAAATATAAAACCAAAGCTATTTTCCACTGCCAGGGCATTAACGTGTTATGTTGTTTGTATCACATCAAATATAAAACCAAAGCTATTTTCCACTGCCAGGGCATTAACGTGTTATGTTGTTTGTTATAAAACAAGTTACCCTCAGAGTCCAGTGATAGGACAATTCTACTTTGCATTGGTTACAAATAACTTTGGTTCTATCATCTCTGGAAGATATCTAAATTGTCCATGTAAGAGTTTGGTTCCTTTCTCAATTTTTATGGCCAGCAATCTTAGGCCCACCCAAAATGCTCTCATTGGTTGAGACGTGTGATGACGCCCACCCTAAGCCAATACTGATCAACATTTTCACCCTGTGACCCATGGTTTGTCTGTATGTGTATTCATAGCCAGTGAGCAGCAGACTTTCAAAATAATAATAAAAAAAACTGTTAATGCGCAATAAAATAATTGTAACCGTTAATTAATTAATGCGTTAATATGCGATAAGAATTTTGCCCATCCCTAATATATATATATATATATATATACACAGTATACTGTATATATATATTTTTTTAAACAGCAGAACAGGAGTCACATGTACTTGAACATTTTTGGGCACCAAAAGCCAAGGGAACTGTGCTCTTTAGACGCACATGTATGGCTCCAGGCTGAAAACGTAACCGACTGTCCAATGTTCTGTGCTGATGCACTATTTTCTCCCTGTCATCTTCTATACCGGGATACGTCTGGTGACACCCATTCCCCTTTCATATTTCCCAGAGGGACAGTTTGATTTACTGTCTGTGTGGCATGCCCTTTTTTGAAGGGGAATCTTTGGCATTTTGAAAATCTTATTGCAAATGGATGTTTTTTTTTGTGGGAAAAATCTATACATTGTTTGTCTCTTAAAACATTAGATTAGATTCATTTTAAAACAGCCACTTTTAAGTCTTCTCGGTGTTATCTACACAAGTGAGAAGTTTGGATTTGTATTAAGTTTTATTTGACCTGACGAGGAAGTGCTTTTGCCTTCCTTTGAGTCACTGTCACAATGATGGTATTTGGTAGCTGGTGATGAATGTTTTCATAACTATGCCCCCCAGGCATGTCTTCCAAGTGACCTGTGCTCTGCGGAGATGTCCACAAGCAAACACTATCAGGACAGATTAAATGGCTAATACCAGCCTGCAGATGAGCGATCACTGGAGGCCAGACGGGGGCAGCGGCTGCCCTCATGCCTGTGATCGTGTCCCAGATCCAGCTCTTCTGGGAGGGTGGCGGGTGAAGCAATAAGGGCACTGCTGCCACCAGCTGCAGGCCTGCTCTTATTTTGATTAAAACAAATACTCACAGCAACTGCTCTGTTTTCTGCTGCTCTCCGTGTCTAGAGGGACCTCTGCCACTCAGGCAACTACTCAGCCTCAAAGACACAAATGTTTCAGGGAGCAGGGTCAGCCTGTAGCTACACATGGGATTGAATTGTCATTGCAAATAATGTCACCTTTAAAACATCATTCGGGATTAGAATAATCACAGTTGACAAAGCCTCGCAGCCTGTGAATGGCCTTGATGTGTAATACAGCTGTATACCACTACCACATCGACTTAAGTGCCTGAAGCCTTATTTAGACCATTAGTGCCTAATTTATTCTCTCGAGCTTGCTGTGAATGTTAAAATAATAGAATAAATATGTATTTATTATTCACTCAAGTGGCCTGGTTAAATATGGGTTAAAAACATAAAGCAGTACAAATCATCACAGCATGTAATCATTAACATTATGACAGCTTTTTAGTAATTAGGCAGCACAATAGATTTGTAATGGGTACTGAATTAGCACAGAGATAAGACCAAGTATACCACATTATACAGTATATTGAAAGCATGTTTAGCCATTGTTTGTATAAAAGCATGCTTTGTAATTATTCACATTGAAAATTGGGTTATTACTTAAAAAAGATTAGCATTTTGATCATGCAGCCATATGAGTCATGATGTGTCAGTTAAAACCCTCTAGCATTTTTGAAGTAATTACTTTGAAATGCCACAGTTGAAGAGGTGCGACAAGTATGTTGAAACGTATATTACATTTTAGCAGCCTCGCAATTAATTAAAACTATATTTAAGACAAACTCACAGAAACTGAAGTTATTCAGGTTGTGTTCAGGTGTCACTTGCCATTGTTGGTTTTCCATTGAGCTGAAAACAGCTTCTCACATTTTTAGAAAGCAGCTTGTCTTAGTATTTAATTTTTTTAAATAACAAATAATATAAAAATACATCATTTATACAACGCATTTACTGGTTGTCAACAACACTATCTAAAGATAGATTTAAAAACAAATTTTTAAAACAAATAGATTTATGATATTACATATCTTACAAAGAAATTAATATATACATAATTCCTATCATCATATTGTATCTTAACTTATTAAAACATTTAATTAACCATGCTTGTTATGACAAGAGCAAGAGACAAGAGAACTTGGAAATAATACATCTCATAAATAGTATAGAAGTGTGTGGGCTGATATGACTTTATTATTTTCTATGTCTCTCTTTAAATGTAAACAACACATTTTTTGTGTCTTTCACAGCATCGGCTCCTGTCTTTGTCCATAATCCTGTGCGGGTCATTGCTACACTTGGAAAAGATATATTTCTAGAATGTAAACCCAAAGCATCGCCCAAACCACGGATAACATGGAAGAGAGGAGACCGGAGGATACAGCAAAGCAAAAGGTACAGCAACTCTTAAGAAGCATTGTGTGACACTGTAGTAGCTCTGTGTGTGAGTGTGTGTTAGTTATAATTATTTTGTATATGATCTAATAGAAATGCATTGTGCTATTGATCCATGTAGGAACAATTCTCCATTTAAACAGCAAAGCTGGCAGGGGATACCAAGGGTTTCTGCAAGTCCTTGAAAATGAAATGAAATTGTCTGAAATTGAAGCCTAAAACGGTCTAAAATGTTCTCTCAAAAAAATAATCCTCCACCGTTGTGTTAACTTTAAATAATAAAGAGAGGGCTGTCAGAATACATTTTTTGCTCAGCCGGAGAACTGACCCACAATGGATAATTTCCCACCATGAATAAAGGTTCTGCACCCTGCTCATAATTTAGTCCAACACATCCATGAAGCGTTTCATAATCTCCATGGTGACTGCTTTGTGCTTTAGAAATGAGATTTAGCCAGATTTAAACTTAGATTGCTACATGTCAATACATGTTTGAACTTCATACTGCACCGTAACTGTTAGGCTTAGTTTCATTAGGTGGCAACTCATTTTTCTTTATGCCTCTGCCAGTATGAATGGTTAAATATAGTAATATACTGTAATATAAACAAGTTCATTATATGATCTTGAAAAGGTCTTAACATGAACTTGAAACCTGCAGAAACCCTAGAGCCAGTGTTCTGTTTACCTCAGCACAGAGTCCACAGACGTATGACCTCAAACCAAACCATAGCTCAACCTTAATTTACAGCTCAAAATTTTTAAAACAAAACATACTGAGTTCATGGTAACATACTGCATATTAAAAGGTAGTGTTGTTTTTATTAAAGCAACATGTATAGCTCCGACAGATCAATATTAATGCCAATTAATATTGATCTCTGTAGTGGCAATGTTTTGTGATCTTAAAAAATGCAATAAAAACTAGAAAATGTCCCTCCATGTAATATCTCTATAGTAATGATCTGCTTAATGCTTTTTATGGGCATTCAAAATAGCAATATTCTATGTGAAGACACCCTAAAAATTAAATTCACCGGGATAGGCTGCGTCATAACCAGAGCTCTGTTTTAAATAGTTTACTTTTTTTTTATTCCTCTGCACAGTTTAGAGAAAAGAACGTTATATGAGAAAGTTAATTGCCCTGTAAAATATGTATGAAGTCATGAAAAGTTTGTCCCTCCCAAAAAATTGTTTTTCATCATAGTTCCACTGCCTAACTTCAAGTGTTATCATTATGGCTCTCGCCCCTCAGGAATTGCATACATGTCTTGTTGTAACACATCACAGTTTCATTACTGTAACCAAAATGAAGTGTCACTGCTAGAATAAAACACCTTAGGTACAGGAAAGCTCTGGAGACACATCCATAGCCCCCCCTCCTTCTCATGGATGCTGACAATTTAGACCGTACAATTGCATTTGGAATCCACACGCAGTTTGATGCATCATCTTTTATGAGAAACATCTCTCCGTCGCTCCTAGAGGGGGGCTTAGCGGGGCGAGGGTCCATCAATCAAACTGAGCGACACCACTGAAATACTCAGTGTCCCGAGTTCTGAGGGAGATAAGATTCAGCTGTCTGTTCCACAGTCTCGCAGCAAAAAGCCAGTTGATAATCAGATCTGTGAGTGTCCTTCAAAGAGCCAGCGACTTAACTTCAGGCCAAATTGAAAAAAGGAGTAGTTGGTAATTTCAAAGGTTGGTGCAACTGAATCTTCCATTAAAGAAAAGTGGTCCTCATCACTAATTGTGGGTGTCTGTTGTCTATAAAAAACCTGGCTACAGTGAAACTGATGGATGTGGATGAGTCTGTGAGTGTGTTGCCCCTAAATGGTGATTAATGACCCTGGCTTGTCTCGATCTGATAAAAAGCCTTTGAGGTATTTTTCATACTCTGGCAAATCTATTTTTCAGTGGTTTTGGCGTGCACCGCGGGGAGAGTCATACCTGTTCGAAAAAACACCTTGATCTTGTTTTCATCTGACTTCTGATAAAGTGGTGTCTTAAGAGAGCAGAAAATTGTTCATGGACGTTATTGGCAAAGTAGTTAATTTCTTCCCCGCAGAGTAATTCATCATTCACTATTAGGTGCTGGCATTGTATACAAGCCGTATGTGGTCTAGTTTCCTCAAAATGTCATCGCGGCTGTGTTACTTTTATACCAGAATAGAATGTTTGACACATCTTAAAGGTGATTCTGTACAGTGCGTTAATGAGCTGGATGGTTAAGGGGTCAACGCTCATCTGGAGATCAACCTTGTGAAAGGGTGATTTGTATCTGAAAAAGGTGAAACGAACAACCTTCTTAGGTCTTGGCCAGGGTGACTCCTGCAAGGATTTTCTGCCACTACCCATAATAAAGTAAAGAGTTTATGGATGGAGAGACGTTCTGTTCTTAGAAGAGCGGGGGAGGAATCGAAACAGCTTCACGTTTATCTGACATTGACAGCTGTGCTGACTTAATGAGTTTGTAATTAACATGGATTTCCGCTAATGTTCAGGGCTTTTGTCTCTTAAACAGAAAGTATTAATCCCATTCGTTTGAGAGAATGTGGCAGACTCAGTCAAAACCCACGGACTCTTTGTTTAACAGTCAGACAGTGCATGATTTGGCCTTTTGTATAAACACTGATAAGTTGTTTTTTTATTTGAAAAATGCAGTCTGCTTGGCTTCATATCAGAAACTCTCCCCATCATGGTGTGATCTTCTGATGTTTCCTTGAAATATTCTAAGGTTGAATGTATTTGCATATTCTGTATGCCCAACAGTCCCTTCATGTCCTTTCTGCCTCGGTGTCCTTGTTGAATGTGAATTACCTTCTCAATTTGAAACATGTCTCCTGGCTGCAGATTGCTTCTGAATTGTCTGAATGTGTGGCGAGATGTTGCCACGCCTTTGTGAGTTTCTCTGTGCCAATTTCAATCACCTTGTCAATGATGAAACGGCTTACTGCAGTAAATATAAATGCCAAACAATATGAAGTCGAATAAAAAGACTTCATCCCAGCTCCATCATTTTGACTGTGTGCTTTTGAATAAAATCGATATGCTATTGAAAACAAATACTTTTTAAAATATGCATTACCACCTCGGTATGGAAGGCATCATTTAAATGTGATATACATACGTACCACAATAATAAAGAAGTGCTTGCACAGGACACTTCACTTCATAATGCTATACATATATATGTATGATTTTCCTCTAAAGCCACCATATGTTATTTACAAGTCTGAGCGACATGTTTATACAGCGTTGCTTTTGTCCTTAAGTTGCATAAGAGGCTACTTATGTTATGAATGCAGGCGTGGTGTTGTTTCTTCTCTCTAGTACACTTGTTTTTTCCCTGGGGGGGAATCTCAATGATATCCACTTCTGGGTTTGACAGCTTTAGATGCAGTGAATGCAGGAATACTTATGGTCTGTCGTGTGGGTTCATAAACAGTGTGTGTGATAAATGCGGAACAAATAATAAATGTATAGACATTTGAATGCAGAGGGACAAATAATCAAAACATCTATTTTATTTCAACTTGTGTAGTGCTCTCCACAAATGATGCTCCGAAACTGTCCTGTAATGGATTTGAAATGATACTGTAATTACTCTAATAGAAGCCCATTGTGCTCTTTCAAAGGCATAAGATCAGATATAGTGCATCATTGGACCCAAATTGAAAGTCAGAAGAATACTGAGTTTCTTTGTTCCAAACATTGCTTTGGTGTCACTCTTTTTTTTCTGACCATGTGTCCCTATTACCTTTATATGTATCTTTAGTAGAATCAGTGTTTTATCATGTTCAAGATAGGGCTACTTACTGGTATCTGCAAATCAGGTTCATTAACATATTCCAATGGTCGATTGATTCTGAGTGGAAAGGGTTCATTTCCGTCTCTCTTGATGAAGGTTACATACAATCATTTCACATCCTTCACACATCCCTCAGTCCTCTAAGTGTTTATTTAAACAACTTACTGTCAAATACTTTTCTGCCCTTCAATTCAGTGATAATAATTTGCCAGCGGTAAACACTATTTTGTTTTATATTTTCCACTGCAATCTCTAGTGGATGATCATTTCAAGGATGTCTGAGCAGTTTATTTTATCTCATCCCAAGTAAATATTTCTATTCCTGTAACCCAACAAGACCACAAGCATAAAACCTCATGCCTAAATGTGTCGAACAACTCATCATTCCTGAATTTGTTTTTCATACCAGTATTGATTTGTTTGTCCTTTCTCACAGGATTATGTTGCTACGGAACAATACTCTGAGAATTGTTAACTCCAGCCGAGCAGATGAGGGGAACTATGTGTGCCGGGCCGAGAATGAGCTGGGCTCGGCGGAGATGACTGCCGTATTGTGGGTAAAAGGTAAGTGATGCCCTGGGGGCCTTTATCTTCTGCCAAATTAGCACAAGTCAGCCACCAGTAAACAGTCCCCAATGTCATTTCCCCCCCCCCTTACCTTTGCTCGGTTGCCAGGAAATGTATTGTGCTTGCTCAACCGTGAACCAAGGACTCTCACATTCAAGAATCATATTACAAGGACACACTTTTACAGCGTAAAGGCCTGAGTCTCATAGATGCACTGCACACCACACTCCAGATCAAAGAAAAGCAGGATATTTGTTTGACAAAGGTGCCGCTCAAGCTGTGGTTGGCCCAATCGTGACTGCTCTGACGGTGATGTCACAGTGAAACGCAGCTACTTGGCGCTATAGCTTCTGGTTAGCCTGAGGTGACAGTGTAGCAGCTTTGTGCTTCCAGAGGCCATGCGTGTGGAGCTTAGCCCGATTCGAGTGGAAGTGACTGTGGGGGAGAGCGTGGTGCTGAGCTGCAAGGCTGCCCATGACACCTCGCTGGATGTGGCTTTCCAGTGGTTCTTCAACCAGAGGCCCATCAACTTTCAACAGGACGGTAACCACTTCGAATACATCCAAACAGTAAGAGCACGAGTAAGAGCAAAAGTAAGACTATGAGTAAATGTATTATATTGGTTATGTACCTATCTGTGTACATGTCTATCCGTCTTTTTTTGTTCATCTGATAACCCTCCTGTTGTGTTCATTTCTCCCCCCTTACTCTGGTGTTCCCGGTCAAATTTGACCGGTCTGTTTTAACTGCTATTACATTAACACAAAAGCCATTAATCATCACCAAATTGTATTTAACACCCCTTTAAGCTGTCAACAATTTCTCAGACTACTGGTTTATGTGAATAACTTCAGTGAATGTACATACACTGAAAATGTATTCCAAACTTAACATTTTGTTGATTTTTTGGGTGTGTACTATCTGATTGATGAACATAATTGAGGGTTAACCCCTCATTTTTGACTGGGAACATCATAGGTGTTAAGAAGACTAAACCACTCAAATTCTATGAAAGTGGTGATCCAACCCAGTCTCCTCAGTCTGCATACAAATAACACAACTTTACTCTTTGGAAATGCTTGCAATTGATACAACCGTTAATCAGCAATTGCACATGTTCATATACCTACTTAGGGCCTTGAAGCAATCACATGTAAAACACAATATTTATGATTGATGAAAGTAGTAAATCGGTCAGATTTGACCCGAACACAACAGGAGGGTTAAGTGTTGAAACATAACATTTGTGATCAGTAACATAATTATGTATAATAAAATATAATGCCCTTGAATTGCAATTGTATCGCAATTGTATCTTTTTGGGAGAAATTAAAACACAAATAGAGACTCGTACTTGCTTTGAAAAGTATTACGGCTTCAAACTCACTCATAAGTGCTTCTGAATGACAAATAGAAAGGAATATAATAAGGACAATTATGCTAATATTGAAACTTCAACATGTTAATTAAATCACAGCTTTGTAAAACATGCTTATGAATCCATTCACAAATTCCACCAACAATATTCAGGCGCCTCCTGAATTGCAAGTATGTGAGTCTGATTGTTTCCGTTGTTCTCTCTGACTTCAGTCGTCAGGAAAAGGTCAGAGGACACAGGGTCAAGGATCCTCTGAGGAAGATGTCGCATATATTTTCCCAGCTGAGCAAAACAATAAATCCTCCCACTCAAAAATGCATTTAACCTTTGACATCCTCCAATATCAGGGCTTCATTGATACCTTGCCATTTCACCTCTTCCTTTTCCTGGACCCTTTCTGTTGTTTGAGTTTTTCTTTTTCTTTGGTTTACCATATTATTAACTGCACTGAAAAAACTGAAACGTTGACTTTGATTAAATCTATTATGTCAACAAATGTCACACTACTGTATTAGGTTAGTTGCAAGCAATAATATTAAGTTAAACCTAATTTTATTTAATCTTAATATGATTGCTTTAAACTAACCTAATACAGTTGGGAAATCTGTTGACATAATACATTTGATTAAAGTAATTGATCAGTTTTTTTCAGTGTGGACATATCAATTATTGTAGGCTAAACTGAAAATTTTGAGTTTGGTCCTATGTATTTTTATTTTATTTTAAGATGCATCATTTTGAAAAGTACATTTCCAGTACAAAAGGACCTTTTGACTATGTAAATGTAGTCTATAAAAAAACAAACATTTACTGACTTTTTTGGATAACTTAAAGTGATGTTGTAAAATAACAACCGGGGGCCTTACAGGGTTAAACAAGCGTAATTTACACTTATATTTGTACAAAGAAACATTTCCAATCTCCACAATACAGAAACTATTGGACACACAAACCATAAAATGAAGTTGAAAACAAATGTACCAGAGAGCAGGGAGCCCTCTTTATGTCACCATTCCTTCAGTGGATGTTAAAATCACATCTGTCCTGTGTGTCCTCTGCTACTACCAATGCTCTGGAGAGAAAGTATTTACAGTGACAATCCTTTACACAACAGATTCCTGGCTGATGCATGGTGTGTAATTTTAATCAGGTTTCTTGCTAAACAGCTGCCTGTAGACCTTGAATTATTCCCAGCCTTGCCTTAGGCGATTCTCATTTCAACAGAGAAAATAGGAGTAGCTGAAGAATGTAGCAAGCGAGCACCTGAATTAAACAGGAATCTCTCAAGCCACATGAGCCTCTACAAGATGTAAAGGCATCACACTTCTTTTTGTCAAGCACATTTAGGCTTGCTTAATACCTAACCTGTTTGTATTCTATTCCTTCCGATTGCAGCAGTCGTCCACAGTGGACCTGATGATCAGGAGCATTTTGTTGAAGCATGCTGGGAAGTATGGGTGTCGGGCCCAGACCAGCGCCGACACTGTGTTTACAGAGTCTGAACTCCTTGTGCGAGGTGAGCTTGTCATGTGTCGGTAGAACAGTACTATGTGATGTCGTGTTCACTCTTTGGTGCAGGCAGTGACTCTCTGCCCCCTTTAAACTGAACCACTAAACCGAAAATCACATTTATTCTCTTACTGAGTTATTCTTGGCAAGCTTAGTCCAGTGGAAATGGACACAACACTGTGAATCTAGCAAATTGGCTCCAATTTGTGCCGCTGCTTTGGGAAGTTTTCTAATGACATCAGACATTAAATATTTGCTCTTGATGGAGACAATTGGACAGCACTTTTTCCACATTATTGCCCCCTTTTTAACCTTCTGATCTTGATTAATTTGTTATAGTCACTGTGAGTAAGGCTGACAGACGGTCTGCCTGCATGAACAAGTTTAGTGTGTGCTGTTAAACAGATGAAAGGCTAAAATGGCTAGTGATCAGATTCTGTGGCTGTTTCTGATTGTTGCTGATGATGTGATGAAAAGGTTATCATGCACACAGATGCTGTAGTTTTTCGAGGCTATGACCTCAAATACTGTTTACACATGTCTTTTGAGATGTCAGGCCTGGAAATGTGTTAATGTCTTCTTTGTTTGTGCTTTAGCAGAAACAGTGATACTATGGGAAACACATGCTTTTTCACACGGTGTTACATCATTTTTTCAAATTAGTGAAAAGAGAACATCCAAACACACATTATGGTGTTTTTTTACGACACTTTATTTTTTTCATATACAGATTAGTCTACTCTCAAGTGACCAAAAGTAAGAATAAGATAATGCTTTAGTTGCATTTTTAAACATAGCATTTCAGAAAACGTGTAATACAAAAAACTAATATTTTGAGTCATCGACTGGAGAAATGTCATGGCAATTTCTTTCTAACCCTTTCCCCCTGTATGGAAGGGTATGCAAATATTTCTTAAAGGCTGTTGAGTAAGATTCACATAAACACCATTTTTTACAAAAATACATTTAATTCCATCTACAGTATATTCTGTATATCCATAGGGGTTTGTTCATATATGATAGCATAATTTATATAATATTAAATTCATTATATTATGCATGGCTGTTGACATTGATAAACATAAATATCCCAGAATTCCCTCTGTTAATCTCGGTATTAGTTAACATAATTTAACAATTTTTAACCTGGCTTTAGCCCATATTCAGATACACGTATTTAAGTAATCAACCGGGGGGGTTATATTTTATAGTTATATCTATTGGAATAAACTGTTACCCTAATCACCTGAAGTGTCTCCACCTTAGGATTAAATTAGACTCTGCAATATAAATATTGATTAAATTAACTGTGATTTGAGAGTTGGTGATTAGATTTTCCCGAAATATCTTTTATTTAAATGATTATTTAGAAAAGTTATTTAATATATCTTATCCATAAAATATTCATATATGTATTCTGGGTTTGATGTGTAATGTCTGGTTGTTTGTAATTAATGTGATTAAACATAAAGCTCCTAATAGAAGGCAGGAGATTGCAAATGCACCTTTCAGTGCAACCTTCTAATGGGCACTTTTTGGGGACACAGTACATTACTTTTCATTGAACGCACCAGCTGCCACCTTTTCATTTACAGCTGTTCCCCCTTGAGTCCTTAGTTGTTTCCTGCATTTGCAGATTAGATTTACTTCTGAAGAGGTAAACATATGTTCAGCTGTATTAAAACACATGAAGGTCCAAAACTCAGTCATGCTCAGAGGGATTGGTAAACAACCTTCGAAAACCCCAAAACCAAAAGCTTCAATATTTCTGAATTGACATGAAATCCTTGGCAGCAGATCTGTGTCAGACACAAATCCAGCCTCAGTTTAGATATGTTCATTTCTGCTGTTTGTTTGTGCACAGATTACAGCAGATAATTCATGTTGTCAGCATATGCACACAGCTGCACATCCTTCTTAATGCTTGCATGGTTGCATCCATTAGTGTGTCTAATGGCAACAATGCATGATTAATACATCTCAATATGGACCGGCTTAGAATTGATTCAAACAGCAGCAGTGATCATTTTATCCCCCTGTGTCTCGACAATCCTGAAACATTTGTGGTGTAGCAGTTGAAAGCTGTAATTTAATCTGTCTCCTCTCTCTCTTTCCTCCAGGCCCTCCCGGCCCCCCTGGAGTGGTGATAGTGGAGGAGATCACCGACACCACGGCCACCCTGTCCTGGACTCGTGGCCTGGACAACCACAGCCCTATCAGCACCTATAATATACAGGCCCGCAGCCCATTTTCATTAGGCTGGCAAACTGTCCAAACAGGTAATCAATAAGGAGCAAATTGCAGCCTCTAGACCTATGTGGTTAATGTGACGCCATACACAAAGGCTTTAATACGGCGTAAAGTCATGTACGGGGATCCTGATTAAGCTAGGATTTAAAATAAATAATTGTAAATCTCTGGTGGCAAGGGACATTTGTATCTTAAAGGTTTTCAAATCGATATTCAGACAATTACTATAACAGCAAACGACTATTTTCTGCATTAATATACGTGTTTAGTGTTCAACACAAGGAAATGCAGATGGATAGAAACGCTACTGCAGAGAAGTCATTTGAGAACAAAATCATTTTGTGTGTCTTTTCTTTTTTTACATATAGTGTCATGAAATATTCAGCTGGAACATAACTGTTTTACATTTACAGGATTAAACTACCAAAATAGTCAATCAGCTGAATACAAATGAATGAGTAAGCCTGTAAGCTATTTCTCTAATTCCACTGGAAATCTGCATTTTACACTGACTGTGGCATAAAATGCAGATGGTCAGTCTGAAATCTTCCTCAAAAGTTAAGATTGTTCAACACAGTTCAATTTATAACATGTAAAAACTGAACGTGGAGTTTTAATAATTGATTTAAATGACCTTACCATTTACCCTCATATACTGAGCTTTATGCGTCTTACACTCCACTGTGCCAAATCGTGATAAAGACGTTTTTTTTTCTTCTCAAATGCCCGTTTAAGAAGATGCCGTCTTGTGGTTGAACTTGGCTGTTGTTCAGTAGAGATTAGCAAAAGTTATTTGAGACAATATCAAAAGTGGTGAGTGGGAAATGAACCCTTTAGGCATGGATTATAATACTTATTTTATTAAAGATTTACTGTTAAAATGTGCTTATTTTATCTGTTACTTTGAGAGAAAAATGATCAACTACAATCACTTAGCGTTAAAGGATGAAGGCTTGCTAAGCATTGTGTGTAATCCATCTTAATATGCCTTGTGATGGCAGAGTTTAAGGTGTGATAATGATTCGTCCCCACAGATATATAAATCATACTTTGTATACACTCCTCTCACATCATGTCTGTTCAACTACATTGAATTCGATAAAGCACAATTAGGGCTCTGTGATATATTGTCAGTGTTGAAGTTGTTAAGATTAGCATAAAGGGGGGGATTGGGCTTTTCGCTCCCACTCCTCTCAAACAGAGTTATCAGCTCATGTTTGAAGAGCAGCTTGCTTGACAGAGTGGTCTCATTGTGAGCTGCTTTGGATGATAAGAGTGTAAGCTCCTCAGCGTCATGAATGTTGCTTTAGCATACAGAGACCTCTGGTTCATTTGTGACACGGATATGCTTTCAGTCAATGTTTGTTTGTTGCTGCGGGATCAATATTGACAAAGCGTGATTATGAGAGCCCTGAAGAAACTAGATTAGTTGTGTTACCTGCTTGTAATTCTGTTCAAAGTACATTCATAAATCAACTTTCTTTCAGTCTCAGGATGGGATTTAAAATGACATAGCTATATAAGTCCTCTGTGGAAATCAGCTTCCCTCTATGATGTAATGAGTTGTACTATAATGTACTCTAAAGCTGTGAGTAAGCTGATATTTAGACACCAAAACAACATCATATGCCAAGGTTTCCAGTAAAATGTGTATACCGTAGTCACCACCTTGTGAAAAAATAAAAAGCCAAGTCACAGTAGATCTGTAGGGAAGCTTTAATACTTTGCAGTTTTTAAGAACCAAGACAATGTTTTTTTGTGTTTTGGTGGTTCTCCAGCTTATTGGATTTAAAAAGAAAAAAATGGCTTTAAAGCTAACGCACAGCTTTTACACACAGGCGTAGGAATTATCCCCCACTTTTAGGAAACAGAATCTAATTCACCAATGTGTCATAGTCTAAAAGGGACAGGGATCATTTTTATGTTTATACTTGGCTTCTGGGATTTTATTACGACATGTCTGCATGTTTCTGAAATGGTTAATTGTAGTGCCTGTCTCTTTAAACCCCCAATTTCACTGGTAGCTCTAGTATATTCTAATGAGACCAGGTGGGACATTGAACGGCTTGTTGAATCCCACCATGTTTTCTGATCTGAGGCAGCCCACCAACAATAACTAGTCTGTTGACATATTTCACAGTTTCTGTGTTGGAAGAGATTCCATATTCCCAAACGTATGTGAACAATAAATAAGAAAGTGAGTTTTTGTATGATATGTCACCTTAAAGTAATCTTATGAATTCATCATATTCATCTTGTATAATCGTTTTCAGTTAAAAACCTGCCTGTTATTCAGGTCAGGAGACTGCCTTGGCATTATAGCACATAACTTTCAAATGATCAGGCCTAACAAAAAATTAAGTTTGACCGATTGCCTGTTTGTTAACCATAATTGCCATGCTGCAGACTTATTTAAACGTCGATGATTCAAACCCTGTTTACTCAATATGGATCAGAACAATCTCGGACACCCTTAAAGCTGTAAAGTCTTTCAGGGAATGTCTGACTGAAGAACAGGAACTGTGATGTGGTGCTTGTCCTGGTTAAATAAATACACATGTGACACTCTTGTGTGCAGACCCAGACCCAGTGACAGGAGACATGGAGTCAGCCATGGCAGTGGAGCTCAACCCATGGGTGGAGTATGAGTTCAGGGTGGTGGCCAGCAATGCCATTGGGACCGGAGATCCCAGTGCACCTTCGAGAGGAGTTAGGTCTAAGGAAGCAGGTACATTCCCTCAGCCTAAACAATACCTGTTATGCACTGCATTATATTCACATTATGACAGACAATAGCAATCACCAACAGTCCAGAAAGATGTATAATGAGAGCTGATGATTGATTGTAGCTAGAGCCAGTGGCACTTGACACTTCCTAGCCATGTTGTATTCCCATTGTTAATTCTCCATTTGTATTGGCCAAAATGGTTGAAAATAAGCTGCGCGAATTTCAACAAGTGTAGTGTTTTTGTCTAAGCATCCTTTTAATGCCCTGAGGCGTGGACACCGCAAGTGCATTATTTATGGTGAGCAGAAAAATAACTGAGACAGTCTTGATCAGGCGAGCCGCTTCACTAACTGCTCATTCCTCGTCTATAAAACACGATAATTACAAAGGTCATTGGTCATTTGGAAATGGCTTATTTAATGTGTCCCATCTACTCAGCATAATTAACAGACTAATTACTGTATCTGCACACGGTTGTGGTTATTCGTCCTTAAAGTCATGTTCTGTGATCAAGCGAAAGAGAGAAAAACAGGACACAGAAACCTGCCATCACTTTCAATTTGATTGACAGATATTTTTACTGCAGGCGCAAACACCAAACAATCACTGAGTTTTTGATGTTTTCTGAAACTGGTTTTGTTTAAGCATAGGTTTGTTTACTTGAGCAATGTTTTCTAAGCACATCATGAAAACATTTTATTTTTCAGTTTGTATTGGTTGACTAAAGATAATTAATTTGTTAAATTATAATGATGAATGAAAACATTTTTGTTGTGTGTTTTCAATTAGCAGAACAATTTCATGTGGTCTTAATTAACAATTGGTCCTAAATAACAATACAAAAAAGGAACAAAAACATAATTAGTGAATGAAAAAGGTGAAGGCTGAAGATTAAACTTCTTAAAAATACTCATTATAATTTCTTGGCTCATTATTTAATAGTTAAACCTTTTCTGATTGAATTTTTTAAATAAGCATATCTTAGTTTTGGAATTTGTTTTAGAGTCAACAACTATATTTTTTAACCTTTTAAAACAAATTGGTAATCAAGCTGCACATGCTTGACTTTTTGTTGCAACCATTCCAAAAATAGAAAGTGTGTATATAATATATAAAAAAAGAGAGAAGACTATTTTCCTCAGTCCAATTCCTCTTTTCTTTATTTCAAAAAGTGTTGGAGTGAGTTTTGTGCTGTTAGGTCAGTGATGCTTTGTTAACCTTTCTGCCTCACACAGTCCCGAAAGTGGCACCATCGAACGTCAGCGGAGGGAACGGCCGCAGGCACGAACTGGTCATCTCGTGGGAGGTAAGGTCCTCTGCCAAGCTCCCTCTGCATTACATGCGTAACAACATGTGTCCAAAAAAGGCAAATGTCACAGTGGGTCTGGTGTTTCAGTTACGCAAACTCAGGAGTCATGATGTTACTTTACTTATGCTATGACTTATGCTTTAATGTTCAAAACGGTCTTTATTTTTCTCATTCTGCCTGTGCCGCAGCACCTCTTTTCACCCTCTGTCTGAAACCAGAGCCCAGCCTGCTCTGATTAGTTAGCTGGACGGCTCTGTTGTGATTGGTCAACTGCTTAGAGATGTACCGCCTCTTAGCCTATCACGTACAATGTTTTGGAGCGCTAGCCAATAGAGTGTTGAAAATGGGGGTGTCACATAAAAGACTATGCATCAATGCACAAAAACCAATAGAACACACTACAAGGAAGGGAAAACCTTGAATTACCTGGATATACAATTAGACAGAGTTTAACATGTATTTATGTATTTAAGTTATAATTTATTGATACAGCATGAGTCCCCTCAGACCTTTAACCTTGGGCTCAACAAAATCATTGTACAGTATAGTTCACACTCTCTGAAACAAATACAGTTGCAAGAAAAAGTATGTGAACCCTTTGGAATTACCTGGATTTCTGCATAAGTTGGTCATAAAATGGAGGAAGCCACTGCTGTCCAGAAAAAACATTGCTGCACGTTTGAAGTTTGCAAAAGAGCACCTGGATGTTCCACAGCACTACTGGCAAAATATTCTGTGGACAGATGAAACCAAAGTTGAGTTGTTTGGAAGGAACACACAACGCTATGTGTGGAGAAAAAAAGGCACAGCACACCAACATCAAAACCTCATCCCAACTGTGAAGTATGGTGGAGGGAACATCATGGTTTGGGGCTGCTTTGCTGCCTCAGGGCCTGGACAGATTGCCATCATCGACGGAAAAATGAATTCTCAAGTTTATCAAGACATTTTGCTGGAGAACTTAAGGCCATCTGTCCACCAATTGAAGCTCAACAGAAGATGGGTGATGCAACAGGACAACGACCCAAAGCACAGAAGTAAATCAACAACAGAATGGCTTCAACAGAAGAAAATAGGCCTTCTGGAGTGGCCCAGTCAGAGTCCTGACCTCAACCCAATTGAGATGCTGTGGCATGACCTCAAGAGAGCGATTCACACCAGACATCCCAAGAATATTGCTGAACTGAAACAGTTTTGTAAAGAGGAATGGTCCAAAATTCCTCCTGACCATTGTGCAGGTCTGATATGCAACTATAGGAAACGTTTGGTTGAGGTTATTGCTGCCAAAGGAGGGTCAACCAGTTATTAAACCCAAGGGTTCACATACTTTTTTCCACCCTGCACTGTGAATGTTTACATGGTGTGTTCAATAAAAACATAAAAACATATCATTGTTTGTGTGGTTTTAGCTTAAGCAGACTGTGTTTGTCTATTGTTGTGACTTAGATGAAGATCAGAACACATTTTATGACCAATTTATGCAGAAATCCAGGAAGTTCCAAAGGGTTCAACTTCACATACTTTTTCTTGCAACTGTACATTCAGCCGCCCTTAAAGTAGCGCATTGGCTTCACAGTGATGTTAATAATACCCATACTGAATTTAAGGTAAAATAATACATGCAGAACATAATAAACATAAATGCTGATTTTCCATTATGTGATTTATGAGTTTATTTTCATCGAATTACCATGGTGATCCTGTGAGATGGTGTTTGTCCACCTTTCCTGCAAGTGACTTTCTGAAACTACTGTAGCAGTGACATCCTTGGCATAAAAAGAAAATAATGACAAAATGTATAGGATTTTTGTAATGATTGAAAATGGCAGAGAGAGAAAAAGACAGGGTGTGAACATTCATCATTCAACTTGGGAAAGTTACACTCCCCCTGATTAAACACATGAGGATAGATGTGTATGTTAAGGAAAACTGTCAACTCCCGTCTCCCGCTGATAAGAACAATTCTGAACCCTTCACGAGAATCAGTGTCACAATCCACTTGTGAAACTATTTTATATTTAAACATTCGTGCTGAAAATAACATTCCCTTGGGAATTTACCTGTCACTAAGTAATAATCCTGCATGTGAATTTGACTTAATAATCACGCAGTGGTTGCTACAGCATTGTGAATTCATTAAAAACCTTCACTTTGTGTTGCCTGGGAATACTTGTCAGACAATAAGGGGTATAAAGCATGGTTGATGGATGACGCTAGTCCTTGTGGTTCTAAAGCTTGAAGGGAACGGTTTAATGATTTTAAGATATACGGATGATTGCATTCGTTTACAGTCAGTTGCATTCACTTGAGGTGAGATTTGATGAGTAGCTGCTGTTTCGCTCCGTGCGTGCTAGGGACCTGCGTTTGATGCAGTCCTATTCCCAGAACCATCAAAGTGGGATCTAATTAAAACATATAGAGAAGTTTCAGACAGTGAAAGAATGATGACAAGAGTCTGGAGATGTTCTTAAAAGGTAGGAAGATGGATGTGTTGAGGGATTCTGTGGAGTTTTTAAAGAGCAGAAGAGAGCACAGGAGACTGGCATCATCTGAGCTCTGACCACTTCTAGCTAGATTAAATATTTCACATTGTCTTTTATAAACACATTGACAAAAGGATTGCATGGCTTTTTTTGTGCCAATTTAACTTGCAGAAATTAGACAAAAAGAAATAACGTACTTATCAATGCAACCTAACTGTACTGCTAGCAAAATGCCATCTGTGTGCTCCTGGGCTACTTTTGTATTTAAATCTGTAATATGCATATTTTGGCACAACATCTATATTTTGGCACAACATCTATGCCTCATTACAAAAAGAGTCCAATGCACTAAGACTAGCTCTGGCCACACAGAGTTACAGTTCATTTAAAAGCATCTTCTGAGAGCTGGTTAAGCACAATACTGACAGACTGGGATATATAAATATCATCAATTGCATTCAAAAAGATGTAAAAGGATAATGTGATGAGAGTTTGGACAGAGATAAATGTAAACAATAACACAATATGAACCTAACAATATAATAAATCATAAGAAAAAAAAAGGAAAAAGATTAAACTCACTGTCATATAATTACAGTAGCCAATTATCTTTAGTGATTCAGATCTTTGGTCAGGGTAGATAGCAGCACATTGAAACGCAGAACCATTAACAATGCATTTACTTAAAGGTGGGGTATGTCAATTCGAGAAACCAGCTCGAGTGCGCTAGAATTTGAAAATACACAACCAGAAAAAATCTGCCTCTTCCTTCAGACTTCCTTACAGAGCCCCTCCTCCAACACACACAAACGCGCACATGACCAATGAGGGCACGAGATAAGTTTGTGCACAGATGGAAGGCTGACAGGCAGGTAGGCCATCCAGTTATTTGAGCCGGGCCGGCTCAGATGATTGGTCGTGCTTTTTACAGCGCTACGGCTTCCACAGATGAAATTGTTTTATGTATTTATTGTCAAAGGATTTAATATATTCATTGCTATCGGGATGTTAAGATAGGGTGACCAGACGTCCCCGTTTGTATTGGCCTGCCGTTAAAAACACATAGCAAGGTGAAATAAAACGTTTCATGTCAGGAAACACTGGGTTAACAGACTGTGGTCAAGCCAGCCCCCACTTCGGAAAACACAGTCAAAAGCACGTTGTATTGCGGTGCGCGAATATCCTATGGATTACGGTAGAGGCCTGTAAAAACTGCCTTCAAAATAAAAGCGTTTACTCGGTCAATATACCTAAAAAACACACCAAACATATTCATATATACTGGAGCTTAAATTAAGAAATATGTACTATATAATGTGATCAATAATAATTTAAAATAAACTACGTATAACTACCACATTATAACTGAGTGAATATAAAATGTAAGTAGCCTATACAGTTATGAAGACATATCTGACATTTCTACTGGGTGACTAATTTTAATTGATGTTGACACCATCTCACAGCACTCCTAAAATAACATTACTTTCTGCAGCACAATTGAAAATGTATGCTGTTTAAAATCTCAAATTAGATCTATTGTCCATCTATATTTTGATTATTATTTAATGGAAACCGTCCATAATCAAAGAGTCATTCGAAGTCAATCAAATACTTATTTCACTTCAGGGTGATAGCAGGAGACCCTATCTAGTCAATCAGAGAGAATCAGGACAATCTGATGTAGAATTTCAAAATAAAATACTTTTGAAATCTCATATATGGGCTATTGTCCTTCCGTTTTTATACAAGAATAAATTTTTAAAAACTGTCAAATTATCAAAGACTTATTTCACTCCAGGGTGATAGGACACCCCATCTAGTCACTCAGAGAGAATCAGGACAATCTGATGTAGAGTTTAAAAATAAAATACCTTTGAAGTCTCATATATGAGCTATCATCCCTCTGTTTTCAGATAAGAATAAAACAAAAACTATCCAGTATCAAAGACTTATTTCACTTCAGGGTGATAGCAGGACACCCCATCTAGTCACTCAGATAGAATCTGGACAATCTGATGTACAGTTTAAAAATAAAAGACCTTTGAAGTCTCATATATGAGCTATCTTCCTTCTGTTTGTATCCAACAGCTCAAATGTTCGAATTACATTAAACCAGAATTGTCCCCCTTTTTTCTTTAACAGTGAAGACAATTGGATATGTTAATGATATATTGACCGCAAAACTCAAAATGTCCCTGGTTTTCATTTTGAAAATCTGGTCACCTTATGTTAAGAGCATTCCATGGAATATAACAAAAAGTGTTTCTGAAATGAATTACATACCCCACCTTTAAATGAGAATAAATTAATAGATTTAAATAGTATGTTTCGGCTAGCCCTTTTCAGCAGACAACAGGTCAGCACCACAGCTGTAGAAACAAAAGGTACAATAACACAGGTGTATATGATGTGACTCCCACGAAGCCATGACCCTTCTGGTGGAGAAAGGTGAGATAGATGCACATTATATCCAGAGGGATAATACAGAGGTGGAGCTTTTAGCCTTCACAGCTACATGATATTAGAAGAGAAGATCTTGTGAGCTCAGGTCAGTGCGCATCATCAGGGCAGGGTGACCTTTTTTCCATTTGAAATGGAAAACCCATCTGCTGCAGTATTCTACATCATTTCCTCTGACTCAAATTCACTGAAATGTAATTCAATATTCAAGAGTTTGATCCTTTTGCGTTGGAAAGGAGGCTTTGGGCCAGTAGGGCAGGATGTTTTCCACAAGATCAGAGGTTGAAGTTGTTATTGGAAAGAAGAAATGCTTCTATGAGAAATAGATTTAAGCGTCTTTGAGCATTAGGAAAAGCGCTATAGAAATCCCATGTATTATTATTATTATTATTATTATTATTATTATATTGGTCCCAAGGGAAATAAAATAGTGGCAGCAGCAAATAATGTCAACAAGTAGAGGTAATGCGAACAGATACAACAAAAACAGATACAATTTAAAACCTACGAAACCTCAGTTGTACGTCTGTGTTTGAGGGCCAAACTTGTTCACCATTGAAGAATTTGCTGACAAAGCTTGAAGAAAGCCAGCTGGTCCATGTATTAAAACACAGCCAGTGATTAAGATGTTGTACATTTCAAATTTGGCCCCACCAGAGAGGCAGAACGATGATTAACCTTGAATCCCTGAGTCATTCCAAATGAACCCAGGGATGTTGATGAATAACTGTTTGTAATTTCAATCTTGACGATGGCTGTTAAAAACATAATAACTCTTAAACCAAGTAAAGAGGATATTACTGTGAACGGTTTCCAATTGGACAGCTTGGCTCTAAGCCAGGTTCAGGGCACAGCATGTACAGAATTGCTATGAGCGACGGCGAGAATTTGCAATTGAGATCAGTTGAAGGATATATTAACAGGGGAGCAGTGAACAGATGTGGAGGCAACTGACAGTTATTCTTGTAGTTATTAAGTATGGGAGCCCAACTGCCACTGGGAAAATAACCTTCACATGAGGGTAAGTGCTCCTCAGTGGCACATTATGGGGGATAATGTCCATTCCAGAGAGGGTGTTTGGTGGTACACCATTTCCTGTTTTTAAATGAGAGTTGTATGATATAAAGAGTGTCATTAAAGGAGCTAGTAAAACACAATTTCAACCTCCTCATAAATAAATGCAGGACTCCATGTTAGAAGAATAAACCTAAAGTTACACCATGATTGGTGATTGACAACCCAGTCAAAAAGTCCTTTCAAGCCATGCATGAATTTGAGTGAATACAAAATAAATGCCATGTATTTGATGATTCTCTTGATGAGTCTCAGGAAGTTGCAAACAGTGTCTGTGGCATTTCAGATGCAACCCGCAGATCCTCCCTTCATTGTATCACCTTTATACAGCTGTTACAACTAAAGCATAATATCTCTGGTGCTACCAACTTGTTTGTTTCTTCAACAAATGCCTCAGCATAAAGCTGAGTGTGAGCAATATTTATTTTGCCTGTTTGTTTTTTTTTAGGCATTTTTGCTGATCAAATCTCTTCTGAAGAGCACTGTAGAGAAAAAAAAATAGTTTTTCATTTCCCATTATAGGGCAGAATAATTGGCCACCAACCAATAAGTCTGTCAGTTTTCAAGTTCATTAGGACAATGTGGAGATTTAAATGCAGTGTCTCTTCTTGCCATTTTAAGTCGTTTTAGCTTTGCCCTATTTCTTTTGGTTTCAGCTAAATGCTCTTGGAAATAAATCAGGACTTCGTCAGTGATCAATTGAGATGGATATTAGAGGAGACGGAGCAGGAATGTTAGCCCTTTTTGGCAGTCGAGGCATGCGAGTGCATGGCAGTTCTGCCTCTCCAATCATCTGTGGAGAGTTGTCAGAGCCTGGACGGCCATGGTGGGCAGTGTTATTAAGCAGGATGAATGACTAAACAGTCTCTGCAGCTTCATTCAGCCGTCTCATTACAGTCAACGATGAGAGACTGCTTTTTCTCGGGGAGCCATTGGAACAACCATTACTGATGCCCCCACAGTCATTGTCACTGAGCCCAGCAGGCCCGGCTATATCCATCACAAGACTTACCTCAGTTATCACGCTGTGTCCATACTTATCTATGACTATCACAATTCCTAACCCCTCGAGTGTTTCTGGAATTAACTAGCTCATTTGTACATCCTGTTTTTTAAAGACCCATATTTCTTGGCATGTCCTTAAGAGCATTGCAAGCTCGGAAAATAACTTTGGTGGAAGCTAATTATTTTTTCACTGATCATCCCCGTAATCAGGCAGTCATGGTGATTGGTCGTTATTGAGTGAAATGTGAACAACTCCATCTCCATCCACCTCTGTAGACTCGATAGCTAATTTGTGGCAGCCTTACGGGGACAATATTACTTTGAAGCCTATTCAAATCAACACATAACAATGTGCCAAGGTTTTTGTTGCCAAAAACAGGTGTACAGGTGTTTGTCTTGTATTACATTTAGCCAAAGATTTAATCCCTGCAGCTCATATTTTAATAAAATGTGAGCTCACTTAATGAATTGGCACTTGATTTGATTAAGCACGGACCAGCTGTGGAAGACAGCTCCCCGTTTCAGCACTTCAGGAAAACTACAGATGAGCATTGAAGCCAGCAGACAAAACCTGTGTCCCAAATCCCTCAGACATGGGAGATAAATAGCAACATAATGGGTACAACTGTGCCAAATATGATTCTCAAGACTGACTGCTTCTTTATTAACACTGGCAGACGGAATTCTGTGTTTTGCTCAACTCCTTGTACAGAGGCTATTTAAATGATAAAATGTGAAGATAATGCACCTTCAGCTGTACAGTACTGTTGCAAATGCTATTATAGAAAGCTAGGTTTGGAATGAATCTCAGTGAAAGACACGTTTGGATGATTATTTCTTTCTTTTTGAAATGTTCAGCCTATATCTGAGGAATTCCAAAACGGTGAAGGCTTTGGGTATATCGTTGCATTTCGTGCCAACGGAACTAGAGGATGGAAGGAGAGGATGGTGACTTCAGCCGACTCTACAACGTACAAATATAGAGATGAGACCTTCCCTCCCCTTACCCCATTTGAAGTGAAGGTCGGAGTTTACAACAATAAAGGAGATGGGCCGTTCAGCAAAGAGGTCATCATCCGTTCCGCAGAGGGGGGTGAGTTAACATTTGTTGTTGCATTGTTTTTAGGTAAACAGAGAAGAAGTTTTTTAGAATTATATTAATATTACCATTTGTACTGGTTTCACAGAGCCAAGGGAAGCACCATCTGATGTGAAAGCTTACGGCTTTTCTTCATCGGAAATTAGGGTCACGTGGAAACCGCCCAATCCTGGCCCAGGAAGACCAAGAGGATATGAGGTGCTTGTAAATTGTGTGCTCGAGGGAAGTTGTGCACATGTGTAAATATACATGCAGTTTATCATTTTTATTTTACGTCTATACATTTGAGCATGAGTTGAAGTTTGGAAACAGTTTTGAGTTTTTCTGTCTGTAGCTATGTGTTTCGGTCAATTCCACTGTCTGTCTTGGCTAGTTCTTTTTTGAAAAACACATCCTGCCTCTCAATTGGACTTTCCTGGTTAAATAACATTAAACAATTATAATATCAATAATTTATGTTTACAGCTCAGCTACTGGAAAGATATGGAGCAGGAGGACTTGGGGAAAAAACAAAGAACTTTGAAAAACGAGACCTCCATGGTCTTGACAGGACTAGAGGGCAACAGTCTGTATCTCATCACGGTAAAAGCCTTCAACAGCATCGGCGAGGGTCCTGCCACCGCTGCTGTCACTGTCAACACCAGGAGAGCCCGTGAGTGCACCACTGACACTAATCATGCTATACTATATATGGAATACAAACTATACCTGTTAAGTTTGCTCTAAATCCCCTAGTAATTGACATAGTTGGTTGAAACTCTGTTTAAAAGTCTGTTTGAATTGAGTGTGCGTTCCTTTCTTAGCTCCTGCTCAACCTCCAACCAACCTCATGTGGATTCAAGAGGGCAACAACGTGACTTTAAACTGGGATCCAGTGAAGGCAAAGGACAATGAATCTGATGTCATCGGGTACATGGTAATGATCAAGTTCATTTCTTAACATCAAGACATACATAAACATTCATGCAAAACACCTTAGATTTTGGATCAAGCAAATAGTTCCAGAAGTATTTTCACCACTATCAATAGAAAAGCAGGATTATTTTAACAATTTTTTTTAGAAGTTATGCTTCTACATGCTTTTACTGTTAAGCTCTGAATTGTACTCCACCCATGGTTATTTCAGGTGGTGAGAATTGTATATCTGAACTGTTGCACATTTAGAACCTTTCATCCTCACAGTTGGAAAGAAAATATCACACAATTGATATAAGAGTTATCTAACATTGCAAAGAGTGAATCGATTTAAACTGCTTAATATATTTCAAGGCCAATCTGAAGTGTAACCGTATCTCCAGCTTGCCGTTATCAGTAAACCTCTATGCATGCAAATAATAAATATAACAATATTCAGTTCAGTGATTGGACATTTTTAACTGCTAATTTATTTGAATTTGTCTTTAAAGAACCAAAAATGTTGCTCATACCAACTCTTTGCAGATAATTAGCCTAGACACTAAAAATTTGTTTTGCCCATCTTACTGTTACTTTTACTGTTTAAAGGTTTTACGGCATTCACAGTATTCAAATAGTAGAAAACCAAAATGTGGAATATGTTAAGACAAAGTCAATGTAAAGTAAAGTCATCCTGAGTCAAACTCCCAGACCTAGCCTGCTGGTGTGCGTTCTAGTGCACGCGAGTCCCTGTGTGTATGTCCCACTGGCAAGCTAATGGCCACCTCTCCACACTGTGCTCCTACAGAAGTTTCCGCTGAAATGTTACGCCCACTCTCCAGTTCCCCCCCAGGTCAGCACTGTTGCCATTAATGGCACTGTTCACGCTGTTCCCAATGTTAACTGCTAGCAAAGTCAGCTGCTGCCGCAGGCTCAGCCTTCAGCCATGTAAAAAGCAGTGTGGAGGCAATCCTTCAATCACAGATTTGCTCTTAATACATATTGAGAACCTTTAAAAGGAAAGAAAGTTTGTAAATGTACAATTTGTATGATTTGTCTGTTAACAGAACATTAGAAGATGGCTTCTCCTTTCACCTCAGCAACACAAGCAAGCCAATTTAGCCATCTTCAGTTTAGCTAGCTAATGGGAATAGTATTTTTGTTCAGACAGGAGAATTTAGCGAAGCTTCCTGAGCTTCCGGCTCAGTCTACACCAATTACAGTGTCAGCCAGGGCAGAACAGAGCCCCAGGGAGAACAGGCAGAGGAATGGCCAGGGAATTGCCCAGAAACGTCCCGAACACAGCAAAGTGAAACAGGAAAATAAAATACAGGCAGAGGGCTCTGCAGATACAGACACACTCTTTTAGTGGGCCTCTTGTGGGAAAAATCCTACACATACTACTCACTGTGGCTTAAATATCTCATTATAGATGAACAATAATAAATGTAAACCTCAATTGGCTTTGTGTGCGTGTCCTGCAGGTGTTACTTAAACAGGAGGGCAAAGGCCACAACCAGGTGACCAGAACCATCAACCCTTCCACCATGCTCTCACTGCCCGAGGGAGGGACCTATATCATTGAGGTGCGCGCCCTCAGCGAAGGGGGAGAGGGGGCGGTCAGCTCCCAAGTTCGAATAGTCACCTCATCCGGTAAGCCGAAGCTATTCAGTTGCGTCTCAGGCACATACTAAATTAGATGACTTCTGATATCCATCTATATGCACAGCCTGTTTTCTTTTTGTAGCGATCTTACGTTCTGCCCCTAATTGAGTCGCCACAGCTGTTGTGCCAGCCAAGTTTTCCTTGGCTAATACTGTTTTAATTACATCGCCCACACCAACCCTTCTAATCTTGCACAGCCAATTAACTTTCAAGCAATAGGACCAAGAGAAAGTCAGTCCTGCTTGTGACTTTACGAGCCAGCTTTACAGGGCAATGCTCACTTTCTTTTTTTCTTTTGCAAAACAAAGCATATTTCTCCCCAGAATCAGAATACCTGTATTCGTCCCACAGAGGGGAAATGTACATCGTTACAGCAGAAAAGAGCCAAAGGCAGCTTAATCTTACCTAAGAAGCATGCAAAATATTCTAATAAAAAAAAGTTACACAATTTACAAAGAACACATCCTGTAAAAGTCCTGAGGATTTAGCAGCCAGGTTTATATTGCACAGTTATTAACAGCATATATATATATATATATATATATATATATATATATATATATATATATATATATATATCTATATATATATAGCACATATTGCACATAGTTGGTGGTTAGCAACAAGGAGTGTTATAGTCTGTGTTGCAGCTCTTTGTGAAAATGTATAGCATTAAACATGGATGTAGTTCCAGCGTTTTTGTAAAGGGCCTCTCCTTTCATCTATATTGACTGTTCCCCTCCCTTCTCTTAGGTGTTCGAGCAAAAAGCAACCAGTGCTCGGTGCACTGCATGCCACAGAGCCTGACATGGACAGCCCTGCTCCTGGTTCTTCTGGTGCCTTTAGCTTCCTGGTGAGGCCACTGTGCCAACCTCATGTTCATGGAGGGAGCCACCAGTCCTCTGCTCCCTGGCTCCCTCTGACTGCCTGCTCACTTTGGCCTTACCCATCCCACAGGGCCCGAGGCCTGCCAAAGGGGGTTGAGTCTGCCAGTCATCATACAGCTCTCCAGAGTTGAACCTTTTTAAGTTTCCTGTTTCTTCTGAGGCCCTGGACATTTAATTTGCACCGTTCTTTCCAGCATCACAATGCTGTTATACTGTAGTCAGTGTGTGGAAAGATGTGTTCAATCCTTTACTTTGACATCATGTGTTCCTCTCATTGAATGGCATCTAACCAATTCCAGACGGCTCCTACAGATCTGGGGCTCTACAGAGCATGAACAATTCCTCGAAAGCTGCTGTGGTAGTAATACAGGGATCAGCCGGCCTGTTTCTTTTCATTACTTATTTGCATCAATTTACCCCTTGGCTGCCTGACAAGCAATGCAGCAGAAGCTCAGTAGAGATAAGTGCATTGTTTTCTTATTCACTCATTGAGGAGGAAAGAACGTTTTTTATGGAACCAAGAATCTTACTATTTCGAGACTTGCTTTTGTACATTGTGTTACCTTTAGAGAAAAACACAGTGGTATGTGTCAGCTATGTCAACTCTGTTTTTTGGTAGTGATAAAGCAATGCTTGGTGATACAGTTGGATGTATGGAGTTAGGAAACAGGTTCATACCTGTAGTGCTTGAACACATCAAAAGAGAAAGACAACTCTGTACGGACTCTTGGTGTCAGTACAAATAAATGTGATGTATATTTTTTAAATGGTTGTTGTTTGTATTTTCTACCCTGAGAAAAGATATATATCTGACAACAATAATAATGATTCACCTTATTGGTCAATGAACCAAGTCTTCATACACATTTTAAAGCCCATGGGGACATCTTGAAATGGTATATATTACAAGAAACTCCCTTGTCCAGTGCTGGTATAGATACATTTGGTTATCTTAGGTGCCTACAAGGCCACTAACTATGAAATAAGACGACCCAGTCAGAGTTTTGTGGGCTGCCTCGGTCAGAAGACTCTCCTCACCTTCCCTTCCATGGCATATACTGTATGTACATGCTCATTCAAATATATCACCTTCATTCTGAGTTTCTCCACCAACAGCCTGAGAACTGCCTTTGCAATTTCTGTCGCAAGCAAATCAGAGCAGTCTGGGTTTTTTGATAATTGGGCTTTAAGGTGGGAACAGACAATATTTGGAAAATGTTGCTCGATAAATAGCAAATTATTTATGGATAATATAATTTATTGATCAACTTATTGACAGATCAACCTCAGCACTAATGCACATACAATATATTCCTACAACACAAACTTACTATGCCACACTACTTCTATATTTCACCTGGAATTGTTTATATCTGGTCCATCAGACAGTTCTACACTTTGAGAAGCTTTATCTAAATGTTATATAAATTATAGCTCGATTGAATTCCACACACGTGGCATTAAAGGCCACATAGCTTTCTGTGATAAAAGAACCACTGCATCCAGAGTATCTTCCCCCTTCTCTCAGGCTACTGTCTTGCTTGTCTGCAGTAAAAGCTTATCTCTCACTGGGCAGAAATCCAAATGAATTTGCCTCAAGTGTAATTAATGTTGGAATGAAGAACTGTAGTCCTGAAAGCCGCATGCTTGGGCAGACCTTTTGCTCGCCCTGCCTCCAGCTCTCTGGACTCTGAGAGACCTGGCTCACCTGCTCAGGTTCAGACAAGGGTAGTAGCTCAACCACAAGAGATGTGACCACACGGCAAAACTAGAGGACACAAACTGCTCCGAGCAGTGTCTGTCCCATGGATACTCCTCTTTTTTCATACCTCTCTGTTTTGAATACGTTCAGAGGGGGAGGATGGTTAGCGTGGTCTCCTCTTTCTGACTTGTACATCATATCCGTCTGTAGTGCAAAGCACTAAGCTGTTTAATGTGGATGGAGGGGTTTGCAGTGCTTTTAGCCTGTTCAATGACGTCGGCTCAAACACATACCTACACACAAGTGCTAATGTACCGACCTTTAATTATTCATGCAGCACCTGTCTGTGTTGGCGCATCTGATTTATGATAATGGATTATGTATCCTGCAAGGGGACCTATTTGGTTCAGAGAGCCAGAAGCTATAGTGTCAGCAATTAAAATATGAACTCCCCCTAGGTTAATGTCAGTGTGTGTGTGTGTGTGTGTGTGTGTGTGTGTGTGTGTGTGTGTGTGTGTGTGTGTGTGTGTGTGTGTGTGTGTGTGTGTGTGTGTGTGTGTGTGTGTGTGTGTGTGTGTGTGTGTGTGTGTGTGTGTGTGAGAGAGTGCACTTGAGTGTGTGCTGGGATATACTGTACATTTTAGTTATCTCTAGTATTATTTTAGATCCTTTTTAGTGGGGCTGGAAACAACAATAATTTGTTGGTTAATCTGTCAAAAAAAGATTCTCGGCTCTAATTTAGAATCTGATGTATTCTGCTTACGATCAACAACGTGTCAGTTTTACCCTACTTAAAATAACTACACACTTGTGGAAGAAGTAACTATTAGCATTGAAATATTCTGTGTTTTACAGACTGTCTGTCTCTGTTTCACATTAATGTATGAATACCTGTGTTTTCGAAGGGGAAAAAGTCAGAGCATCTAAGCGTTTGGCTTAAGGAGTCTCACTACACTTGAATGTAATAAATCTCTATCCTAGATAGTGTTGGCAACACATATTCTGATAGCAACCCTGAAGCTGAGGGATTCATCATATCTGCTCCAAGGACACTCTGGAGGACAGCAGGACGAAGGCTAGCTCTAAGGACAGCAGGGATTGCAAGTTGAAGGACAACTTAATTTATTATCTAATGTAGTTGCAATAAATATTATATTTTGTAATTACATATCGAGAGAGATGGTATAAAACATGGTATGTCAAGTGTCTGTCCTGTGGTTCCTACACCAAATGGAAAAAAATGGTAATATGATATCCCAGTAAGTATACTACATCCATTTATAAGTGTTCTTTAGCCTTTTAAAACTTCCAAGTCAAGTTTTAAATTGTTTCACTGGTATTGTTGTTGAAGGATTCGCTCTGTGATTGAGTGCTGAGCCGTGACTTTGCTTTTCAGGCGGGTCACAGTTTATTACTCATCCTGGAATTGCCAGAAGAACTAGAGCCCTCCAACAGGCGCTGCGGCTTCAGTTGGAGGTAAACTGTAGCATCAGACAGTGAGTCATTTTCCGTTTTGCATTTGAAAAATGTTTGCACACCAACTGAGTTGCATTTACCAAAATGTATAATAGGTTTTAAATTATTCAAAAGTTAATACTGTTAAGGAAACTATTGAGATGTAGCCAGCGATTTGTTCACCATATAAAGGGTATTGGAGTCAAAACGTTTTTCTAGAAGATTGAGGTGCATTATTGTTGTGTGTCTGTATGCTCCAGCTCTTAAGAAATGTCTCTTTTGTTTAGGACCACTCACTGGTTAATTAAAACCCTAATAATGTTTTCACCCTAATTCAATTTTGTCTTTAATATTCTCAATACGCTTTAATTAACTGTTCTCAATTCATATATTTCTACCAATATATGTATGGTTAATAGTCTTATTGATTTAATTAAAAGCGTGTGTGATGTGGAACCTTCTCTGGTAATGAAACATTCCCCAGATGAGATTTCTAAGCTGTTAAATGATATATCATCTGAGTTATTTCCTGTTTTAGCTGTGAAACAAAACATTCTATGTTTTCTGTTAAATGTAAAAATATAACAGCTTATTTTTGTGTTCTGTCGGATGTTCCTGTGATGTTTGGATTTTCAGCCCATTGGTCTCTGCCCGGCAGTGGTGGAGATGGCAGAGAATGAGAATTAGGGAAGTGTGCCATGTTCTGCTGAAGACTGTAAACAGAGGGATTAAAGGAGCAGCTTTGCGGGGAGAGTCAACATTCAGTATTGTATTGCACCAGTCCAGTAATTATTGAAGTTATAATTGAACTTGTCTTTTGACCTCTAAAACCATCTGTACTGTCAGGAAACCACAGAGCACAATGTGTTGTGCTGTTGAGCTTTGCAGGACATAACATAAAGGCCTTTTTGTGTTTGTTCAAAGTATCCTCATTGAACCATCCACAATGTATTCATCAGACTGTCATGCTCCCTTTTTGCTCCACTGGTTCCCAGACAATGATATCGGTTAGCTGGACGGTCCAGCCAATACTTTGGTCAATAGTTCACTGTGACTTTGTTAAAATAACAATGACTGTCAACTTGGCTGAAAAAACGACAAAAACAAAACAATGGCTTATCGCCTTGCAACCCTATTTGATTCATTTGAAAGAAAAATATATATCATATTTGGTTGTAATAAGATGCTAAAGTACATTTACATGCAAGGATGGTTTTATTAGAGCCAGGAACAAATTAAAAACAGTCTTACTCAAACAAACACTGTTAAAAGCTTAACCAAACATACATAAGTTGGTTAAGAACTTGGTTTAATGTTTTTAAAAAACAAATTGTCGCCTGAGCAGTGGCGAGCCGTGACTTTTATACCTAGGCCCTCTGACCCCCCCCCCTTCCCTAAAAAAAAAAGAAGGGTTAGTACTGTCACATTATTGCCACAGCGTATACTTCAGCGGAATATCAAAACAAAACGCATCAATGACAGCGACCCTCTACCACAGAAAACAACATCATTTATATAAACACCTATCATGACAGGGCACCCACAGCCAAGTAACAATTACAAATGAATTAAGTCGGCACGGCGGCCCACAGTGAAAATTACTTAGGCCTACCTCTGATGATCAAATCACTTAAACACCAAGTCCAAAGTCCATCCTCCTTTTGGATGAAGCACTTGATGGCGGGTCATTCAGCTGATCCTTTGCCACTCCAATGTATCATTGTAACTCAATCTTGAAAATGATAATTTTGCAACAATGTCATCACTATCACTGAAGTGAGCCATCATGAACGAACTTATGCTAATCATAAATCTATTGATCATGATAAATCTATCGATTAGATTTATGATTCGAAATAATAAAAGTAGGGTACACATCTGGATATTATCCGGCTGAACAAAACGTGCATTTATCTAACAGGTTAGTTTTCCACAGACCTTAGTTCGAGCTATTTTCCAAAATCCTATTGCTTTTTTGTCGAGGGAACCCATGCGCAGCTTACTTCCGGGTTTTAGGACACGTCACTTTAGGGCAGTGGTGGCAAAGTCCATAGGGACTTGGCTTGGCAACTGGAAGGTCACTAGTTCAAGTCCCGGAAAGACCAAGTGCTACTGAGGTGTCCCTGTGAAAGGCACCGTTCCCTAAAACTGCCCCCCAGCTATGGGCAAAATAGCAGGGGCAGATGGGGCTCATAGCCATGGAAGGCAACCCATAGGAGAAGGACACTCTGGACTAAAACCAGGACTGAGAGGAGTTGCGCCCCCCAGTCCTTAATCAGCATAGTAAAGCCAACCATGAAGAACCAAGTCATCCCAAATCCTATACTTCCAGCGGCAGGAGTCCGCAGGAACATCGCAGCGGATGGTGAACTGGCCAGATGTATGGAGAACCGGGATGACTGGAAGCTACGATGGAGGGTTCGTCTGAGGCACCACTTTATACACATGCATAAACTTCACAGCGTGCAGGACTTTAATAAAGTCAGAGAAAATAAAGATATAAAACAAAGATATGATTGGTCAATTGTACTGTCATTTGACATTACTCTCTTGTTGAGATACTGGGTGTCTCAATGTCGAGGACGCTTCCTTGGTAGGACATGTCTTCCGAGTTACTTCCTTCAGAAGTGAGGCAAGAATCCTTCCTAGCCTCGGAAAATGAAGAATGGTGGAACAGGCTAGGTGTGCAGGCGTGCGTCATATGAGAGGCCCCGTCTTAAATGGAAATTGGTCCGTGCGCAAAGCATTGTGGGGATTTTAAGACCGTGGAGGATACACATGTGCAGCCTCGACATTTCTCGCTACGAAGGACGCCGGGCTCGGTAGAACTCCAAGGAGCCTAGACATTGGAACAGTCCTTCGGCGGGACTCGATGATGTAGTTTCCTTGAAATTGTGGCTCTGGAGCATCCTTCCTTGACATTGACAAACACCCACTCTAGCTGGCCCTCTGTGAATTTACAGCAGGACCACCAATCAGCACAGTAACTCGCAGAGACGGCTCAAGGAGCTTCTTTAATTTAACCCTTCACATTAAAACAGAAACTGAACAGGCAGATTCGAAGGATTTATTTCTTTGGAAATGTTATTTTAAATACAATTAAATCAACTTATTTTGGTAAAACTAATGAAAAATATAACTAAAAACATATTGAAAAAAAAAATATATTTTTTATGTTTTCAAATATTTTTTGGGGAATATCTTAGGCCCTCAGAGGGCCCTGACGGCTCGCCACTGCGCCTTAGTGATAGCAGATGGTGTGCTATTAGAGGGAAACTTCTTCAGAAACACAAGATAATTTGTTATACAATGAACCCTCCCTCATAAGAATTGAAAAGTAAAGGTGCCCCGCAGAGAGGCCTCATTAGGGAGGCGTATTTAAGGAAAATCTAAGAAGAAGAAAAGACAAATGCTATTGATTAAACTTTTCACCCCTTGAGGTTCAGGCCTTGTGTTTTTTTGTAAGTATTATACTGAAATAAAGTAGGGGAATGCTTGCATTGTACACCTTTATTTCCACAAAGGTCTTTTTCTATCGAGGTATAAAATACATTAACATAGTCTCAACCAAAAAGGGAATTCTATTAGAAAGTTATTTTAAAGCTAAGTTATACCCAAACTACAAAGTATTTCCACAAATATAAAAATGGTATGTTGTCGTGATATTCAAGAAAATGTCAAACTGTTTCACTGCAGATAAAACTATTTTCAGAAGTGAGGTCACATACGGTGATTCATTCTCACAGATATTGGAATGCAGCCAAAGCCCTGCAGATTGCTAAAGCTGGTGATTCAATTAGAAGATCCAAGCTTCTTTCCTCCAGACTCATTGTGTGAGGAAATGTAATGGGATGGAGTTGTAAATCTAGGGATAATCTAAGTGAGATGCATATAGGAAGAAAAGGCTGCATAAGAAGATTGGAAGGTCAATGCAGGAATGCAGTCAGCTCAGTGAAGACCTCTGCCAAGAATGTATAATCTCCCCAGTCAACAGTAACGTTCAGTCAGTATTCTACCATGCAGTACACTATGAATGTGACCAATATTTCACTCAACGGTGGCACCTGAGAAAATGTCAAGGGGTTACCTAATTCCTGATGGAGGCCTTACAGTGCAAAACAATGGCTTAGTAGTGCTTCAGTAGATCAACATTTTGAACCTGATTGTGACGCTAGTCTATGGGGCTATGTGGATGAAGAGTAGCATACCAATGTTGGTTACTCAGACAGTAAGCAGTGAAGAGCTAATGTACAATGAACAGTACAGCCCATAGCAAATTACATTAGACTAAAATGCTAACATGTTCATTCAATGTTTTATTATTTAACATGTTACAGTACGTAGCTTGCCAAATTGTAACATTTTGTCTTACAGATAAATTGAGGGGATCTACCACTTTAAGGAACTTGCTTTGTTAAAACACGCCCACTTCAATATGCCTCCCCAGTGTGAACACTTCTCACCCACCTGGCAGAAGGTCCAACATGTTCAGGGACTATTAGCCATCCAGTAGCTTGACTTATCTTGGCAAGCTAACGTCCACATGTTTTAGTTTTCAGGCCCCAAAGAGGTAAATCTCATGTCCAACCAAATCACCCAACCTTTATTAAACAGAGATACATCTATCACATGGAACTAACTGAACTTCAACTACTGGCTATTTTAGCTAAGCTAACTACTCCAGTGATGGGAGGGAAATGTTTTTTTTCTGTAAATTATTGCAAATCCTTGACTTCTGAGACTTTAATCAAACCAATTTTGGGAAACTAAACTTGTTCTTGTATACTATTCATGGCTCGAGAAAGGCTTCAATTGCGTGTATGCTGTGTGCTTTGTTGCTTCTGAAGTCAGATTGCTCTGATGGTGGTTAGAATGTTTTATTGTTGGTTTGTGGGGTTGTTTATCTCTGTTGTAAAGCTTTCTTTGAAAATGGACAGGCCCCTACCTGACTGGCACTCTGGCATTACAACCTGCCATTAAAATGGTAACGTTGTCCAGAAAATTAATTATGTAATGAAATGAGAAGTAGCCTCAAGTATCACTATGGAGCTGTTTGAAATGGTTACCGTTTTAGTTAATCAAGAAATGTAATCATCTGCCAACAATGTCAGTGAAGTAAAATAAATAGATTTAAACCTTACAAGAATGCATATGTTGAAAAACTGTCTTGGGAAATGTTTAATGAAGAATAAAATGTATTCAGCTAATTTGTTTGACCTCAAGGATACACACAATGAGTTGTGGTGAGCAACAGTGAATGTAGAAACAAATAGTTACAAGAAAACTCCACAGGGCACCTTAAAATATTGGGCAACTCGAAGACGTTAAATGAAATGTCATAAAGATGAATCCACTGAGGTGTATTAATATCTGTATCAAATTTTATAGTTCATCCAATATGTCTGGACCAAAGTGTTGAACTGCCAGACGGGCCAGCATTGCCACCCTGAGACTTAGGATAGCACAGTTTAAGAGCTGAGGCTGAGATTGTTTAATTGCAGTTTTTTGTTCAAAGCTCAGATATTATCTTTGTTTTTTCTTAAAGCTTTCCATTATTTACACAATGCAAGATGGAGAAAAAACAACAAAATCACCAGAATGTCACATGCATGACTTTTGACATTTTGTCACCAAAATGGATGTAGGGAATGCAAAGGGCCTGCATAATGGTCACATCTAATAGTTTCTAGGTTGTGTGGGGGACTAACCCGTCTCAAAACAGAAAAAGTACTTGCTGGGTGGACTTGTGATCTTGTGCAGCTAGATATGATGTAGGTTCCCAGAGCTAGAAGCATTTCTTAGAGGTTTCTTGTTATCTATACATTATATTGAAACAAACCAGGGTTGAAGTTTCCTTTAGCTTCGATATATTCCGTTTTTTTAAATCTTAAGAGGAACTGAAGGTAACACCCAATGTTTTATTCATTGCTTTTAGTTTCCGATGAATCAAAGTCTCATCAGTTCCTTTAATGCAGTGGTTTCTTACTGGATTGAACTGTTGACCTGTCCCTAAGACCTTCCTGCAGCCCCCATCCTCCTTTTACCATGGATAGAGGAGAGAATGGTAAGTGCTGGGTTTATCCGTAGTGTGGAACCTGGCTGTGCAAGGGAGCATCCAGTTCATTGCTTGGCCTTTTATAGCTTCATTGCCTACTTTACAGTAAAGCCAGGTGCAGCGAACCTTTCATGGGGCTGACATATTACCTGATTTAAAGATTCCCTGGGTGGCAGGCCACAGTTAAACCTGGATCAGTTGAGGCAATTGTGAGGGTCCCTTTAAAGTGAAACTAAGTAATAAAACAGTACAGAGGCTGCACTCTGCTCGTCTTCCTGCTCATTTTTGCTGTTCTTCTCCAAGTTTAAATTGGCTGGATTATCAGACAGCCCCATATTTTCCCATTTCAGACTGATAATTTCTATGACTAAAGGTTGAAGCCGTTCACACTGGCAACCATGGATAATTGTTCTCTTATTTTAGCACTGAAATGTGCTTGATTGTAGATTTAAATCGCAATGTTCGAATTAACAACAGCTGTTCCATTGCAATTCTTGTCTACAAAAATAGCAAATGTCTGACTTTAATTCTGAATGAATGCTCAAGTGTTTTTGTAAGGATGTTACCAAAAGAGCATTTCAAATAAGTATTTATTAGCGAAGCATTCTTTGTTTCATGAATCATGAAATCAACATGTATTATCTGACATTGAATGTATACAGCATTCATCAAGTCTGATCTCGGTTAAAAAACTGAAGGAACAACAACAGCGTCTATTCACTCCATTCAGAGTGATTTAAATTAGAGCCTACGATTCCTTGGAGCTAGTATTTATTGAAAAGAGATTGGCATTTGGATACTACTTAGGACCCCAAAGCAGAGATGGACACAACATAAAGTTACTGTACTTACAGGTACTGAAGACAGGGAGCTGGCTGGCTGCAGAAAGGTCCAAAACAAAGCAGAGGGAAAACGTCTCCGACAAAAACTCAAAAGTTCCACAAAAACTGCAAAGTGAACAAAACTAGACTCCAGGCTGCAGAAAGGCATTCAGGATCGTCGAACAGCATTTACGAACAGCATTTAATTCTCTGGCAGATAAGTGAGGTGAGGGCCAGGCTCTTAAAGAGCAGGTTGATTATGTGAATGGGAACAGGTGATCCTCATCTGCAGCCAGGAGAATACCAGCCACGCCCCCTGTCAAACACCAGCCCTGCAGAGAAGGAGAGACAGAGAAGTGAGGGGTAAAAGGAGCAAACAACAACAAAAAAAACAACAACAAAAACCCCATGCATAAACATAACAGTACACCAGGGAGTTGTGGGCGTACTCAACCCACGGCAGATGAAAAGACCATGAGGCCGGGCTTCGAGAGGCAACACAACGAAGAGCCGCTCCCAGGTCCTGATTTGCCCGCTCCGTCTGGCCATTGGTCTGGGGATGGTACTCCGAGGACAAGCTGCTGACGCCCCCAATGCCTGGCAAAAGGCCCTCCATACTTTGGAGGAAAACTGCGGACCCCTGTCTGATACAATATCTTGAGGGATACCATGCAGCCTAAAAACATGCTGGGTGAGAAGAGTGGCAGTCTCGAGGGCAGAAGGTAGTTTAGGCAGCGGGACAAAGTGCACAGCCTTGGAAAAACGGTCAACGATGGTCAGAATAGTGTTGTTACCGTCTGATGGTGGGAGACCAGTCACAAAATCCACCGCAATGTGGGACCAGGGCCGGTGGGGAATGGGAAGGAGGCGAAGAAGACCAGCGGGGGCCTGATGTGAAGCCTTGCTGAGGGGGACAGACGGAACAGGCTGAGACATAATCCTTCGTGTCTGCGGACATAGTGGGCCACCAGAAGCGTTGTTGAAGTAGGGCCAGGGTCCGATGAAAACCTGGATGGCAGGCAACTTTGGACGTGTGTCCCCACTGGAGCACTGGAGATCTAGCATCGGGGGGAACGAAGAGACGGTCTGGTGGACAATCCTCAGCCGCTGGATGGTCCTCCTGGGCCTCCTGGACCACCCTTTCAATCTCCCATCTAGCTGCTCAAACGACACAGGAAGATGGCAAAATGGTTTCATCTGTTGAATCGTCCACTGGGGGGGCGGGACAAGGCGTCGGCCTTCACATTCCTGGAGCCAGGCCGGTAGGTCAAGGTAAAGTTGAACCGTCCCAGGAAGAGAGCCCACCGAGCCTGGCGCGAGTTGAGCCTGCGTGCAGAGCGAAGGTAAGACAAATTCTTATGGTCAGTCCGTACTATAAAAGGATGGGTGGCTCCCTCCAGCCAGTGCCTCCATTCTTGAAGGGCCAGAACCACTGCCAGCCACTCCCGATTACCAACGTCGTAGTTCTTCTCATCAGGGGTCAGCCGGCGAGAGAAGAACGCACAAGGGTGGAGCTTCTGGTCTGAGGGGGAACGCTGGGATAATACTGCCCCCACTCCACAATCAGAGGCATCCACCTCCACCACAAACTGGACCCCTGGATCAGAATGAATGAATGTATGTTCATTCCCGTCCCTCTACCAAGCGGTAGTGGCTCGTGGGAAGGCCCGAAACATAAAAACAACCACGCCAAACACAGAATTCAGTTATCGACGGGCATTTATTTGTAGCACAGCCGTAACTCACATGCATGCCTTTCGGCAGAGAGGAACCAAGTCTGGAGGACAGCGTAAAACAAACAAAAAGGAAGAAGGGGGCCTGGGCCACACCATGAGCCGTAGGACCCAGACTTCCCTCCTCTACCCAGAGGTCCAAACACAGCCTACTGGGAGAAAAAAAGCCGCGAAAAACCTATACTATTATCCTCCAGAGTTCACACAATAAATACAGCATAAATATATATATCCACACGAGGTGAGAGGAAAGCCAAGTCGTAGTCCCTCGGTTTCAGGACGGGAAAAGAAGACCTCTTCTCCTTCAGCTTCTCCTCTTTAAGTCATCCCCAGCTGAATGTCATCAGGGCACCTGGGGAAGGCGGAGCCAGGGGCGGAACAGGTGTACTTGCACAGCAGAAAGACAGAGAAAAACACACCCAGCACGTAACACCCCCACCATGAGTTAGTGATTTTTTTTTTTTAAAGAAAACAAAATAATCACAACAATTGACTAAGTCGACAGACGTGCTCCACCACTCAATCCACACACCGAACCGGCTACATATCACTCAATACACACAAAGTTAAAAGTGGATTAAAGCCGGAACCATAGCCAGTGCTTCCCTTTTGAGGTGGAACACACCCGCTGGTGGTGATCGAATCTCCCGGAGCAGTACGACACAGAGCGCTCCACCTGACGATCAGCTCCATTACATCTGCCAGCTACGCGTCAGGCAAGTGTGCCAAATGAGACTCAACATTCGCCTGAGTCCCCACAGCAATCGGGGCCTCCGAGGTGACGGGGGGGGTCACTTTCAGGACTGGACAGCTCCACCACACCGGCAGTGACGGGTTTACGAACAGACCCGGGGCTTATCGTACCTGTTTTCCCACCCTCACGCCATGATGGAGGGTCACTGATCGGTCCGTCCAACTCCCAGTTGGACCTTACGTGGGTGACTGCAACCGCATTCACCCCCGGCTTAACGAGCACACTGCCACCGGCCAAATCATTCTCCAAGACCAGATCTACTCCCTCAATAGGAAAACATGAACGAACGCCGACAATCACCGGCCTTGTAAATAGATCTGACTCAACGTGAATATAATGCAAGGATGAACCTACATGTCCCAAACACCCTCACAAGAACACCGGAATTCACAGCAGACTCCTCCAAGAGGGGCAACACACCACTCATGATAAAAGATTGTGATGCTGCTGTATCCCTCAAAATGGTAACTGGAACCCTGTTGTTATTCCCAAGCGAAGACACCACTCCCTTCATAAGAAATGGAGCAAACACTTCCAGTTCTGATTTAGGAGAACCCGGTTGAGGAGTATTGACAAGGGCGACCGTCTTTACAGGTTTCTTCTCATCCCACAACGCATAACAATTCGCCACAATATGACCTCTTTTCTTGCAGAAATAACACACTGGGCTATCTCTGGTTCCCCAATTCACCTCCCTCTCATTTTCCTCCACAGCTCTCGACATGCTGCCCTGTAATTGCACGTTATCGGAGCTTTCCCTGACCTTGCTGTCACAAAACCGGGCCTGCGCACTATCCCTCCCACCGAAGACAGACTTGTGAGTGAGGACATACTCGTCAGCCACATCAAACTCATGAGGATGTGCGGATCCCAACTGCTGAGTTTGGCGCGACACTGCCGATAACTCCAGCTCCTTCAAACGAAGCATACGATTCGACTCCTCCTCTAGTTTCCTGATTTCGAGATTGCAGTCGATCTCCTTCTCTCTCAGCTTGTTATCAATCTCCTTCTCATCATTAATCATTAATTTACGTAGCTCCAGCTGAAGCTGAAACTCGCTCAATGTCAGAGCTACCTTGGTTTCCTCGTCTTTAGATAAATAGGTAGCGCCCGTTTCCTCTGGTAACACTTCCTTCTCTATAAGTGCCGCCAACAGCTGTTCCTTGATGACCTGTTTCTTGTGCTGTTTGCTAATTGCAACGTTAAATCTGCCTGATTTACTACACGCGTCCAACTTTTCCCGAGTCGGACCACTAGCAAACCATTCTAGCTCAAGCTCCATAGCGCAAAAATCCACCCTAAACTAACTCCAAAAAAAAAAAAAAAAAAAACTGAAACCAGCTAGGCTATCACTCTAGCCACCCTACACTGCACACACAAAGCAAAATATATATGCTGTCAAGGACCGTTCTAGAAAGAACACCGGCACCTGCCCGAGACAGCCTTCCCGGATGAGCCCTCATTCCCCCAGTGGAAAACATACATATCAGTTTTACAAAAGCTGCTTCAGCTGCAGGAGGCCACACAAAAGGCAACTTGACAGAGGTTAGTTTAGTCAGAGGTACTGTTACCCTACTATAGTCCCGAATAAACCTCCTATAAAAGTTAGCAAAGCCCAGAAACCTTTGCAACTGCTTCCTGTTAGAGGGAGTGGGCCACTCGGTCACTGCTTGGACCTTGGCGGTGTCAGTCCTTAATTGTCCTTTGTCGACGATAAAACCCAGAAAACTCACAGAAGAGGCATGAAACTTGCACTTCTCAACCTTAACATACAGTCTGTTCTCAATAAGTCTCTGTAGTGCCGGCCTTACGTGCTGGACATGCTCCTGAGGAGTGCGAGAGAAGATCAGGATGTCATCAAGGTACACAAAAACAAACCGGTTTAACATGTCACGCAAGACATCATTAATCATAGCTTGGAAAACACCTGGTGCATTCGTTAACCCAAAAGGCATTACCAAATACTCAAAATGTCCCTGGGGAGTCTTGAATGCAGTCTTCCACTCATCCCCCTCCTTTATTCTCACCAAGTGGTATGCATTGAGCAGATCCAACTTAGTGAAGATGGTGGCTTCATGGAGGGGGACAAAAGCTGAGTCTATGAGTGGAAGGGGGTACTTGTTCTTGACTGTGATCCCATTTAGACCTCTGTAGTCTATGCAAGGGCGTAGGGTTTTATCCTTCTTGTCCACAAAAAAGAAACCGGCGCCAATAGGAGATGAAGAGGGGCGAATGAGCCCAGCAGCGAGTGAGTCAGAGATGTAACTCTCCATGGCCTCCTTTTCTGGCCTGGAGAGATTGTACAGTTTACTAGATGGAAAGGGGGTGCCAGGGAGCAAATATATGGCACAGTCGTAGGGCCGGTGAGGTGGCAAGGATAGTGCGTGCATGGTCCTTGCTGAAAACCTCATTGACGTTGTGATATTCAGGGGATACGGAAGTGAGATCAATGGGAATGGGGGGGTCTGGTGCTCTAGTAACTGTGGGGGGTACAGCAGAGTGTAAGCAATGTGAGTGACATAATAGACTCCAGTTAACGATAGACAAGTTGGTCCAATCTATGTGAGGGTTATGGAGCTTCAACCACGGAAAACCTAAAACGAGTGGCGACATGGGTGAGGGGATGAGGTACAGGGAGATAATCTTGTGATGGTTACCAGAGAGCTTGAGGGAAACTGTAGCAGTACGGTGGGTGACTTGGGCTAGGAGTCTCCCATCTAAGGCAAACACATCTTTAGGTTCTGGAAGAGGCTCAAAGGGGAGTTTAGACTGCATCACAAAGTCAGAGTCAATTAAATTGTCATCCACACCAGAATCTATCAAGACCTGAAGCGGAAAAGAGGTCTGAGACCAAGAAATAGTACCTTTGACTGGGATGCGGTTGGAGGAAGCTGAGTTGATAGAGGTACGGCTCATCAGTGCTCCCCCTGTCGCTGATGAGCCAGGTCTTTTGGCTGAGAGGGACAACCGGCTCTGAAGTGACCAGCCTGGCCACAGTAGAGGTAGAGTCTCTGATGCAGACGGCGTTGACGTTCTGATTGGGTAAGCGTCATCCTTCCCAGCTGCATGGGCTCCTCCATGAGGAAGGGAGAGACCTTGGTAGCTGGAAAAGCACTGGAAGGCCAGGAGTCAGGAGGATGAAGAGAAGGTCCAGGGAACGCAGGCCGTCTAGGAAACTTGGACTGAGGGGGAAGGGAGGTGGAAATATGCTTTCCTGATCTCTCCCTACGCCTCTCGCGGAGGCGGTTATCTAATCATGTCGCTAGAGAAATCAACTCCTCTAAGGAGGAGGTTTCATCCCTGGCAGCTAGTTCATCCTTTAAATCATCATTTAGCCCGTTAAAAAAAAATCCCAGCAAGGCCATGTCATCCCAACCGCTCTCAGCTGCAAGAATGCGGAAATATATAGCAAAATTAGCAACAGAGCCAGAACCCTGGTGGAGTGAAAGGAATATTTTACCAGCCTCCTTCCCCCTCACAGGATGATCAAAGGCCTTACGCATCTCTGCAGTAAAAGACGGCAGAGACTGACTGATAGGCGAGTTGCTGTTAGATATGGCAAGGGCCCATGCTGCTGCTTTATCACTCAGTAGGCTCATAATAAAAGCAACCATAGATCTATCAGTGGAATAAGTGAATGGTTGTTGCTCAAACACAAGACTACACTGGTGTAAGAACTACAAGACCCTAAATCTCCTGAATACCTGACGGGTGTTGGGATAAAGGGCTCAAGAGGATTGCAGGGCTGTTGTTCCGGATCCGCTTGAGGTGGAGGAGCAGGATCTGGAGCTTGAGCATTGGCAGGCAGCGGGAGCGTGGAGAGATGTGCTGCGACCTGATCCATACGGCCTCCGAGGTTGGTCACACCGGAGGTTAAATCCTGAATCGCTTCCATTACTTTCTGCAGGGCTCTGTCATGTTGCCCTATAATTACCCCTTGGGCAGCAAGCGCTTCCCTGAGTCTCTCATTCTCTGCGGGGTCCATGTGTCCAGAGAATTCTGTGGCGTTTGGATACTTACTTAGGACCCCAAAGCAGAGACGGACACAACATAAAGTTCAATGTGTTCAATAAAGAAAACTAGTCCACGGCAGGTACTGAAGACAGGGAGCTGGCTGGCTGCAGAAAGGTCCAAAACAAAGCAGAGGGAAAACGTCCCTGACAAAGACTCAAAAGTTCCTCAAAAACTGCAAAGTGAACAAAACTAGACACCAGAAAGGCACTCAGGATCGTCGAACAGCATTTACGAACAGCATTTAATTATCTGGCAGAGAAGTGAGGTGAGGGCCAGGTTCTTAAAGAGCAGGTTGATTATGTGAATGGGAACAGGTGTGCCTCATCTGCAGCCAGGAGAATACCAGCCACGCCCCCTGTCACACACCAGCCCTGCAGAGAAGGGGCCCTTCTCACTTCGGTTAAATGGATTCCTTGGGTCCCTCACTTGCGTCGTTTCCCTGTGACTAGTCCCTCCCACCAGGGAAGCATGGAGAGACGCAAGGAAACCACGAGAAGCAGGGAAATGAGTTTTAAGAGCAATGGGACGTCCTTTCCTCCGGAGCGTCACGTGAAGCGATGTCCGTTTGTGATGACGCCGCACAGCTGTTCGTCTGACAGCAGCCAGCTCTGTCCCCATTATGTATACACACACACCCGCCTCTGTTAGTACACATTTACTGACACAAACATTTGTATCATCTGTTGTAGACCCAAATAAATAAAATAAAATAAGAACTAATTCTCAAAAAAGATAAACGCCATTCTTAAAATGTATAAACGAACAATAGTTTGATTAATATTGATTAGAGTGCACAAAATAAATAAAATAATTGAGAGAACAAAAAGAGATATGTTATCTATCAAAACCCAGTTAGATTAACATTCATTGGATTGCACACTTTGTTTGTTTGTGTGGATATGTAGCACATTAACATTTGAAATAGCACTTAATTACTGATTGAATGGAAATGACAATAAATTAAAATGTAAAACGAAAAAAGCGATCATGAAAATGTTTCCAAAAAATGAATAAAATGATTTTTGACCACTTTGTTGTTCAGATATATCACATATTTGTAACTAAATGATACATGAATTGAAACAAAACACGGTACAAACTGAGGAGTGACTCCCGTGAGGTTCATGTATTTTCTTCACTCCGCTGGGAAACTGCTCTCATGTCAAGAAGCATCAGATCAGTGCATGCACTGCATCGTCCAATCAGTGAGCGATACACATTAAGGGGCGGGGCGAGTGTCTGAGGATTTCATCGGAGGATGGTCTGGTGGTTCCTCGATTATAGCTCCTCCATTATCGCTCCTCGCTCCTCGCTCCTCCGGCACAAATAAGGCCATTTGGACGTTACTCAAGATGGCGCAGATAAATCAACTTCCGGCGAGACCGAGGACCGAGGAGCGAGGAAAAGAAAAATAAGAGAAGTGAGAAGGGCCCAAGGAGAGACAGTGAGGGGTAAAAGGAGCAAACAACAAGAAAAAACACAACAACAAAAACCCCATGCATAAACATAACAGAGATGAATGAGCTAATGAAATTATCTTATTCAGAAGGTCAGTAAATGCTAGCAAGATAGAAACATTTACCATAAGAAGAATGAAAGAAAGGACTTTATGCACAAACATAAATATTCAGTTTTTATCTTTAAATGGAAGAAATAATTAGCCAAGCTGAAAGCATTAGGGAACTCACTCTCCACCATATGTCATTGTGTGAAGCATGCTTTACACAGGTGAATAACTAATTAAAGTGTTTAACACATTGGCAGATTGTTGTTCAAATAAGTATTAAAAGGTCATTTGTTGATATGTTCTCACATATACTTAATGAAATATCCAAGTTGTGAACTGATTATGTTGCTTATTCTCATTGAGCGTGGTTTAATATAAAATGTTGTTTTTAAGATGCTGCACATTTAATCATTGTCATTGATTAACGATGTACATTATCGTCAATTAATAAGTAGTTTAAAGGTTAAAGCACACAAATTGCCAAAAAAAAAAAATCCTCATCTCTAGAGTGCATATTGTTTATCGGCTCTTCTTAATTACTATTTTAATTTGCAGTTTTCAGTTAATGTGTATTTTTTGGGAGATATCTGTCTAAAACTTTTACTCCAATTTACTGCGAGTTAAAAAAAAATTGATAGTGATCACCATATGAAAATACACAACCTCAACGTGTCATTCCAACAACAATGGCTTCCAAAGACTGTTTGACCTTGAGTTTTGAACACTTTTCACTGCATCTTCTTTCCACCGTAGAAGTATTAATTTAGCCCTCCTAGCGTCTTCGCTTCCCCCCCTTACTTTGGTGTTCGCGGTCAAATTTGACCGGTCCTGTTTTAACTGAAACTAACACAAAAACCATTAATCATCACCAAATTTCATTGAACACCCTTTCAAACTGTAAATATATTTGTATCAGACTACTGGTATACATGAAAAACTGCAGTAAATATACAGAGAATAGAGAACCGCAGTGATGCGTCGTAAAACCCGGAAATGAGTTAGCATTTTTAGCACTTCCGGTTCCTTCCTCAAAAAGCAATGCATTTTTTCCATAGGGTTTTGGAAAATAGCTCGAAATAAGGTCTGTGGTTGACACAAATTTAAGAGATAAATCACGTTTTGTTCTACGACATTAAATACATCAGCAGTGACCCCACTGGGAATTTTTGAAGAGTTTACGTGTCTGAAAAACGATGGTTGTTACCGAATGGCTGAATAGGACTACAGAAATTGTCGAGGCCGTTGTACGTCATTACGCCGAACACGTAAACACTCCCGCTAAGTTTGTTTTCCCCTGTGTTCTGCTTGAAAGCAAGTACCTGCCTATCTTTAGTATCTGTATATCTATATCTGACCATTATAATCTGTATTTTTGAAATTGTCGTTTTTAACACCGTAGTTTTACAAATTATAGAATAATTAATTACCAGTGTTTTCCAATTTTACTCGGCAGTTCGTTTCGTTGGTTAACGTTAGCTAAAGCTAGCGCTACTAGTTAGCTACGCAATGGTTTGTTGCTTTGCTCCGGGTTGCAGCCACAGGTCTTCGCATGAAACGTGCTTGTTCTATCGTTTCCCGGCCAATGTTTTCCAAAGGAGAGTCTGGATTCGTGCCATGAGGTAAGCTGACGTTACATTGTTGTCCATGTCACGGTGAAATGTAAATAATGGGTAGTAAAATAGTAGTAAAATTCTACATGTGTTATACATCCGGAAATATCGAAATATCGTTTCCCACAGTGTGACATGTATACATAAAACAAAAAGGGCCTAGATAACCGGGGTATACAGTTTAAAATGTTAATATATTTAAAGTGTTCAAAGTGCAGTTTCAGTGCAAGTCAGTTGAAACGATCTTAAGTTGGCGTGACGTTGAAGTCGTGCGACCCTGCTGCTGTACTGGCTTGTAGTTCGTTTATAGCATAACGTTAGCATTTCGCTTTTGGCGACTAGATTTATGATTCAAAAATTATAAAAGTAGGGTTGACATGTGGAGATTATCCGGCTGAACAAAACGTGATCCCTCTCTTAAATGTGTGTCAACCACAGACCTTATTTCGAGCTATTTTCCAAAATCCTATGGAGAGTTTGCATTGGTTTTTTTCTGCGGTTCTCTATAGACACTGAACATTTAGTGCGTGTGCCAGGTGTGATCCATGTGGGGGGATGGGCACATAAGAGCGGGAAATGTGTCATTGTTCTGTGTGTGTGTGTGTGTGTGTGTGTGTGTGTGTGTGTGTGTGTGTGTGTGTGTGTCCGATCGATCCGGATGGTTACTTTCCTTTTCTTTATGGTGGTCATCTTTGACCGGGAACCCCATGGATGTTACAAAGTTGACTAAATCATCACATTTTCAATGAAAGTGGTGATCAGCAATAGTATATGTTCAAATGTCTACTGTGAAGGAAATCATAAAGCCTTAATGCAATCGAATGTAAAGCAAAAAAGTTATGATTGATGAAAGTAGTAAATCGGTCAGATTTGACCCGAAGACAACAGGAGGGTTAAACAGATTATAGTGAGGTCAAATATCTGGAAAGATATATTGATCTTGAGTTTCTCAAATATAATTTTCCAATGCTCACAGAGGCACCAATACAATATTCTCCACTGTATTGTGTTGGCAGCAGAAGGTTCATACACTGAAGTCTCAAAACTAGGAGTAAATGAGCGAAAGAAAACATTTAATTTTGATGAACCAACCTTTCTAAATGCAAACTTCATTCTTTTTATGACATGGGGCTAGTTTTCCCAGTATTTACTAGTTGGCTACAGCAGGTCATGTCGGTGTACATCTCAAATTCCCTGCAGGCAACCAACATCTGAAGGGCGGATACAGCAATGATACTTGTAGAATCAATGCCGGTGTCGATACCTTACAGACTGCCAATATGCTCAAGGCTTAAATCACTCACTGCTCATGTCTTGCACGCGATGCTGTTGGTACGCTTTCCCTGTATGACAGTCACACAGCATCACAGCCCAACACCAACCCAAGGTTGCTGCAGTCCAGCTGCAATGTCCTCCCAGACTTTAGAGAGAAATACAGGTATACACACACACACACACGTGCTGCAGAATCAATACCAGGAAGATTGCCGCTAAGACCATGATAAATGAGACAGACTTGGAGGTGATTGAGCATGTCTACTCTGATGGTGGTGCATTTAAATTGGGCTGTGCATGTAAATGTTTCCCCTTAATTGGTGGCCAGAAGAGGTTTATCACCCGAGGTGAATACAGATCTGCAACACGGGTGACTGAAAATAAATTCAATTCAGATGTAATGAGCTGTAGGGTAGAAATCTAGGTTTACGCTCACGGGTTGAGCAGAGCCACTTTGCTTTGTATCGAAACATAGAGATTTTCTCTTTTTTTCTCTGGTGATTAATGTCCTATGGTTGAACTTATTGACTTAAAGGTCCCATGTCTTGCTTTTCTGGTTATTACCCGTCCCCTTGTGTTTTATGTAGCTTTTTCTGCATGTAAACGGTCTGCAAAGTCACAAACCCTCAAAGTACACCCTGTAGCGAGTAAAACTCTAACACAGAAAAGACCTGTCTATGCTGCCCCAGAACGCCTCGTTGGAGATTTCTCTTTTTCTTCCTGGGTACAGTGACACCGTATCATTATCATTATTATAAAGAAGATCTATAATATAATTTACATAGCATTATTAGTTATTTATAGCCATCTGTTAATTGAACCCAAGAACAACATTATAACTGACCAGAATAAATATAAATACATTCCCAACTAAAACAGAAGCCCCTACGCCTATCTCGCCGTTTGGTTCGTCTCAGAACCTTCTTTGGTCAGTGTGCCGAATGTAAGTGACGTAACGTAATGGGTCCGCGGAGCCGTTACGTTAAGGACTTCCTCACACACGCACACTCCATCTTTTCTCAGCTGCAGCCCCGCCGATTTCTCCTCCCTGAGACGGCGGGACGCTGTGAGGCACACAAACTCCCAGCCAGGCTGCGGGTGTGTGTGTGTGCTCGGGCTGGTTTCGGGCTGGGTTTCGCTGTGTCTCGCTGTCTCGCAGACGGCCACTGGGCTCACAGGGAGGGGGGGGCAGGAGCTCCAACAAGCCGTTTAGAACAGAGAGTGAATACACATACTATACAGAGATGCTGTATGAGAAACCAATGTGAGTTGGGAAAATAGCACAATATAAATCTATTTTAGTAGACCTCAACAATGGAATTATGATCAGTAGAAATGGCCATGTGTGAGACAGCGACCCTTAAGCGGTTGGATTTTCAGGAAAATAATCAACCACGAGAGGAGGTAGAATTGCAAACTATGGTGACTTTATTTAGCTAACACCACAAGAGGACAACCCCTTCCCTCCGACTGAAGACTGGCTGTTTTATAGAGGATCTTATTGGGAGAAACCATTCACAGGTAATTTATAATAAATACATGTCATCATAATGGTTATAGCGAATATCTATAATATTATGTGCAGGCATAATGAGTGGTTTATAGCCATCTGTTAATTCCACCCAAAGCCCACATTATAACTGACCATAATAAATATAAATACATTCCCAACTAAAGCAGAAACCCCTACGCCCATCTCGCCACTTGCTACGTGCCGGAACCTTCTTTTGTCAGTGCTTGTTCCACCCGAGGACCTTTTGGCCGAACACACTGCGGACACAGGACGAAACAGCATGGGTAAGCGATGGATGCAAACTTTACACAGTGTTCACTTCTACAATTAATGCAACTTAACGTCATGATATACACACGCACAAACATATTATTTGCACACAATGATTAATCTCAACCGCTGTCAATCTTACACAATCATAAACACTTTCGGCGCTCTCGCTAACTCCCGTCTCTTTATAGGTAACAAATTGTGAGACAGCAACCCTTAAGCGGTTGGATTTTCAGGAAAATAATCGAACACGAGAGGAGGTAGAATTGCAAACCATGCCTACTTTATTCCAAAAACACCACAAGAGAACAGTAGCCAGCATGTACTGTAGGTGCACCACTCTCCTCTGACTGAAGACTGGCTCATTTTATAGAGGTTCTTCAGAGGATTTGATTGGGAGAAACCATTCACAGGTACACTTAATAAATACACGTGTCATTATCAATATTATAAAGAAGATCCATAATATAATTTACAAAGCATTATTAGTTATTTATAGCAATCTGTTAATTGAACCCAAGAACAACATTATAACTGACCAGAATACATATAAATACATTCCCAACTAAAACAGAAACCCCTACGCCTATCTCACCACTTGGTTCGTCCCGGAACCTTCTTTGGTCAGTGTTTGTTCCACCCAGAGGACCTTCGTTGGCCGAATGTATAGTGACGTAACGTAACGGGTCCGCAGAGCCGTGACGTTAAGGACTTCCTCACACACGCACACAAACTCCCAGCCAGGCTGCGGGTGTGTGCTCGGAATGGTTTCGGGCCGGGTTTTGCTGTGTCTCGCTGTCTCGCAGCCACTGGGCTCACAGGGAAGGGGGGCAGGAGCTCCAACACGCCGTTTAGGACAGAGTGAATACACATACTATACAGAGATCCTGTATGAGAAACCAATGTGAGTTCGAAAATGGAATCATGATCAGTAAAAATTGCCATGACATGGGACCTTTAAAGCTCAAATAAGGAAATTGCTCTCAAGAGCGCTGCACTTTACCCTTCATTGAGACCAGAATGTCAGATTTGCGGAACATGTTTCCCCGGATGGCAGATTAGTCGGATCCATTTTCCTGTGCAGAGGGAAAAAAAGCCAAATTAATTTTCAAAATGCACTACAAACAGGCTGTGATTGGCCACTGATGGCGGTTCTGTCTGTTCAGGTGGACTGGACATCAAGGTCTTTACTGAGGCGAGGCCTTCATGATTAACGTTGTCTCTGAGACAAATTCGCATGTAAGACAGCTCTTTTATGGTTGTGACAAAGCGTAGGCAAAAATACATGACAGCAAAGAGCCACAGGGAGCTGGAAAGAAAATGTCTGAAAACAAAGCAGATGCCCATACTGAGAGAATTACAATAAATCATCAAATAATAGTGGGTGCTGTCGGAGCTATCGTCTTCACACATCACAGCATGCAAACTCCTCACAGCAAATGAGATGCCTCTCATTTTAAAATGGCCAGGCATGCACACATGTTTGATGCTGCACATGAGAAGATAAGCATATTGTTGAGACCATTTATCCATTTTAACAACCAATAACTCTTATCAGGGTTTGGGGGAAACAATTTGACTGCACAAAGAAAAGTGATTTATGGATATTCCTTTTTATGTCAGTAAAATCTAAATGATTTGATACTGCAGAAAAATTGAAATTATTGTAAAGGCACTGCATGACAGCGCCAACGTCAACCTCGTGTACTGATAGATGACTGTAATAAAGTGCCGCTATAACGTGACATTTTTCAACCTATGTTGATGATCCTGGGGGTTATGAATATAACGGAGATTTTTCTTGAAATGTACTGTTTATCAAGACAGCCTTTTCTCCTACAAGATTAAAACCACTAAAATCAATATAGCCACTCATATGTTTACTGTGTTGCCGTCTGGCACAAAATCAATGTAATATGGTTTACTGAAAATCCTATTGCAATTGGTGGATAATCTTTGGAGATTTCCTTTGGGTTTCTTACGTAGCAGCTGTACAGTTTGTTTTAAGTGTTTGTGTTAGGGCTTTCCACGCCATCGGAGCAACTCTATGATTTCAGCACGCTCTTCTGAGGCTTCATGTAGCCAGCTAGGCTGCTGCAGCTAATCTCAGTTTAACATTTCCACACAAAAGCTGTCTTTGTGGTTGCTCAAACAATGGCAGACCACTAGAAGCCTCAGATCCGGCCGTTTGTGAAAACAATGACATGTAGCCCTTTAGTTTTTCAATCTCACTGAAACGGCAGTTTGTGCATGTAAGCCGCAGATCGAGTGGTCTCCCACTGGACTTTGCGCAATGCCTTAATCCTTTGGCATGAATGCTTCTATGTTTACGAGTCATTTTGTACAGGCAGCTGTGACAGCTATATTCCAATGTTTTTTGGCTTCAAAATATTTTTTTCACAGAAAACTAGTGCCTATAAGCACACTCATATATATATATATGTATACACCTACATATACAGTATATATACATATACAGTGGGGCAAAAAAGCTGATTAAATACTTTTAAAGTATTTAGTCAGCCACCAATTGTGCAAGTTCTCCCACTTAAAAAGATGAGAGAGGCCTGTAATTTTCATCCTAGGTATACCTCAACTATGAGAGAGAAAATGAGAAAAGAAATCCAGAAAATCACATTGTCTGATTTTTTAAGAATTTATTTGCAAATTATAGTGGAAAATAAGTATTTGGTCAATAACAAAAGTTCATCTCAATACTTTGTTGTATACCCTTTGTTGGCAATGACAGATGTCAAACGTTTTCTGTAAGTCTTCACAAGGTTTTCACACACTGTTGCTGGTATTTTGGCCCATTCCTCCATGCAGATATCCTCTAGAGCAGTGATGTTTTGGGGCTGTCACTGGGCAACACGGACTTTCAACTCCCTCCAAAGATTTTCTATTGGGTTGAGATTTGGAGACTGGCTAGGCCACTCCAGGACCTTGAAATGCTTCTTATGAAGCCACTCCTTCGTTGCCCGGACGGTGTGTTTGGGATCATTGTCATGCTGAAAGACCCAGCCATGTTTCATCTTCAATGCCCTTGCTGATGGAAGGAGGTTGTCACTCAAAATCTCACGATACATGGCCCCATTCATTCTTTCTTTTACACGGATCAGTCGTCCTGGTCCCTTTGCAGAAAAACAGCCCCAAAGCATGATGTTTCCACCCCCATGTTTCACAGTAGGTATGGTGTTCTTTGGATGCAACTCAGCATTCTTTCTCCTCCAAACACATCAAGTTGAGTTTTTACCAAAAAGTTCTATTTTGATTTCATCTGACCATATGACATTCTCCCAATCCTCTTCTGGATCATCTAAATGCTCTCTAGCAAACTTCAGACGGGCCTGGACATGTACTGGTTTAAGCAGGGGGACACGTCTGGCACTGCAGGATTTGAGTCCCTGGCGGCGTACTTTGGTCCCAGCTCTCTGCAGGTCATTGACTAGGGCCCCCCGTGTGGTTCTAGGATTTTTGCTCACCGTTCTTGTGATCATTTTGACCCCACGGGGTGAGATCTTGCATGGAGCCCCAGTTCGAGGGAGATTATCAGTGGTCTTGTATGTCTTCCATTTTCTAATAAGTGCTCCCACAATTGATTTCTTCACACCAAGCTGCTTACCTATTGCAGATTCAGTCTTCCCAGCCTGGTGCAGGTCTACAATTTTGTTTCTGGTGTCCTTTGACAGCTCTTTGGTCTTGGCCATAGTGGAGTTTGGAGTGTGACTGTTTGAGGTTGTGGACAGGTGTCTTTTATACTGATAACGAGTTCAAACAGGTGCCATTAATACAGTTAACAAGTGGAGGACAGAGGAGGCTCTTAAAGAAGAAGTTACAGGTCTGTGAGAGCCAGAAATCTTGTTTGTTTGTAGGTGACCAAATACTTATTTTACCGAGGAATTTACCAACTAATTAATTAAAAATCCTACAATGTGATTTCCATGATTCTTTCACCCCATTCTGTCTCTCATAGTTGAAGTGTACCTAGGATGAAAATTACAGGCCTCTCTCATCTTTTTAAGTGGGACAACTTGCACAATTGGTGGCTGACTAAATTATACTTTTTTGCCCCACTGTATATATATATATGTATGTATGTATGTATGTAGGTATATATGTATATATGTATGTATGTGTGTGTATGTATGTATGTATGTATTAGGGATGCACCGAATATTCGGCCGCCGAAAATTATCGGCCGAAAATGGTTAAAAAGGCCCTTTCGGCTTTCGCACCGAAAAAATATCACCGAATGTCAGGGGACAGGGTTACGTTGGTAAGCTAAGGTGTTGTTGTCATGACGTAATCAAAACGCGGCGACAAGCACGGCGCGCGACCATGCTCGCAGCTGGCTCACAGCCAACATGTCTGGCGCTTGGAGATATTTAAAAATATCAGAGAAAGAGGCGCGGATTACGATTTGCAAAACGTGTTCAACTGACATTTCTCGATGGGGTGTAACTGCAAAGACTTTCACCACTTCGGGATTACTCCACCACTTGAAATCAAAACACCCGGACAAATATGCGGAGTAAGATCAAATCACAAGCACTGACAGCGAGAGACTGTTCAGCGCTGCCTCTCATGTGCTTGATGAGAAGAGGAACAGACTTATGGCTGATAAAGCAGAGAAGCTACTGTTCATTAAAAAGAACTTCCCACTTTTCCTTAATAAGTAGACAAGGCTGGCTTATCATGAGCTTATCTAGTTCTACATGTCTACTCTATACCCACTTTCCTGAACAATTTTCATTGTGAGTTATAATTCACCATCTCAGGTTATCATTAGGGGGAAATGACAGCAGCACAGTGTTCAATATATTGTACTTTCTTTATCTAAATGATACAATGTTGTTTACATTGCTCATGAGGACAGACCACCTTATTTGCAGATTCTTGAAATTGTAATTTAATTTGTAATTGATTGTGGATTTTGTATCCAGTTTTCACTTTATGTATCTTTATACAATGTTTACTACTTTGCTTATGAGGACAGACAGCCTTATTTACAGATTCTTGAAATTGAATTGTAATTTCATTTGTAAATAGTTACATTCATGTGGATTTATCCAGTTTGCACATTTGTATGCATGCACTTATAGGTGCATTTGTTGTTGTTGAAGGCCTGGCTGTTACAGTCTTTATTTACACTATGTTGTTGTAGGCCTACTGGCCTAGATGTTTATGCAGTTTTAAAGCACCTTGGCTTTGTTCTGAATGCACTTTGTTGTAGTTATCCTACAGAGAAAAGAAAATGCACTTGACTTGGAATTAATGCACTGTATGCATTCAAAAGTGCTGAATAAATGTTTTATGGACCCATAATAGTGATTATTATTTAAGTTAAGTTTTGCCAAAATCATGTCTTTTTCCATAATCAGGTAGCTGAACAACATTGGTAAAAAATGTATACATTATATATATATATATATATATATATATTTCTATTAATCATTTTCGGCCTTTCTGCATTCGGTTTTCAGCCAACTGTTTCCTATTTTCGGTATCGATTTCGGCCAAGAATTTCCCATTCGGTGCACCCCTAGTATGTATGTATGTATGTATGTATGTATGTATGTATGTATGTATGTATGTATGTATGTATGTATGTATGTATGTATGTATGTATGTATGTATGTATGTATGTATGTATACACATACATATATATGCACATTAGAGCAGTGGTTCTCAAACTTTTTCTGTCAGGCCCCCCGTTTGGAGAAAAAAAAAAGTCAGGCCCCCCCAACACAAATAGTCAGGCTCAGTGGCGGCGCCAGAGATTTCTTTTGGGGGTGCTGTGGGATAGCTTGACGTTTCATAGAGGGTGCTCAAACATTTAGGGTTTCCCATTAATGTACCGGTCGCTACAGTGGAATTTTCTACTGCAAGAATCCCCACGCATATACACAGTGTACCCGCGACTGTTACAATGAAGGCTCGATAATCAGCTCACGGCATATAGGTGTAAGCAGGGGTCAAGTGCTATTTTTATAGGTGGTGTGTGGCCCTCACATAGGGGGGTCCGGGGGCAAGCTCCCCCTGGAAGATTTATTTTTAAATATTGAAGTTAAATGCATCAATCTGGTGCACTTTGAGAGCAACATGAAGAGATCTATGGATACTAGGGATGTGCATCTCCATCACTGAGGTCGATGCGATGCGCATCTCGATACGTTACCACGTTACGTTACCACGATACGATACATTAATACGAAACACCAGGCGATGCGATACGATACGATTCACCCCTGTTGCGATACAGTTCGATACGATTTGATTCAACATTATGCGATTCGGGGCGATACGATGCGATTCAACACGATGCAAAAATAATGATACTTCAATATGGTACGACAGAGGATTTTTGTTTTATTCCTTATATGCAGCAAATCATACATTAACAAAAAAGTGCTTTACATATTTGGTACTGCACATCCCATCATGCCGTTTATTTTTTTACCTTTAAAAGCTCTCCAGAGTACAATTGTATAACACCTCACAGTTAAACAATGTAAGGATGCATTAGTCATGATTAACAATGTGCAAATAACAGCTACCATAGAGCAATGCCCATGCAGCTGCCAGCCTGATGTGCTTAACACTCAGAGGCTAACACACCAGTGAGCAGAAAGCATTGGTTTCTATCTGAACAATAAAGAAAACAAATAACCTTTCACAAACAGGTATTTCATAACTGCTTACAGTAAGGAAGACATTTAAATTATTATTGGCCGTCACAGGCTGCTGTAAACTAAACACCACTCTCTGACAGAACACCTCACTGAGTGATTTAACTCATATGTCTCACTTTCAGGTTTCTCTTTTCAGCCGCAGACCCCATGTCGCCTCTTTATGTGCGTCGCTAAGTTCCTCGTACTACTTGTGTACTTTAAAGCGGCTCGGCATCGTTAACAATTTGCGAGTGATTTTTCAAGTTGACCGTCTGTAGTAATAGTGCCGCGCACATATACCATCAGGACGTTACTGATGGGGTGCGGCTGCGGAGTGATACTGTGTGTATGCAAGTCCGCATCTAGGACGGATCTATGTATCATGGCTGTAGACCTGTTAAGTAATAAAGATACCTCATACAAAGGTCTACGGATACCTTATTACTCTCCATGACCTGCGGTCAACTATATAGCATAAATGACTATTACACCGTCTTTCTTGAACAATCCGAAGTGTTGCCAAACGTTTGATTTGTAGGTATTTTTCGCTGCGCTGTGTTTCTCTTTCTCCTCAACTTCCGTGTGTGTTGATAACTGAGACTCTCGTTCTCCGTAGTGGCGAAGCAAATATCAAAGATCGTCTCTGCTGAACGTTGACAAGATAAGGGGATTTTATATGAATGAATCGGTTTTTTACCGATGCAAAGACGCTACGCAATCGATGCATCGCGAGTTCAACCCAAACTGTAGCCGATGTGTACTCTTTCAACCGGTGCACTCGCATCTTGAACGTTTATGCCGGTGCACCGATGCGAATCGGTGAATCTTAACATCTCTAATGGATACATCTCTCAACACCAATATGAAACAGAACTGTAAACAGATTTACTTTTTCTTTATGGATATTTTACAAATCACCCTTTTAAACTTTATTCTTGTTTTACTGTCATATAGTGTTTCATAGCTGTTTTTCATTTATTCTCTTATTTTTTTATAACTTTAGGCTAATGATCATATAAACGTGTGCCTCGGAAATAATTGTTTACATTAATGGTGACCAAAACATTTGAGACCCACTGAGATAAAACTGAGAGAGTCCTTTAACTCACTGAGTCTCTGTCTGACAGGAGAGGACTCTCGTCCGCTTTGTTGTTGAAAAAACTCCTTATATCCGTTAGCATAGCTCGCTAGCACCAGAAGCTAACAACAACGATCTCCGGTACCGGTGCGCTCTCTCTCTCGCTCGTGCACACAAAACGATTCGTTCCACATAAACACACAAAGCCGAGCTTTAATGAAACACAGACCATTTTCCTCCTGGTCTCTCGCGCCCCCCCCCCCCCCCCCCCCCCCCCTGGCATGCCTCTGCGCCCCCCACTTTGAGAAAACATGGAAGTCAGAGAGGGCAAACTCAAGCAGCAACCTCTAGCTCTGCAAAGGGAAGCCAATGTGGCAAATGCCTTGAACTTGAACTCTAAATGCCAAGGGGACTCCACTGATTGCAAAAAGATGTCAGATCGTATAGAACTCTATGAGAAAATAAGCATACCCTAATTTGAGTCATTCCTAATTCACATTTCTCTAATAATTGTATTGTCTCGGTTGCTAGTTTAAATTATTCTTGAATACATTATGTTTTTTTTTTTTTTAATGTTTTTTTTTTTTAATTATATAAATGATCGTAAGAAGACAAAGCTGCATAATGCTTTAGGCGTGGCTACCTTGTGATTGAAAGGTCACTACCACACAGTGTTGTTGGCTTTGGGTAATGTCTGTGTTTTTAGCTTACAGTAGATCTGTAACGCTTTTGCATTTTTGGCAGTTTAACTATCATGAAAGTTAATTGTAACAATCCTCAAAAGCTTCAAAAACTTGAGTCTACAGACCAATGGCAACATACATATGTAGAGGCTGGTAATAATATTTAAATGAAAACGCATCTTCAGGAAGGGGATGTCAGAGTCCTTACTGCAGGCTTGATTATCTCACTTGCTTTCACTCACAATTACACAGGCAAGATGTCTCTGAACACACACAGCTTATGGCATTGCTAAAAAAAACTGTGAAGCAACTTTGCGATTATACCATAATGTTATAACATGCTTTAGCATTTCCACTGGGTCCTGTTGAAATCCATACTTGGCTTATCACTCATGCTGTGCATACTAATGAACCCTGTGCCAACGGATGAATCCTGTGCTCGCCGGCTATTTATAACTTTTACTAGGATCATAAATAAACGCAGAGAGGTTCATAGAAAATGTAAGCAACATCGTGTGGAGTTCTAAAATCCAAGAAAAGGAATGAAGAGCTGTAGGACTTTTTTCACAGCAAACAGGAGAATCATGTAAAAATATTTAGTAATTTAGTGGGCATATAACATGGCTCAAGGGTCCAAATGTACCAACTTTCAGTGTGCTAGGATTGAATCTGGACTGGGAACCTTTCTACATCGTCCTCTCTCTCTCGGTCTTCATGTTGCTCCATTGTTGGCTGTATAACAGAATGTCTCTTTTCTTATGTAAACATATCTCAAAATGTATTATAGTCACAGTTTAGCACCAAGATGCTACATCTATTACTTAAATATAGAAGTAAACTAATCTTCTAAATCAGGGGTGGGGAACCTTTTTCCTCTCGAGGGCCATTTCAATTTTTTCAACATCCTCCGAGGGCCGTACAAATGATTGACCTCTGCTTAAAAATACTAAAATCACAGCTCATTGATTTAGCCTTTCTTTCATGCTGTGCAAAGAAAAAGCAACCTCTTAATTCAGATATCTCACCATGACTCGCGCATTCATGCACGTGCACGGTGTGGCATGACCACCACAACAGAAAGATATGGACACAAGATGTGTGCAAATGTATTTAGTTTCATATCCATGTGGACATGATTTAAGTGGGGGGGGTCCTCATCTCCTCTAGGGGGGTCCGGAGGCATGCTCCCCGGGAAGATTTGTTTTTAAATATTGAAGTTAAAAGCATCAATCTGGTGCACTTTGAGAGCAACATGAAGAGATCTATGGATACATCTCTCAACACCCATATGAAACAGAACTGGAAGCAGATTTTCTTTTTCTTTATGGATATTTTACAAATCACTTCCCTTTCAAACTGTATTCTTCTTTATTAATAACAACTTTGTTTTACTGTCATACAGTATTTTATACCTGTTTACTTTATTCTCTTATTTTTTTATAATGATCATATCAATAATAATAATAATAATAATAATAATAATACATTACATTTATAAAGCGCTTTTCCTGGTGCTCAAAGCACTTACAAGCAAGTAAAACAAAATAACAACAGATAAATAAAGATAAAATAAATAAAAATGATGATAAAGATGTGCCTTTACCTCACTGGTTGTAGAAAAAGCTTCTTATATTCGTTAGCATAGCTAGCTAACCAGATGCTAATAACAACAAAGTTATTGACTGTATGATCAGTATGACAGATGAACAGATCGCCACTGGGCTTTCAACTAAAGACACAGCCAGGCAGAAACTGCGGCATGTGTACGGCTCCTTATGGGTACTGCAATTTCTCAAGTGCCGGAGCGGCGTTCTGGCTTTCTGGTGCTCTCTGTCAAAACTGCACCCCTGTCAGACACGTTAGGCTCTTGTTGTGTTCAAGGACCCTAATCTTGGCCAGGAAAAACAGGCACTCGCTTTTTAAAAAATGTTGCGGTCTATATTTCTTCAATTTTTTTCTTTTTCTGCGTGTGTTTATAAATTACCTCGAGGGCCGTACCAAATGGTCTCGCGGGCCGTATACGGCCCGGAGGCCGGAGGTTCCCCACCCCTGTTCTAAATCATTAGAATAACCATGAAAATATCTAACTATTATAGCAACATACCATTGGTACTGTATATCAGCATTTTCTTTAACTAAAGAAACAACATAAACCCTGATCAAGAAGAAGTGTTTGTCAAAGCATTTCAAATGTAAGTTAAGCGTCAATTACACTTTCTTCTTTTTTTCCCTGTCTGTCAGTTTCGAATTTTGAACATTTTCATTGAATGTATCAATAATCAAAGTGTATATATATATATATATATCATTTTTATTATCATCTTCAAAATCCAGTATTAAAGATTGTTACTCAAAGAATTGGCATTATACAGCATCTGTTGTCAGTAACCATACATCAGGCGTATTCAACTGGTGGCCCGCGGGCCAGATGCGGCCCAGAACCAACTCCCGAGTAGCCCAGTCTCCCGTAGCCAAATTCCTACACTAGTACAGACCATGAACGCAACACTCCGCGTTGCTTAGAAACCACCAAACCACAACGCAGCACGTTTTTTGAAAGTGCATCTAGTGGTGCTAGTAACGGTGGTCCTATGATAACAACTCTAAAACATGTCTCTCTCAACTCTGAAGCGTAAACAGAGACAAAACGGTCATTGATCTTGTGGAGCAGATCCAAGTCAAGCTGGACCTTTTCGCGACCGACTTGTAACGGGTCGGATACTGCATTTTCCGACGCTCCCCAAACACATCACATCTCCGGCACAAATCACGTATGTGATGACAGATTTCATTGCGAGGTTTAAAGAGAACTTTGCCGGTCGATTGGATGGACTTGCTCTGCCCACAGAGGTGATGATGGGCTTTGCCAGAGACTCCTTCACTGTTGCAATAGAGGGGGACGTATCAACCAGAGCAAAGGAAGTGGTCCCCTCCCCTGCATCGACAAGGGGAAATATACACTGGAACTTATTGACATGCAGCGCACCAACGGGCCAGCGAAGTTTTGGAGTGATGTCAAAAAACAGCAGTTCCCTAATGTTCAGAAGTAGCGATCTCTGTGCTCAGTATGTTTGGATCAACATACACATGTGAATCAAGCTTTTCACACATGAACTCAATCAAAAGTAGCACTCGCTGCTCCCTGACTGACAGCACTCTTCACCAATGTCTTAGGATTGCATTGACATCCTATGAGCCAAAAATCACTGCTCTTGTTCAAAACTAAAAATGTCCCTTCTCCCATTGAGAAAGTCAGCGATGACAAATCACAAATGAGGTGATAGTAAGCACCTATTTACTATAGTAGACGTGTACTGTAGTATTCATTCATATAGTTACCCGTATCCCTTGTTATGGGTTTGTGCACTGAAGGGTAACTTGACAGTTCTTTCTGTATTCATTTAAATGCACTTTGTAATGTGTCTGGCTGGGTCAAATGTGACCAAAACGTATGATTTTTTTGTTATTACTTGAAAAGTGAAAAAATAGTATTGCTCCAGTACTACCTCTTTGTGTTGCATTGGAGCTCTTTAGCTGTTTTTTTTGTATGTGAGGACATTTATTAAGACTGCTATTATTGTATTCATTAAATGTACTTTGTGATGTGCCTGGTTCAAAAAAAATAACCTGAATATTTGACTTCTAAAGCAAACAAATGTAATGCTACAACTGTGCACTTTTTTTCTCCAGATTCTGTTAAATTAATGCTAATTTGTTGTGTTTTTATGCACTTTTTGACGTACCTTTGTTAGATGAACAATGAATAAAAATTGCATGTTTTTCATCGCAGTAATATGTGTTGGTTTAAAATGTGTCACTACCCGCTTTTTACAGGCCACTGAATGTCTGGCCCAGCTGAATTTTGTAGTTATAAAATCTGGCCCAATTGAATGTGTAGTTGAATAGCCCTGCCATACATCATGATGTACATAAGGGTTAAATGTATTTTTCATATAAACTGCTTTTGTTTCTGCAATAAATTAACAGAGGTGTGTGTCACACCTGAGAATAAAAATAATATATATTTATTTTCCTCTCTGACATTACCACAAAATGAACAATGTGAGAAGTTTTGGCAATGCTGTGCATCAAATCGCATGACACTCAAAAGCTAGCGGCATAATTTGTTTTCAATAAAAGGTATAATATAAGGCATGAAAGTGAGGTATTCCTCATGCTAACAGAAACTGTTGATCCCAGATGCTATGTAAAGCCGTTCTTGGTGCACTAAACCATATTTAAATATTTGAGAGGTTGCCTTAAATGTGTTGGGCATCGTTTTGCTAATAAAGCCTCAGACCATAACAACAGCCGACTTGGCGAGCTGAACACAACCTTTTAGATCAGCATAAATCTTTAAAGTGGAAGCTGTCACTCATTTGGTTTGACTGGCATTACTGGTGATGTGAGGCAAACGAAAAGTGGCTAGATAAGCCTTTTGTCTTTGTCTGTTAAATGTCCTGACCTTGGTCTATTGAACTTCTGTCAACTGCAGCCTCCACTCCCCATAATTGCTTATTTACCACCTTTATGATGGGGTAAGGACATTATGGTGAAGAGATGGATCACAGTTCTGAAGCTGTCTTTATAGACACTCAAGACTATTTATTCCTGACTTCGGCCGGCACTTGGACATGTGCTCGGAGGCTTATTTTTCAAGTTTTGCAGGGGGAAATAAAAACTTGACATTTGTGTGAAACATTTGCTGCACTGTGAAGGCTGCTATGAAAAATGTGCTCTTGTTTGTCCATTTTGGGAAAATGTGTTGGTACATTGAGGAATGGCTGGGTCCATATGTCACTATGCCTGGTTAACTAAAGTTATGCTGCTTGAATGCCAAACAGATTTAACTAATGTACCATATCACGACTATATGACTATAAATTCAGGGGTTGTTACGACTGCTTGTCTCTACTGATATTACACAGTGGGTTTACTTACAGTGATAAATGATGCCATAAAACAGTATGGCACCATTTGCTATCAAATATAGAGAATGAATAATGGTCATTTCACAACACCTCAAATCTGCTTTTGCAGTAATGTCAACCATGAACTTTTAAATTATTTCACTTTTCATGTTGTTTTGGGGGACATTATGCATCTTTACGTTCAAGCATCTCATTTTACATTAACCTAATTGAAATTGGATTGGTTTTCCTCTCTATTCAGAACTCTGATCTTGGGGGACATAGGTCTACAATTCACGGCTTGTTTCCCATATATGTTTGTTCCCATTCATGTTATTTAAATGTAGTACAGACATAAATCATAACAAACCGAACCATTTGTATTCATTCTAACTTTAATAAGTGCCTTCAGGAGGTCTTTATTTTTTAGCTTACCTCAAATTTCTCCTATTCAGCCTCAGCAGTATGTTAAGCTGTACCAAAAGAAAACAGACATATCATAAGCTTGAACCAATGAGCAATGACATGCCCCCTTGCACAATTCATTAAACTCAGGAGCCACAGCCTTTCTTTGGATCTTATGGTGGCAAATGTTAATGTTCAATCTTGCGATTTCATATTGTCACTGACATTGCTGAATCAGTTCGCAGACATTATGGCTCATCTTTACCTGTGCTACAGCTACGGAATATTTTAGTTCATCCACATCATGAGTAATGTTGTCTTTAAAGCAATTAACTCAATGGAATTCCTGTGAGAAAAGCAATGTGCCATTCACCTGCGATTGACATTTGGCCACAATTCTGTAGAAATGACCTCAATGTTGGTAAGATTAAAAGTAATGCCGAAATATAGTTATGCAAATCCAGACTTTAAAAAACAATTGATGTTATCAGTTGATCTACCTCTTGGAAAGTGTATCTACCTTTTTCAGCTGAAGTCCTTGTTTCTAGATCTCATTTCAAAACAACTTAAGTATTTTGAAGATAAGACACAGTGGTGATGCGCTATGGTCCATGGTCTGTGAGGCATCAGTCTATTGAGTCCATTCAGGATTATGTAACTGCTGATGAGGCTGGTAGTGATATGGATTTGTTGTCTCTCATCTGTGCCAACGCTCAGGATTTAGCCTCTCTTTCTGCTGTGTGGCAGCATTTCACCTGTCAGATGATATCCGATTCCACACTCTGATGGACTGTGAAACTCTTAAACCTGCAGTGCGGAACTTTTTTGTCACCCCCTTCTGGAAGTGACGGTTATTACACAAACAATGCTGACGCAATTATGACGTATGAAATCACCTCATCTTCAGTCACAATATCAGGTATATCTATCTGATATATCCAAAAGTGTAGAGACAATAGTGTAAGACCTGTCTCAGCCCATGGTCTCGTTTCTTCTTTCAACTTTTTTCAATGAGAAAAATTGTCACCCGGTTTTTATTTAAATTGTCAATTATTTCCTTTTTGTGACTGAGCATATACTGCATTCTTTTTTAAAACATAATCATAGTCACCATGATGATAGCAAGCCTCAAGTTTGGGATTCTGGCTATTGCCATCTTTGTTTTTGGAAGAAGTTACAAAAGAGGGTGAAGCAATGTATAACCAAACGATGAACAAGACATGTCTAGGTAGCCTAAATGACACAATAACCTTTTCATAAACTAATAAAACAGACTATGAAAGGGTTAAAAATTGAAAAAAACAAACATGTGACAAGTAATTTTTTCATAGACTTCTATAAAAATGTTGTCATTTTTGTAACGGCTTGAATTTTCCCTTGCTGGATATTTGAGAGAATGCAAGTTTATGGCACGTTCCTGGCTTTACTTTTCAGACCGGGGATTGCTTCTCAAATTGAATCATCTGAAAGCCAGGTTTCCTTTTGTTACTTTTCTTTTTTGTGATAGCTCCCACCATACAGTTGCTGCTTCATCAGTATGGTCTCCCCCCTTTCTGCCACACTCAGCTTTCGCTGGTTGATGTTAAACACATCACTTTCAGTGCATCAGCGCATGAAAGTTGCTACAGACAACATAATCCTGATATACTCTTGAGAGCTTTGATGTAACGGAGGTTCATTAATATCTTAGGGTTCCACAATCCAGCTTTACATTAATTTGAGAGAATTATAAGCATAAAAGAGTAGGCCTACCTATGTAACAGAAAGCCACCACCTGCGTTTAGTTGTGTGGGCTCATTTGTAGGTGTGACCCAGACAAATGTTTATTTTTTCCTTTTCAATTACCTGGCTCAAACCTATAGGGATCCTGGAAAGAACAAACAAAGCCTTTCACCAGTCAATCACTATATTGGAGGCATGTACTTATGTGCTTTGAACATTGGAGGCTATGTGGGTATAAGCCTTTCTTGCAAAGCACATTCCTTCTCCTAAAATAACTGATCTCTTCTGAGGGAGCTTTTCTTAACTCGCTGATTTTTCAGACATGAAATAGACCCAATAACAGATGAGCTCCTGTCTGAGCTTGAGCTGCAAAGTACTTTTTGTTTCACCACCAATGGCCAAAGATTGCCTTTGTGCCAGCTTCTGAATGTGACTTATACCTACAATGAATTGCCCACATTTAAACAAAATATGTCTGAAAAATGTTTAAAAGTTTCTTTCTACGAGATAACAGTAGAAGTTTCTTATAAAAAAACGTTACCCGTCAAAGTTTTAGCAGCCACCTAGTTCTACCACACGTTTTACTTACTGTATGTGCTTGTATTGCTTCCCTGGGAAACATAATACCCCCTTTTTTTCCTCTGGGAACTAACATTATCACTGTAGTGCAATTTCAATCACGGGAGAATTGTTTGCTTGATTTCACCTTTGGTGTTTTCTGTGGAAGTTAATCTCGTTGGACCCTTTTCTCACTGTCAGCTGAAGAAATATACTGTTGAGGATAGGGAAACTTAAGGTGACTTAAACCCTAATGGGCTTTAAACGCAACCATGAGAGGTGAAGATGATTGGAAAACTTTTTGAAGAATGTAAAATTATAATTCATTGTCCTTAAGAAACAGTCTGAGGCATTGGAGGACCTGTGTAATTCTCTCTCTGATGAAAACCATTAATACTGATTCATCTGATCAAGAGCTTCTCAACAGCTTTTTCAGGTCTGCTTGAGGAATACTAATAAACCAATCACAAAAGCCTTGTTCGGCAGTCGTATTGTACAGGACTCGGGCCTTTGAACACAACATATTTTAAGGGTGTATGTGAACACCCATGATTTCTAACGTATAGCAATAAGTTAGATATATTTTTGTCTCTGCCAAAATAGATAGATTTAAGCCAGAAATATACATTTTATTATGAAGGAATAGCTTACAGTATTAGCGTTAAGATTAGAATGACAAGGTAACTGTAAAACAATGAAAAACTGCAAATCTTATACTGTTTTTCAATCAAACCAAGAAAAGCATAATCTAATATATAGTTTAAGTTAATTTCAGCTTCATGTTATTCTTGGTTATGTGAAATTAAATGATGCAGGGCACTGTCTTTGTTGGGGAAAAACAATTGACAGAATCGTTTTTTTCAACATCTCTCGTCATGATAACACTAAAGCCCAGTATTTGATGCGAAGAAAAAAACAAAACATGGCATCATTTCCAACCAAAATGGCACTCGAAAGGATGTCTGGTCAAAAGCATGGTGGCCAGATGGAATAAGCTGCAAGAGAGCATGAGTGAGTTTTACATGCAATCTGTTGTTTTCTGTTTGGACGAGGCTACAGACTGGATCCTTTCTATCAACTCCCAGATGGTTAAAATGAGTCGGTCAACACATTATACCCACTTATTTCATGCAACTGGTGTTTGGTTCTCAAAAAAGCGAATTAACCAGCGTGTTCATTGAGTTGGACAGCAGCAAAAACGGCTATTATACTGTCAGGAAATCATTAAGTTAGTACACAAAAGTAAACATAAAATGACTATCAATTTAGCTTTTCCTTTTTTTGAAAATTACAGAATTATAGAAATACAGAATTGTACTTGTGTTTTTAGAGCAGGGTAGATTAAATCTTTTTTTTAACCATAGAAGTGAATTATCCATTTTTTAATAATGTATCAGTTGTGAAATATTTTCTTCTTTGAGTTCAAACTGAATTAAAGACTTTCCTCAAATTCAGAAGGAATCAGTAGCAGATGCCAGAACTTAAAGTGGTAACCTGCATCATGCATATGCTTTTAAAGAAAAAAAACTTCTATCAAGTGTAGCCAATCCAAATTATTGTAAGCACTACTTTCTGCTTCAGTTTTAGATTTTCACATTAAGAGCAATGCCTGGTGTACCAAAACATCCTCACGATGCAGGGGCAAAAATGAAGGTGCAAAACAGTAGTTCATTTGGGTTGACAGCGGCGCTCTGCAGTTGAGAGCCTTTAGTTTTTTTATGCTGCTCTAAATGAAAGTGAAAGTTGCTTTGCTTACAAAGCTGGTTGAACTTCTCTTGCAATTTATCATCCAGACTTAAATGTGTGCCTGTGGTCCACCTGGACAGGTATGAAGGTCAATGAGGAACAACATAAAACCGCTTTGCACCTGAGGACAATCCCTCTTATGTGCGCTGAAAAGATTTGTAAGTCAAAAGCTACAGATGCACAGACTTTCATGTGTGCTGGATTGCATTTGCTCTCTACCTCCAAGCACTTTCTAAAGGATGTGTCCTTTACCTGACACCAGACTCAACTCGTATGCAGCTGTGGCATTTCAAGCAACAAAAAAAAGCTTACTATCCCAATTTTAACTGTGCAGTGAAAGGCAATAAATGAAATCCCTGTGGATGCTCACATGTTTTAGAGATGCCTCTTTGTGTGAAGAGGAGCTAATCGCGCATAACGGCTCAAACGTCATCTGGACATGGGAGTCATAAACGAGAGCCAGCCACTTGCCACTTTGGCAGATTGCACTGTCAGGAGGTAAACAACGGAAAGAATGAGGAAGGACTCATCTGATAGGAAATGTCAGAGCATGATTGCATTAAAAAAATCTTCTAAATTAGGGTCATTAATCATGAGCGGTGAAAACAGTGACAGGTCTTGTTCTCGAAAGCTCTCCTCTGGAACTAAGCCGAGTGCCACCCGGAAATTGTGCAATTACCTTAATACCTGATTCAAATGAAGAGCATGCATGGTAGTGTCAATTGTTAATTGGGGAAAACAGCTCATATTATTTAGAGGTAATTGCCATCAACAGAAGTCTAGTTATCTAATCCTGCCTTTTTTTTATTGATGCATCCGTCTCGAATGCATAATTATCAAAACACTATTGCTTTAAATTCAGTTAGTTCTACTGTTGTCCCAGACTTTGCATCTAGGGTTGTACTGAATATGAAATGTATTCTTCTGTACCCCCGGCTGGTAATACAGATGTCATGCATGACATCTTAAACTCTATCATCACTGCACTTTCAGATTGGGAAATTGAGAGCTGTGCATCGAGAAGAAAACATACTTTTTTCTCGTAGTCCATCTCACATTCATCATCTTTCACCCAATAACCTAGTTCAGGACTGCAGAGTGCACACAGCAATTAACTGAGAGCAACAGGGTTTCCACTAATGTATCACATTTCTCTGCTCGCTGTGTCAGTGTAACAAACTGCACCCCCGAGGGCTGCTTCCGCAGAATGATGGCACAAAAGCTGAAATTGACTAGGGCATGTTGGGATCCATCAGCCCCCCCCCCCCCCCCACCTACCCCCACCACCAGGAGGCCAGACATCTCCTCTCATGCACCGACTGCCCCACTGTGTGATGCAGTGATAACAAAGGAAATCTAATCAGGAGCTGCCTGACTTGTGCATAACTCATGTCAGAGGTAATCAATGCTTATTTTGCATGGATTATTGATATCTCTTGTGAAATCCAAGCTCTTTTTGAGTTGCGGATGCTCCATCAGGCGAAGCCAGAGTGGCCCTCTTTAATGCAGTGAAAACGGGACTGCGGACGTGGGAAGTGTGTGTCTCATATCTAATTTCCCACCCCCACATGTACGATATGTGAAAGATGTCTCATTCACTTAGTGTTGTGTAAAAAGCCTGCGTGGTTGGAGCCTGTGTACTGTATGTGTTTTTTGTATTCCCAGCATGTCTCTTTATGGTTCTTGCTTGTCTCCATAGGTGCAGTCACAGAGAAAGACACCTGCGCTACTCCTCAGAAGACTCATGCTCGCATGACTAATATGAATGTCTTTTTATGAGAAAGGAGCCCAGGGACACAGTTTTCTTTTGAGTATTATCTTAATTAAAACAAAATTCTCTTAAAGACTCTACAGGCAGCTTTCTTAGATTGCAATTAGCCATGCTTCATACAGCTAACCACTTATCCACAAGACTCAACTGGTGTGTTGTTAAGGCAGTATTTTAGCCTACTTTTCTCCATAATTCACACACATACTGTACAGCCAGAATGCACATTGCATATTTAACTTTATTGCTAATTACTGAGAATTACCTGATCACTGAACCATTGCTTTTCCCACGGTCAAAGCCAACCGAATGTGTATTGCAAATGGCATTAAAACAGCAGTAGAAATTGCATATCCCCAGGCAAAGCTTTGTCATGTATGAGTTTAATATGATTTCAGTGGTGACCACAATGGCTGTTAATGGCTCTCAATAAATCACCTAGGGTTTCTCATTCAGTTTCATTAGAAGACTTACGATTTCATCACTGTTAGTTAAGGTATGTACTGTACATGTAAAGACAACAATGCTGCCGTTGTGGCTGACTCCTCAGGTGCAGCCAGAGGCCAGCCGATGTTCCTTTTCCACGTCCTCCCCACAGCCATTTCACTAATTTCTTCCACAACTGAGAAATTTAGGGTAATTATTGCAGAGTGAGAAGATAAGCTGAAGCAACCCAATAGAATCCTATAGCTACTGTTTTTCTAATTTTCTTGAGTTCTTGAAATAAACAATAATATATAATAATTAAAAACAATTTTTTACGATATATTTGTTTTTTCATTCCTGTAATTGCACAATAAACACACACAAAGATTGCACAAAATGCCCGATAAACACTTGCTCATGGCTTAATGATCCATTTAATTATCAAAATTGGGAGATCTATCTATTATTTTGTATGACTGGGTGTTAAGTACTGTTAGGAGGTACAACAAAGTGTTATGTTTTACATAGCCACAGCATATTTATAAAAACTTTTTAACGCATGAATTTCATTTATTCAGATGTTATGTTAACTATATTTAGAGTTTTCTTCCCCAGTGTAGTACAGTATGGACTTTTCCCCTTTAACTTTGATCTTGTGTTGAAATGGGAATCTTCACTGTGTACACAACAGCCTCCAGTTAGACAAAACTGTCATTCTTATACAGTAAGAACTGAAGTCAGTGTAAAAGTATTTTTATAAGCATTTCGATGGTGAGAAAAAAACTTGATATTTCAACCAGTATTGCTTGCATTACAAATGCGTATTTACTCACGCGATAACTTGACATGCAATAAAGTTATGATCGACCATGAAGAATGCACTCACTTTTTAGAGAATGTTAAGACTGTTTAAAAAGCAAGATGAAATAGGTTGTGATTGTGGTTATTTTGCCTGTAAATTTTCCAGAGACCTAATTTGACATTTTAACACTATTATGTTTTTTTCAAACCCAATATTTTGTGTAGGATTCAATAAGAATCTCTTACATTTGGACAATCACAGCTAGTGCCCTGACTCACTTCTTAGGAAATGTCATATTTCTGTAATGTATTCTAAATTGGACATCCAACATTTTGAAATTGTAGACCTGTCTAATTCAGTCATTGCACACTTAGGAAGGAACCTTTGAAGCCCCCATGTTTTGGCGGTTTTATAATGTCATGGTGGTCCCCTTAGTGCAGCAGTATAAAGCTCGGCAAAATATTCATATTATACTATACTTAAATTATTCGTAGCTGGTCAGACAAAGCATCTAGGAACATTGTCATAGTTCATGAGTACAGTACATTGATATAAGAATACAAATATACATAAATAATTTAATATCTGTTTTTCACCATACAGTATAGGACTACTTGCTGGAATATGATGCAGCACACACTAAAGAGTCGGCTGCAGCCACATGACGCTGCTCAGGAAGGTTATCTGTCTCCAGTGATTTATATCCCTGCTACAGTCAAAGCAGGCATCTATTTAGGAAAGGTTGCTAGTTAGTTATTGAGGAAGAACGCTACAAGGATAGCTTCCAAATGACACTGAGCAAAAGCCCAACCCCACTCTCAGAGCTTATGGTCTGCTCTTGGTAGCAAAGCATTGAATTATTTATGCACTTTTATTTGTGTGTATTGGTTGTAGCAAAAGCTGCAACATCCGCCTCTCCGTGGAGATTGCTTTTGCACTTTGCTCAAAGATAAAGTCTCTTCTCAGCCCCCCGATGCTCCGAAGCACCATAAGTAGAATGAGTCCTCAAAAGAGCCTTCCCACTGGAGGCAGAGCCTGTTCCTCATGCCGACCAAAATCCTCATTTAGAGTGTGACATCATTATCACCATCCTTCCCCTGTTGCATGAAGGGAATTTGACAAATTCCTCTGACTCCAATTAGGCTCTAGTTTAATTACTTCCATTTACCAAGGTATTAATTCGGATCCCACTCTTCTAAACCTCAGTAATTCCAGTATGATGCATTGTCAACCCATCATTTCTGCACAGCAAACAGTTCATTACTTTAAAAAGTAAGCCCGCTGGCATCATTTAACCAAAAATGTCCACGATTCACAGCTCAGAGGCTGCCATAATAAGATGAAAAATAATTAAAGTTTAATATAGCAAACATAATAGTAGTGTTTAATTGTAGCATTGCATAATAATGATCATTATTCTGTGTTCAAACATATTTATTGTGATTAGGTGAAAAAGCAGGATGTAGCCGTTTGTCTTGTAATGTCTTGTTTGGATTTGAAATAGATGCCACACAATTGTTGATTAGCCTTTTTAATAGGCCTGTATATTTATTTTTAAGATTCATCAAATCCGTGCAAGGCACACATGGGCACCAGCACATCGAAAAATATCGACTTGATTCAAAGGTGGCCCAAGGCAAAATAAACCGTTGTTCAGGCATTGTGGCTACTATTTTGTAATACATTAATTATGTGCTTTCTTTAGTTATCTCATGGTTTTGTGGGGTTATTTTTTATTTTTGACAGGAAAATGAACTCAAATTCAACAGGCCTTTCTCACACTAGACATACGACTTTCACAGGTGTTACCGATGATTGTTTTTTGCCATTCAACCTGAAATCAAAGAAGCTAATCATTGATTTCATTAACAGCTCTGCTTTTTTACCATGTTAAATAAAGGAGATAACAGCTGTGTTTTTTGTGCTATGAGAACATATCTGGGTCATTCTACAGAAAAGGTGGAATCTGGGTGATACAAATATGCTAAAATATATTCCTTCTTACACACCTACAAACCTGTTAAATAGCAATAACTAACTCTTAACTTGATGAATCCACAACAAGTAGAGCTTAAAGTATTTTTTATTAGTTTTTATTATTTGTATACATTATACAAAGCTTATTTATATAGGAAGGTCACTGGTGTTACGTGTTACCAGGAAGAAGAGTAGCACCAGTGACGGTAACAAAGTAAGAAACATCTGACTTACCCTATGTCTTTGTCCAATGCACTGCCTCAAAAGATCTCTTGTTACAGGAAGCTCTTCAGAGACAGTACATTGTTTCAAAAATAAAAGCGTTTTGTGTAGCAGTAACACCAATGACGTAATTTTGGGTGACTGATATTTATTTTATATTATTAATAATAATTTGCGTTTACCATTTCAGCATTATATTTAATGCATTTAATGTTATGTAAATGTGGCTGAGATTTATTTATTGAAAAATAAATATTTTAAATGAAAACTATAGGCTCCACTTCCATGTATGATCAAATTGACAATAGGCAGTTCCTTGAACTTGGCATCTTAAATACATTGCAATTTATTAATAAAACCATTTTTTAAATGTATTTATTTAGTACCATTGCAAAGACATTCTATATTTATTCATTATATGAATGTGAGTAGCCTATTAGGTCAACGTCATACATGTATTTTGGTGTCTGCAAAAGTAAGTGACTTCCACCATTTTTGTAGAATGACTCACCTCCCGGGACAGTCACTCTTCTACATCCTGGTAATATATTTCCTTATTGTATTTATTTTAGTTATTAATGGTTGAACCCATAAGTAGAGAAGTTGGGTTGGGGGTCAAATTTAGCTCAGAAACCCGAAAAACTAAGCTGCTTTGATTTAGGACTACAATAAAATAATACCAATGTGTAACTAATAGTAGCCTACGCTTTTGTTATAGACACTGTTTATGGATATACTTTTTATTATTTCGCTTTAATTTAAGTGAAAGGCACCTCTAATGCGGTAATTTACTTTGCAGTGTGACGTATCAAATGTAGTCCCCAAACGTTGATTTAGAGACTGACTACTGGTGTACATAAACGGTTTCAACTATCCTAAACTTAACCAGTAGGAGTCAGACAACAACTATTTGTTACGATAGGTAACCGAAAAACTCCTGAGAAAACCAAAGCGGAAGTTAGAAACATAGCGGAGCAGGACAACTTTTTGGGGGGAGTTTGGAGACGGCTGTATCTCAGCGGAGCTACGTGATGCAAAGCAAACACTTTTATTCGCTACGTTAAGTTTGAAAGGCAACTTTTTATCGTTGAGCTACAATGGGACTCCCCACTTTGGAGTTCAGTGACTCTTTCCTGGACAGTCCTGACTTCAGAGAGCGTCTGAAATGCCATGAAATAGAGCTGGAGCGGACTAATAAATTCATCAAAGATCTCATAAAGGATGGGAATATGCTCATCAATGCGCTAAAGAGTAAGTAGCCCAACACGCCATTTATCCCTCCCAAGGGTCATGAAATAATGTTGTATAACAGTAGCTACCTGAAAGCCACAGGAGACTTGTAATTACAGGATGCATTCATTGCAGCGTCTTTAAGTTACTGTGTCTGAGTGGGATCGTCTCCATGAAGCTGAGCCACCGGCAGAGGTGGAAAAGTACTTTGATCGTGTTCTTAAGTAAAAGTACAAGAGTGTAGGATTACTCTGTTACAATTAAAAGTCCTGCAATCAAAAAGTAAAAATGGAAAAGTATTGGCATCAACACTATACTTAAAAGTACCACAAGTAAAAGTACTCCATTTTCAGATCGGCTCATTTCAGAATAATATGTTTTAGTAAAGGTGCAGCTAGTTTGTATGACTTTGTATACTGCACTTACTGCAGGGTGGCTTGTGAATTTACTCCAGGTGTAACTAAAGTTTTATTTAAGAGTTATATTTCACATCATTAATCCAAATCTGCCTAGTAACTACATGTATTAAATAAATGTAGTGGAGTAAAAATACACGATTTATTGCTGAATTGTAGTGAAGTAATTACAAAGTTGCACAAAATTGAAATGATCAAGTAAAAATTACCTCAAGATTGTACTTAAGTAGGCTACAGTACTTGAATACATCTATTTAGTTTCTAAGTTACTGAGTAGTACCATGGGAAACATTTTCTGGCTATTACTGATGGAATCATATCGGTAATTTACCACAAGTACACATAATAGTTTTTTCAGAGGTTGTTGTAAATTCAAGACATTTGTTTGTCGTTTTGTCTTCATCCATGCATGCATGCTGATAGGCTTATCTATACAAAACTATCAATGGTGTGAATGGGTTTGTACTGCTCTCATAATGTATAATAAAGCCACAGCCAGACATTTGGAAATGATTAGTGCAGAGATGGAGTTTCTGTCCAATAATGCTTTCAAAAGGTTTTTAAAGTCACCTATGAGAAGTGAGTGAAAAGTGTTTGAGTGAGAGCTGTATGAGGATGCAAGCACTTTGTCATGGGTCAGTGTCCTCTGAAATTCTACTTTGCAAATTAAAGGGAACTTCCTGTTCTGCTGTATCCCAGGGGCAATGGCAGTCTGGTCCGTGCATGTCAGAAGTGTGTCTGTGAAATGGAGAAAAAATTAGAAATATATATGCCTAATAAATATGTAAACTAGATGGCTTCAATGAGGATGGGAAGGCCACAGCAGTAATGTCACTGCAATCACTAACCCATCAATCAACACAATCATGTTTTTTTTTCACGGTTAAGCATGTCCCTGTCAACCTTTAACTGTGAGGAAGCATCATACTTCATGCTTTCATCACCATTCCTACACACTTCATATGCTCTTGTGAAAGAACCAATCATCAACTCCTAAAATACTTTCTAGGCATGGAAATATTTACGTGGCTTAGAGCTGCAATATTGAAATCTCGTTCACATTAAGACATCAAATATTAGCATTTCCGATGCTTCAGATGATGAATATGTGTATGTATTTGAGAGCGTGTGCACACCAAATTTAGTTTATGTGCCAGAAATATTCAGGCATGATCAAGTGTATACCATAGTATGCCAAGATAGGCCTTTATTTTGTTTAGTGAGCACTAATCTTGTTTGTAAAATTAGCAAACCCAGTGTGCAAATTATGAAAATCTTAGAAAACTTTACTTTTCTTTCTGTTAATAAACGCTGTTAGTTATTTTATTAAGTGGGACAGTAATGTTATTCTAAAGCATGATGAAGAGATGGATAACACACAGAAAAACAAAACTACAGACCAAAGCAGTTACCTAAACCGCAATGGTTAACCAAAGTGACATTTGGGATAGCTACTGTATAGCATGTTCTAATGAGATCTGGATTTTGTTCCCACTGTTTCAATTTGAGGTCAACAAAAACAGTCAGGAGAGCTTAGCATTTTGATCTTCATGCCTTACCGCTGTAAAGGCCTACTATGTCTGAGGTCAGCTGAAGGCCAAACCTATTTCTTACCTTTTTGCTGGAAAGCTGTTCTGTCAGTGGGCAGGGTGCTGCAGGTGGACAGGAACACCCTGCTAAATGGTTTATTCATGGAAGGTATACTCGTAGCAGCATGTCAAAGGTCCAGGGCGCTTAATACCAAATAAGACCTTAACAATCCAGGATGTAATATGCATATAAGACAGTGGGGTATGAGTTATGACTTTGAATGCTTTTTTAGTTATGGATGTAGAAAAACTCTTAAATTGAAATTCTGTTAGATTCCATCCCCCCTTTCCTATGTGTCCGGTCTCTTGACATATTCAAAATCACAGACAACTCAACCAGATTCAGGAAGCAATCTCGACTTGTGTTTGTCTTTTTTTTATATTTGTATGCAACAGTCCTTTAACTGGAAAGCCCAGTTTCAGTCAGGGGAGGAGTGAGAGCGCAGGAAGTAAGTTATTGATGGTCTTTAACTTAGGACGCTACGAAGGTTTATGAGCCTTTATGACCTGCCATCAGTGGTGATATTACTGGAAGACCTTTAATGGAGCCTTTTTTTTTTTAATAGTAACCATCTCATGTTTCAAACTTGAATAGTAAACCATAAGTCATCTGTTTTCACATGTGCTGTCTGTGTGAATGAGGGCCCGTTAAGCCAAGGTTGACTTTCATGTTAATACATCACTTGTAAAATGGTTGGACACACACATAACTGAAGCTTTTGCAGTTTCTAATGCGTGTGTAGCTATACAACTTACTCTGGCTCAAATAATTAACTAGTAAAGGAAGGTAGGATCAAACTTGGTTTTGGGAATTAAATAGCCGCTCTTGATCTATATATATATATATATATATGCAATGTTAGTTTTGTCTCTTCTATGTTAACATGGTAATGAAAACCATTGCATTCTGAGACATATCTCGATTGTAATTAATGTTTATTGGTCATGATGAGGATCCTGGTTTAACTCTCCCAAATACTATTACATTTTAAAATTGGTGATATGGATAATTTGTTCCAGGTGTGAGTAGCATCTATCTGCAGATGCTGTAAATAGCTTAGCCTTACTAGCTCTGGCTGGCAATGACTGTTCACACCTGGTTTAAATAACAACTGCTGACTCTTATTAATCCCTCCGCTTGACTGCAGTAATTGAATACGCTATATGTACTAATTATCTCTTTGTGAGTGGGCTGGGCGAAACCACAAATACGAGGCCAATTATGATGCATTTTAGATGTGGTAGGTTGGTTTGTCTACAAAGCACTCAAAGGCAAGTAGCCAGGCCTCACTGGAGTCAAATGTTGTTTACTTGAAATCTATATGGTAACAATAAAATGGTGAGACGATGTGTGTAACAATGGTGCCCAAAATGTCACTTGTACACTTGTGTTAATTAACTGATATATCCACCCTGATTTTCAGTTTTAGGAAACATTCAAAAAAACTAACCATAATGTAATGCCACAATAATTCAATCAACCAAATGTAGTAGTGTTTCCATTATAGTTTAAGATTCTGCAAATTGTGGTTATTTATACTTTCACCTAAATGCATTATCACGTCTGTAGGATAAATAGGAAGCTACAGCCAGCAGCCAAAAATGCCCTTGGTTCATGTTAGCCAGTAATTGCATAAGTTACCATTGATTCAACGGGAAAAAAACAATTTGAACATGCACGTTTTGGCATATTTACAAAATATTGGATATGGCAGAGGAATAGATTTTCTCTTGCACATCATCCATCATAGTTGTACTGTATATCAGAACACCTCATCACATTTGATCACTTACATCAAACACACACAGAGCACCATGGGCATTCCATTTACAGTCTATTTTTCACCTGTCATTAGGGATGTCCCGATCACCTTTTTTTGCTCCCGATCCGATTCCGATCATTTGATTTTGACAATTTGCCGATACCGATTTTTCCCGATCCGATCTTTATGCAATGCATTAAGAGAAAAAAAAAGCATTCAAGTTGTCCCTTAAGGTTTTGTATTTAAATCGGATATTCTATCCAACATGGATATAGCTTCTTTTTTTCACAGCAGCATTGGATCAGTTCAGTTGTGCAGCATTGGATCAAAAGAAAATAAAGCTTATCAGTACTCGTTAGCTTACTGCTACAATTAGACACTGCGACATGCCCACTCTGTTGCCAGATTTGAGAGAAATAAGCAACCAGGTCTATGAAAACAAGCCCCAAAGAAGCAACACATACATGATGTTTTGTCATTTGAAACCAAAACTAAGGCCTCAGGATGACTTTAAGACTTGAACATGGTCATTTTTGTTTTGTAACACTGAATACAAAATTTTAAAAAAGTATTTAAAATTTTTTTTTTAAAAAAGGATTCCGATCTTTTGAAAATCACGTGATCGGCTCCGATCCTCGATCACGTGATCGGATCCGGACATCTCTACCTGTCATGTAAATCCAATATTCATTAGGCTTTCATCTGTGGATGGTCTGGCCAGCTCCTAAGAAAAATATTAAGGAGTGTTTATCTTGCTACATGACTATCTTCCAACAACCACTTGAATACTTCTGTCATGTCATAACGTCCCTGTAACATACTGTTGGCTTGCTCACGCTAACTGTTGAAAAGAGCCCCGTTGACGGAGCAGACAAAGAGGAAACCTTCTTTCTACTTAGCTGGATCAGTAAGGGACAAAACCTGCCTATGTATTAATACTACGCCTGTGGCTTTATCAAATAACTGAGATATGATTTATTTTGTGTTCTAAGGTTGTTTCGTGCTATAGCTGATGGCTGTAGCTCCATCTTGTTAATATTAAAACCAACAGACATAATGAGTGTTATCAAAGTCTCCTTTGTGCAGTTTCATTGGAAAAAAGGAGTGGGTCCTATGCTGTTTGTTAGGCTGAAAAAACTGAAAAGAGGTCTAGTTTTCTGACAGTGGCACCAACAATAATGCCTCTTGGAAACTCTTTAGGGGAAAAGTTACAAAGTGACCAATTTCCACTTGAAGTTTTATTGCACATTTTAGAAGTTTATTTTCTGTTCAGTCTTCACAGTTTTTAAAAACTGCAATATATTGCTTCTTTAACAACATTCATAAATCCAAGCAAACAATTAATTTTCATAAGCTTTAAAGAATGCAGCCAGATTAGTTCAGTTTGAACTAGAAGACAGCCCATTATTATGTTAGCTGACTGAGTCTCTGCCACCAGCCCAGGCCCACGCCTGTACATCAGCTAGAGTGATGCCTCCTCCCTGCTATACAAAGCAATGAATGGTTGACACGCATGGAGTGTTATTACGAAAAAATGATAAACTACAGTGTTTAGCAAGTCTATAAAATTGCATCTTTGCTTGCCCCAACTGTGCCTGCATAATTTTGAGGTATTTATGCAACTTGATATCGCTATAATTAGTGACTGCAACTTTAATAGAGGAAGATATGACGTGTGGACTTTTTGTAAAAAAAAAATGGCTCTGCTTTGGGAACTCTTGAATGTTTGTTTGTCTGAGGACAGATGATGTTCCCTAGGCACAGCCACAGGAAATGTCCTGTAAACAAGCTTGTATAACCGTCGCCCATCCCCCATCCTCCCTCAGATAGCATTTGGCTGGACATCATTTTGTTCCGGTGCGTGGGTGTGTATATATGTGAATTTGTATGCGCAAGTCTGTCGGACTGTGTGATGCAGGATCATACCATTTATAATGTATTGCTGCTTTGAGGACATTGATGAATCTGAACCAATGTAATGGAGATGAAATAGAGGAGTACATTATGTGACTTGTTTAGTAATGAAGCCAAGTGAAGCGGTAAGCAGGGCTCATGCAGCTCTGCAAGGGACTCTGGTGTTTTTGAAGACATATTTTGATAAAAGGATTAGAGACATTGCCCTCCTAAAAGCTGATTACCCTCAGACTCTGCCGGAATATGTGTTCCCAACAAAGTCCCAATGTATTGAAGTTTCCTAAGTTAAACACGTGATTTGTGTAGACTCCGTGTTAACAAAAACTCATGTTGACTTGGCTCGCAAACATTATGCGATATACATTCTTGTGAGGAACCAAGAGATTGTGTGGTAAAAGATGGGAAATGTGCATGTCGCCCTTCCAACGCAGACGTTAAACTCAGAGTTTGGATGGCGCATTAAAAAGTCTCCAGCGCCTGGCCCCATGGGTTGCCAAGTTTTATCAGAAAGTGTTTGCATAATAGGTTTTTAATTAGTTTTGCTAACGTCTTTTCATTTTGAATTGTCTTAAAGGACTTTGAAGCGTGTTCTTTGCTAATTGGGCCTGCCTCATAAGAGCAAGAAGGCCTCTCGCAAAATAAATGTTTTGTCAAATCCTATTTGTGAAAACTACAATTCCTACTTGCAACTATCACTACAATGAGATATGCTGTTTATTAGTTCTGAGTGCTTCTTCTCTTTCTTCCAGAGGCCATTGCATCTCTCTCAGAAGTTGTGTCAGATGTGTTGTCTCTTCTAAAAGAATATCTCTGTGCTCGGTCTAAAGAGTGTAGACTTGGCGATAAATGGCGGAGAATGACCTGCCTGGCTTTTTTCATTCCAACAGAATTGCAGGGCTAATAACTTTGATCTTTTTCTTTGGAGCTTAAGAATAAGCTGTAGCATTGCATCAGCCTCATATCAAAGAGCCGGAGTCAGTGTAGTCTTACAGTATTTCTTCAATATATATACTTATATTGATGTCATATTATACTATTTCTCAAATTCATACTTTTATTTGGGGTTTTAACTAGAACATTTTAACATGTTTAATGTTTATAAATCAATATTTTGCTCTGCTGTCTGTCTGAATACACCTGAATTCGCCCTCTGTCACAGACGTTTAGTTTTAGCGCCTGTCTCTTTAAAGGTCCCATGTCATGCTTTTCTGGTTATTACCCGTCCCCTTGTTGTTTATGTAGCTTTTTATGCATGTAAACGTTGCGAGGCTCGCTGCTGCGAGGAGCGGACAGTGTGAGCTGGCTCACTGGTGTGGGGTCAGCGAGACAGCGAGACACCGCAGAACTCAGCCTGGGCACACACACAAACTCCCAGCCAGGCTGCGGGTGTGTGTGTGTGTGGGCTCACAGCCACTGGGCACACGCAGGAGCCCAGCCACTCCAACAAGCCGTTTAGGACAGAGAGTGAATACACATACTATACAGAGATGCTGTATGAGAAACCAATGTGATTTTGGAAAATTGCACAATATAAATATATTCTAGTAGACCTCAACGACGGAATTATGATCAGTAGAAATGGCCATGACATGGGACCTTTAAAGAGCCTGTGACAGCCTCCCAACAACTGTTGTGCAATGAAATATTGGGCTACTAGTAATCTCGAACCGTCAGTTTAAAAAAGAAAAAGCGATACCGTTCCGATAAATATGAATAATTTCGAACATCGCGGGAAAATTCCTTCGACTCATTTTGAAGTTTTGGGGGAAGCCGGAAGTGACGTCAATGCGGGAACGCTTCACTGTGCGGCGAGAGAGCCAAACACGGACAAAGTGTGTTGTCATGCGTAGAAATGGTGAACTACTGAGTTGAGGCAGGTTAATAACGTTTGAATGAAGTTGACTAGTATATTCATATTTGTCAGTGCTTTCATGTCAATTCGGCGAACATAAACATAAATGATCGTGGTGAAGATGATGATTAAATTAGGATTACAAATCGGTAGTGAGAGCTGCTGAATTTCCTCCCGTAGGATGTGATATAAAACAAATCGATTATTTTTGTAGTTGTAAACTCAAGTGGATGAAACTACATTTATTTGTGCTTTCATGTCAATTCGGCGAACATATGATACATTAAATGATCGTGAGGATGATGATTAAAAATCGTTTGTTTGAGCCGGTCTGCATTTCCTGATGAGAAAACAAACCGATGCTTTTTGTTGTAGTAGTACACCAACATGGATTAAACGTGTGGTTTTTTTACCACAATGTTGGGGAATTAATGGATAAAATGCACGGATTATGATTAGTATTATTATTCCCACTCCGATCGGGACACTAGGTCCACCGTTTCCCCGCAGCGAGGCTCCCCCCGTTGACAGTTTACGTGGGCTGGGCTGGGTGCAGTGGCGGACTGGCCATCGGGACGAATCCCGATGGGCCAGTACCGAAGTGGTCCGGTTGGATAAGTCACTAGCACATCCCCCACTCCCCCTGTTGACAATTTACTAGCGGTACCGAAGTGGGCCGGTCGAGAGTCCCGGGATGATTTTTAGTCCCAGTCCACCACTGGCTACATGACCGTATTATCGTCCATATTGACGCACCTAATTCCTAAACTTCTAACAGATATAACATAAACCGATCCTTCAGCCTAATATGAGCTCTGTGAGACTGACCGTTGAGCGGCCCGACCAAGCAAGGAGGCAGAGGCAGAACGTCCAAAAATATAACCCGACGTGGGCATTTATTAAACCAATGTGCACAAAGTTCACAAACAGCCTCAATCCTGCTGCTGTTCACGCGAGCCCAGCCTGCAGCCACCAGGATCTCACACACACTACCACTCTCACAAGAAACAGCACTTAAATACACAGACACTAACAAGACACAGGTGAGGGGGAGCAATTAAACACAGGTGAGGGGGAAGGAGCAAACACAGGGCACCAGGTGAACACAATTGGGTAATCAGCAGGAGGGAACACAGAGACGACCGGAAACAACAGACAAGATGAGGGGTGAACACTTATTTAATTAATGCCATTTAATAAATAGCAGTAACGGCGTCTCGTCGTTACAAGCTCTCAGACACGTTCAAAATTAAATGTCATCGCTGTCTGAGCTGTCTGGAGGGCTGTGCCCGCAATGACACATAATTTGGCGGGACTTGAAGAATCCCCGAGAAGATCCAGAAAATGGTCAAAATTGAAGGGCAGATTAATGGTGATCAAAGTACAAATATCCAAAATCAGTTCAGTAACGGTTTTCAAGGGGACAATATTTATGGGTTTGGATGATGGGGGAAACTCGTGTCACAGGCTCTTTAAGAACCGCTGAATAAAACGCTCAGGTCTGCTCTGATTGGTCATTGTTTTCGGGTCTTCTGTATCTTTGCTCTAGTCTAGGCAATATGTATATAGCACCTCGACTTGTGATTAAAATCAAAAGGACATAGATATCCCACTTTTGATCATGTAGAAAGATAAATACAATGGAGAAGTGTATGCTGCTGGTAAATGTGGTTTTAAAATGTAGAATCCCCCCAGGAAATAGTTACTGGTATCTAATTAAGTATACAATAGTCAGCACATATACAAGAGCTATTAAAAAGTCATGATAGACTACACATTTACAGTATGTTTGTTCTATTAAAATAACAGAATCATACTGCATTTTGCTCAAATGTGTCATCCCTCTAAGAAATACCAAGTCTTAATCCCTAACATGTTGTTACACCACCCCTAACTTCCTTTCTTGCATTGGGAATCAGTGGTGTGAAAGATGTTTCAATAGCATCACCAACAGGCACTTTAATAGTCAAATATACAGTACATAGGCTGTATCTCTGCACCACAGAGACTTTGTTCTGTAACCTCTTCTTTTCATGTATTTTTCAGCCCATATTGAAAGTTTTCTGTCCCTTAAGAATTAGTTCACAGGTTTGGCAACTTCTGAGTTGCTGCCTGCTTCTTCGGCAGCAAGTGTGCAGTTATTAGATAAGGCTTTGTTTCAGGCAGAGGTTGGTGGTGGGAAATGTTCGGTATGCTCCGGGGGTGCGAGGTCCCGTCTGTTGGCACTTCTCCCTCCCCCGCTGGGCGACTGACAGGCGAACATAATAGCAAGCAGGTGGAAGAGGCCTTACCTGAAGGGCTGCTCCCCTATTACAATCCCTCAAAATGGAATCAAAGGGGCCCGCTGCACCCTACTGTTGCATCAAAGCAATCTCCTCGTCTCTCCTTAAGATAGGCGCATGGAGGCATTCCCCTTTGAAGACCTTCTCATCTGAAATCAGCAGTGTCTCACTGACAAGATAAAGTAGCTGGTGTTTTTCACTTGGATGTTAATGTGCAGGCACACACAGCGGAACCGTCTCTACAAAAGAAGAGCATTGTTCCAGTAAGCCTTTGCTTTTGTTGCTTTCTGAGTCGTTTGAGGAGACTTGCAAAAGCGTAGCAATTTAACAAAAGCCCAAGATGAATTCTTTATGGTGCAGATTGTTGCTTATTTAATGGGAAACATTTATGCCGTGTCTCGAGGTTTGAAAAGCTTTTCTGCTCTAATTTGTGTTAAAGCACTTCATTAAAACCTTTAAGATTGTTCGTAGGTGTGAGAGCTCAACAAGAGGCGCTTTCACACCGGAGTACTTTTACCATACTTTTCCCATTTAGTTCCGATAGTGCCTGGAATTTTGCGTTCACACCAACAAGAGAACTTAGTTCAGAGAACCTTTACCCCCATTTTTAGTGCCTGCTAGAGAGGTGGTACTAGCCTGGGGAGAAAAATGTACCAATTTCTGATTGGCTGGGCGAATTGCAAAACCACGGCCCGTAAAACTCTGAAAAGTTTTGTGAAGCCGCCATTGTATTTGCTGGCATTAGCATTATTAGCATTAGCCCTGCGCACCAACGGAGAGAGAATAACTTATGGCAAAAAAAAAAAAAAAATGGGAGCGGTGGAGTGATGAGGAGGTGTCGGCGTTTTTGACGATTTACTCGGAAGGATTCAGATGAAGCTGCTGGGACTCCCAGTAGCTTCTACTGAAGCCAGTCCCCAACTCCGGGGACTTCCGGCCGGGGACTTCGGGTGGCAGTATACGCCGTGAAGTGGTTTGCGGCCTGCCAGTAAACCCAAAGCAGAAGAAGAAGAAGTGGCGTCAGCGGCTTCATTTGCATAATCTTCCCTCAGGGAACTTATTCTGGTGTGAACGCGATCTGTACTTAGTTCCATGGGGGTACTAAGTGCTGGGCACTAAGTGCTGGGCACTAAGTACGGCAAAGTACTTGGTGTGAAAGTGGTTAAGGATTCTGCTTTGTAATTAGTGTTGTGATGAATATGTCAGTCATATACACTGCATGCCTCAGCATGTGCCTACAGACACATGTGTCTACAGACATTTTTGAAATACTTAGTTTTTTATACACGTGCACTCGTGCAGCCAAAATATCTGTCTGTATATTAGATAACATTGTTAAGAAGGAACCATTTCTAAATGTTCTAAGTGTCCCTATCACTCTTGTTTTTTCTCGAGCTTTATGCCCACTCTTTGCTATTACAGTCTTCTTTTGGCATAGAGATTATGTATATTATTTGTTTATCAGTTTTTGTGACAATGCCCTTGCATTTTGGCTTGGATTGTCTTGCTATCCTTGGAGGCATTTTCTCACGTTACAGTGAAAAATGAAGCTATTAAAAGACAAATGGTGTTAATTGGAACACCTTTGTATTTGCATTCCTCAGATAATAAAGTTTTAATGATGTCCTGCCGAGTAAAACAATAACTTGTTTTCTATTGTTTTTAATTATTTAAATACTTTTTAGCTATTATGAATAATACCACATACGAATAAAGTACCACACTGCATTATAACTACTATTTGGTTAAGTACATTTAGAACAAGGCAATGTCTAAATAATTCATTACATGCCAGTATTCCTGCAGAAATGAGAAGACATACTTTGGCTTTATGACACTTAAACCTCAGAACTGCACGTACAAGGCTTGCGGAAGTCAAACTGTGCAAATCTAATTACCTGTGCAGAATGTATGCACGCCCTTAAATAATAATTCATATAACGGCTACTGAAAAAAACTCCAGCTGCTAGCGAGCAAACCACAGACTTTCCTGCAGTGTTGTCTGTGTTTTGTCAGGGGTTGTCAGCAGATGGAATTTGGTAGTATGTGGTTGCCCTGGAGACGAGATAAAGGGTGTACCCAGGGGGATCTGCTGAGCGGTGACTGACAGCCATAGGCCTCACACACCTCACACACTCTGCTCTCTGCAGTCATGTTGGCTGGGTGGTCCGCGCTCTACTCATTGATTAGAACCTGCTTACACCATGCAGAAACTGTTCTCTCTGTCAGCCCTTTGTGCATGGCCACTGCGTCAGGAAAATGACATCCACGGTACAATAACAGATTAGAAGGCACTATTTAAGGTGACGGTATTAATCATTTTTGAGTCAACACTTACAATAGGTTGTGTTCTTTTTGTCTTTTTACCTCTGTTACTCGTGCTGAAATAGCTCTTTCTTGTCTTACTTCATGTAGTAAATAACGTCTTTTAGACCTTATCAGAGTTCTTCCGTTGTATCACTCCCCTGAGCAGAGCAGCTCTTTTCCACCACAGATGCTCAAAGTGAATTTTCAAAATGCTTAACTCTGTCAGAAGAGATGTAGAAAAGTAGGATGAAATATCAGGGGAACCATGAAGGCTCTACTCATACTACTCCCAATAAAGGTGCCTCTTCTATCTCTCTTTTATTCCTTACTTTCTGCTTTTCTTTACAAAGCTTATCTGGCCTGCATCAGTACAACCCTGCTTTGCATCAATATCATCGATGGGGTGTTATTTAATCATCATTGTAACAAACATGGCATGTAACAGCAAGGCAAGTCTGCATAGAGCACCATGAAAGTGAGATATTCTGTTTTTAATGTATTTGTAGACTGACCTTGTCATTCACTGTAATTTGATTAGTGTGTAAAAACTGATAAAACAAACGTTTAATTCAACAGTATACTTGACTATTTGGATGCAGATAGCCAACAGTAGACTTTCACAGTTAAACTGATAAAGCAGCATGGGAGCAGAGGGACTGTCCCTGCATTGTTTCCAACCTGGAATGTGTCACACTGATCATCCCTGTACTGCTTGCCTAAGGTAAAAACATTTAAGCAGTTCATTTATCTTCCTTTACACTCTTTCCTTTTCCATTAGTCTTTGCTGCTTGGTCTTGTGAGCACTTCAACTGAGTTGGTTTATTTGTAACTGCTTTAGCAATATTTTCTGTAGAATCCACTAATGAGCAAAGGGCTAAAATCATTTGTGATGATTACCCACTTCTTAAATAATGCATATACATAGAAAATAAACACAACATTGTTAGGCCAGGTCCTTTTGATGAGCATTGCCCTTATACAAATATGTTAACTATTAAGCACACTGTATGTTCACATTGAGGTATAGTAGAGACACATACCTCAATGTACACACTGCTCCTAACACTAGGATGGGTAAAATGCAGAGAAACCGTTATGTTACTACTACCTGTACTATGTAATGACAATAAAAGTAAAGAAAACGAAAAAAAACAACATACATATACCTAGAAAGCCTCATCATCTACAACTCTGCTCTTCTAGTGTTTGCTATTCCCGACATCATATATCATATCATTTATTCAGAGTAGAGATGTTCAAATAGATGTTCAAATAAGTCAACAGCATCAGTTTTCTATACGTTCCTGCTGAGGACAAATTTAACATATGGACTTCTAAAGTTATTACACTTTCTTTTTAGAAAACATCTTACTGTATACTAGATATATTAAAGATTCACTCACACATGATGCAATGTTTCAAATAGAATTTACATTCCAAAAGGTGTACCCTTAAAGTTCTGTTTTCTCTCTTACTTCAAATATTGAAGTATTTAAATTAGGGCCGAAAAGTTATTGTTAATTTTTTGAAGTTACAATTTGATAATGTTTGATACTGACACCACATGTCACTTTCAATGCTCTTCATCAGTTCCCTTAATATACTGAGTAGGAGGAGTTAGTAGCTAGCCAAAGCTTGTGAGTAATGTAGTATTTGCAGTCACATTTCTGGGCCAGCTGGTGCTCCAGCATCTGTTTCAACCACATCTCCCCTGAGCTTTTGATGCAGCAGTGCTGTCATCCCCAATGGGAGCGGTACCTGTGAAATGCTAATGAAAATCTAAAAAATTATCATAATTTTCCTTTGTTAAAATGATAATGTGCTCAAAATTTACCACCAAGGACAGAAGCAGAGCATACTTATGTTCCATCATGGAGAACGCATTGATGATAGCAAGCAAATCATGTGCAGAGATACCATGATTGTTTTTTATACAGCCTAGAATGCTACACAATCAATAATCAATGTACAATAAAAAATGAATAAATATATTAATACTCATGTTGCACTCAGGCCTCTATTATTGTTTTAGTGCTAAGACCAACGTAATAGATTCTGGGTAACTTACATTATACAAAATGTTCTTTTAACAAAAAGAGACACATTTCAAAACGATAAATGTTGTCTCTGCGAAGCAGCTATTTACGATGTTCCTCATTTACTCATTCAAATTCATTTGATTTAAATCAAAGACTATCTTATTAAACAATAAGTTAACAACAAAATCCTGAAATCCTGAACTTTTAGGGCAATTGGAGATACTCTGTTCCACAGACATACAGTATTCCGCTTCGCGTCGGGCCGAACCACGCCCCTTAGCTGTGATATAATGAGCATATACCACGGCCTGTCGTGAGCTATTGCTTTTATAAAACGGTTACCAAGTGTGGCAATATGAAAGAAAAATACACACTCTAATTTAAATAGTTTTTATTAGTAAATAATGATGTTCAAAATAAAATAGTCCCTCCGTTGCCTTCTGCACAAAACATAGTGCAAGGTGGTTGCTATGCAACAACACTAACAGCAAGCGAACATATTAGACAGAGAGCGTTGATCCATTATTTGGCTGTTTATTTACATTAAAGTGTATGTTGCTGTTTATTGTGCATCCACTGAAAAACTGTCCAGCATCAGTAGCATGGCTTACGTGGTCACTTCACTTGTATAGGTTGAGGTTGTTCGAGGCTGTTGCTTGGCGTGGCGAGAATATTGCTCCACTTTCTCCGGTCCCCGAGATTGGGCTTCCAGTAGCTCTGGAGAGAGCTTTCGCACCTGTGGCCACTAACGGTCATAATTTCTCTGCTTTGTTTCAAGACCCGCATCAGAAAGCTTTTGAATTTTGGTACTTTTCCAGTTGTTCTACCTGCTCTTCACGTAACTCTGCATGTCGTAGTTTAGGTGCTTTTTTTTCTGGAGATAGGCACTGCTCAATCCACTCCTCAATACTATAGTAAGACCCCCCCGGAGGTCGAAGTTAATCTTAAATGTTTCCATTTTATGCTTTGTAAGTTTGTTTCGTAACGGAAGAAATGTAAATATATTTATAAAACGGACAAGTCAAATCAAGCAATTTTGACTTGTCGGGCCGAACCACGATAATGAGCATATACCACGGCCTGTTGTGAGCTATTGCTTAATTATAAAACTGACAAGTCAAATCAAGCAATCTGATTGGTTCTTAGCCGTGATATACTGAGCGTATACCACGGGTAGAATTGTAAGTTACTTTTCACAACAAGTCAGTATCCCTCCGCTTCTGAGAAAAACAGTATACCGTTGTGCTGAAAAGCATTTCAAACTGGAACAAGAAAGCAGCGGAGAAGTAACGGGGCAGAAGCCCTCCTTTTTGACGCAGCGGTCCAGACATAGACATCAGAGGGCAAAACATATTCAGTGTGCAGTTCCTTTGGCATTAGGGCAGGGATATCTAGATACTTTTGAAGGTTTAACATAATAAATTGTGCTACTTTTAAAGCAAGCAACGATGTTTCAAATCTGTAATCAAAGAGGTCCGCAAAAACGCTATCGACCAATCAGATTGCTTGATTTGACTTGTCCGTTTTATAATTGGTAATAAGTAGCAATACTTTGGATTGGATACTGTTAAGATTGATTTATTTCCTTGGTTTTTGGAGGCTGTAAGGAAACAATGCGTTCAGTTGATGGAAACACAGCTTTGTTTTTTTAAGCCAGGCCTGTCCGAACCGCAGAGCTAAAAGATCATCTATTATTGATGGGCTTGCGAGCATATCCAGACAACTGCAGCAAGATATTGATTTTGAAATCAGCAGCTTTTGAGTCAAAGCAGGAATGATGGGCCCACATCAATGGCACAATATATCTGCTGGAAAAGTTCCACTCAGTGGCACTCAGGGCAGACTGAGCAACATTTACAAGTGGTCAGACATGCTCATTCAATACAGTGTAGAAGTCTTTAAGAGCTTTCAACCTGAGGTCTCATCGAGTAAAAGTCTTGTTATTCCATTCCTACCAATAACTACAGAAATACATATATAACAACGCTTACTCTTAGGTAAAGAAAAAAGTTTCTGAGAAATATTGCAGGATTCTTTTTTATCAGGCTTTGCAAGCAATTTATGTTCCTGTGGAGATGAGGGCATTGATTTTTGTGGGGCTTTTAAGGCTGGTTTGTTCTTCGGGAGGCCTGTTAGATAAACTATTGTTGTCACAGTGGGAGCAGTATAGGTTTCAACACAATATCCTTTATGGATTTTCAGTTACCTCAGAGACACAAGTTGTAGTGAAAACTTGTATTCATTGTAATTATTATAGTTGAGAAAGACAATCAATTAAATTAAGTCTTTATCCATTGAAATGTGTGACGTTTGGTTTGTAACTGCTAATGCTTTTATCACAATTTATACTTTTAATGTTCTTGCCGTTATAAATATGATTATGAATTGGATCCTTTGTAGCTTAAGAAAAGTCTTGAATGTAAAATGCCAAGATATAAATGAAATACAGTATATGTGTAACTGTACATGTCTAATGTAGTTACAGCTACAAACCCTGCAAAGCATTACAACTGCAGTACAACCTTAACCTCCATTTCTCATGTGCCATAATTGACAAGACTTCAAGCACGTTTGAGCGTCTGTGCAATGTATATTAGTGTGAGTATTTTCCTACTTTCCTGGCAGCAAGTGTTTTTAAGTTCACAGTTCTTTGAAGTGATGACATAATTGTCGGTGAGAGAAGAAAGAAGGAGAGAAGCAATTAGTGAGTCGCTGTCAACAATGGATACGTGAAAAATGTGTCAAACTGTGTGGGCTGACAACTAGAATGTCAGAGTATTTTAGAATCTCCATTTGTGCCTTTAATTATAAATTCAGCTGAGTTATAACACATGTTAAAAGCCTCCATTACGTGTGCAAGCTTCATCCCACTCGTTGGAGCACTTGTGAGCATAGGTTCCCCCTCAGCAAGAGTAAACTCACAGTGCTAACACGGCAGACCCACCCACTTATCTTTATGTACCTGAGGTATGAAACAAATTGAAATCAGTTGCATTATAGAAGATGAAATAAAAATCGAAGTGATTCATGCACTTGGTCAGCTATTCACGGGTCAACACTGCAGTTTCTTCGCCTCTTGTGTTAAAAAGCATTTTCATTGCTTTTCCTCTCACCGTGATTGCTTTTCCTGTGAATCTAACTGAAATCAGACACCACTTTAAAATAGAAAGATTATACCCATGAATACAGAGTTTTTCATGGACACAATCTTTCTATTTTACTCACTAAGAGAAGGGTTTATTTTCTTTTGTATTGCACTTGTTAGAAACTGTATTACTACCATAACTCAAAATGAATAGCAGTATACGAAGATGTTCAATAACTAAAAAAGATAACCTGCTATTTGCCTGAAAATACAGATGCATTTTGTTGAGCTAATACATGCTGTTACGTCAGGAGAACTGTTAAAACCTAAAAATTAGTTGTTAAGCAATTGCTTTGATGTTGGCTAATTGGGGAGTTTTACGTTTTTGATACTCCATATAAACTTGAAAAATGTTCCCACTGAGTCAATTAAAATGACAACTACGGTATATTAAAAAGAGAAAAGCACATTTGTCGACTGAAAACTGAATAACATCAAAACATTTTTGTCAGAGCAATTACAGTTATGAAGCTGAAAGGAATGGTGCGTGCAGGTCATGGTCCTGATGTTTTTCTTCAGTCTGTTGATGATTTGAGGTGAAATGAAAGGTTTATGTTTGGGTGGCAGGGCTTAGGAAATGAAAAGTCATCTGTTTTTTTATTTTTCATTGACAGTGTTGGGTGAGAGGCTGTTAAAGCATATCTCTTGAATAGACTTGTAGCACTCTGGTTGAATCATCACCAAAATAAATAACAAGCCCTTGTCCCATTCTGCCTCTGATAAGTGAGAGGTTTGCATATAAACTTTATAGGAGAAGTCAACTAAGAATTCCCAAGGATCTTACGACAGGATGAAAGCAGAGAATAAGCTTTGTTGGCAGGAGCTTGGTACACATAAGGACTTGGCTTGGGAACCAGAGGTTATTGGTTCAAGTCCCGGATTTGGTTGTTATTTTTAATAAATACTTGTTCTGACCTACATTTGCATTTTGATCAGTTCATCAACTATAGTGCAATGATTGGTTCCTGATTGCCATTGAAGCTTGGTGAATATGCTTGGACTGATTTGCATCTTCTTCTCCTCAATTATAATTGCTAAGGCTCTTGGGTACTGTAGTATTTAGAGCTATTCAACAAAAAAAATGTTTGGAATGTCGAATAGCTTTATTTAAGTATCTAGTGTTGTTCAAAGTCAACAGTAAATTGCAAATGAACAATTGGAAAATGTTTCTGAGACTTTAGAAATGTTCCACTTGCCTCTCCGGTTAATGTTTGATTAAAGGGGGGAGTCACTGGAAAGCTTTATTACCTAAGTGACACATTTTTCTAAGAATAGTAGAATTCCACTTTATCACACGTAAACTCCTGGAATGCAATAATCATTAATCATTTATATCCAAGAGTGAGAGTATCCAAAGGGGACATTTTTTTTATTTGAACTCTATGTGTGCAATATCACTTTGACACAAAGGTTAGGCATCTCAGTTGGGCTTCATTTCTCTGGACAGATCGCGGTATTATGATCAATTGGCAATTGAAAACATCATCACACATATTGCTTTCACTCACAGAACTGCTAAGCTATAAAGGTCAGTGGGCATGGAATTGGACAGTCAGCAGATAATATAAGTGCATTGGTTTGCTCCACTGCACCCTCAAGGAGTCAAGCAATAGTCATATGCGTAACTATTTTGCTGCTCTAGTTGCACTTGGATATGTTAAGCTCTCTTTATAATTACCCTGCTGCTTTTGTTTCACATATTCATTGATTCATTTATGAACGTTTAATTGTAATGCTCGAAACTTGTGTTTTTACAGATCTCTCTGTTGCTGTCCTGAAGTTCTCCCTGTCCCTGCAAGAGTTCCAGTTTGAGTGCATTGGTGATGCGGAGACAGATGACGAGGTGAACATTGGTGAGTTCATTTTGGCCTGCAGATTTCTCTCTTGCTTTGCCAATTAGCCTGATTGTCACCTCAATCAGAACCTTGTCACACATTTCCCAATGGATTCTGATGGGAGATCCTTGGTTATCATAATGCTGTAGTGCTGTCAATATAAGAGGTGTCTTTTTCCTATATTGCTAAAGTTCTGATGTTATACTACTTGAGCAATGTTATGTCAGTGAAAGGATCCATTGGAAAAAGGAAAAGCTTTCTCAGAGTCATTGGGAGCTTTTCTCAGACAAAATCAAGCATACTCTGCAATTTCTTGGAATGGGATTTGGCTTTGAGTATAGATCTTTAAGTTGTCTGCGATGCATGTCTAATTAATGCTATTGATTTGCTTATGATGCTTTCCCTGTATCGTTTCAAGTCTACAAAGATCAAGCGGACTAATTGTGATCAGTGTCAGAGATTAATGGAGGTGTGAACCTCCTTGCCTCCAACAGGAAAATGAAAACAGCTGCGCATGGGGGCTCTTTGGCTCTAATGGGCAGGACTCCCAGTCTGGCCTCTTTTTCCTCTTCTTTTTTCGCACTGCTCATTATCCGCAGCTTGAGTCCTTTGCTCCGTGGCGCTGGAGAATGCAGAATTACTGTCCATCTGTGAGGGCTAGACTGGATTAGACCTCTCGTACATAAGGCTGTAATGTTCATCTGAATGCGTAATGAAAGTCCGCCTTTCCTTTTTTTTCTCCCAAAGCTAAAGCGGCTATTTGATAGGCAGGGATGCAACGAACACTTCTGCTTGTTGAACATTCCACACCCAACTCCAAGCCTCATTAGCGTCAAGCACGTTTTAATTTATGACAATGCATTCTCTCCCCGGCCTTCAATCAAAAGAAGTGTTGATCTCAGGTTGAACAGTGGTTATTTTAGCTGCCCACTTGTTATGTAGCTGGACCTGCTCAGTATTTACAGTGCAAACCACTGGCACAATAAAAGCCAGTGGCTTGGCCGTGGCTCAATTGAGAGCCATGATCATCTGCTGGGAAGCATTTTATTGACTGTAATGCAGACAGTAGTACATTCACTTGAGTACAGTGGACTATGGATGCAGATTTGGCAGAAATAACAGGACACTGAACATATAATTGATCCATTCAGATTACACTAAACACCATGTCATTTTCTACAACAAAATTCCATTCATCCATAACACACAAACTCAATGCTTTCATCCAAAATAGCACACTGAGTCCAATTATGGGGCAAGCAATTAAGTGTTCAATATTTTCTGAAAGATAAAAGATGTTCTGATACTCTGAGTTACACTACGGTGTTCACCCTCCATCTTGGAGAGAAAAGGCCATTACTATGTGAGCGGAAAAAAATGAAACAGCTTGTTGAAATCAATCTAGTCATCAATGACACTGAGTTTTCTGACTGACATAGCTAGACCCTTGTGTGAATGCCAGCCACGATCTTGATGCAGTATCGGTATAGTTCACTTTGATGCTCCCAACTTCCCTACGACACATCGAGATCCTGTGCGCGATGCCAGACGGGTTCACCTGACCTTTTATTGATTTTACTCGAAGACTTCCTGCAGTGACATTCACATTCCGCGCCAGTTATCCATGAATCAATGGGGCCAAAAGATTGATGTAGCTATAGAAATTTAGATTTTTCCAAAAAGTAACATGCCCTTCTCTCAGAAGGTCAATCCTTTAGTCACTAGCTGTTCAAGTAAGAAGAGGGCGAGATCCAGATTTAAAAATTAAAAAATCAAGCAGCAAGACGCCATTTAAACCATGACATTGGATATAAGAACATTTTGTTATTGTAAGAAAATGTTCTATTAAATATACAGGCAAAAGTGTACAATGTCACACCTTATTTTCCTATAATCCTCCTTATGCGTCTACAATTGAGGAAGTCAATTTAATTTCCTTCAATGATTCATGAGGTCCATTGCTTCTCCTCCATTTACCAATGAATGATATGCAAGCTGTAACCTCAATTTGACTCCTATTTCCTTTCTTCAGAGTCTAATCTTGTCCCATCAACGGCTCCAGCTGTGCCCTTTACCCCCTGAGAGGTTTGTGCTGTTGATAAAGGAGCCAGTGGCGTTAATAGGAGGCCAGCCTGCCTGCAGGATCCCTGGCACAAAATCATTGCTCGCTGGTCTTTTAAAAGCTTTGGTGTGTAAATGGACCAAAGTGTCTTAGATGATGCATGGCTCCCCGTGCCAAGCCGTTGCGGCTGATAATGATGTTACCGTGTTGGCAAGCAGGGCAGCTCGACCGCAGCTAAATGGCTGGACACAGGGTGACACTGGGGCTGACCAACAGAGGCCCAACTGTATCTGTCCCTCTGTTTAATTAAGCTGTGAAGCTACATGGAACAATTCTCTGGCAGATGAGATCCAATGTATTGTGCTGAATTCATCCGAGCCTGCAGAATGCATTATGAGCTATTGAAGTGTAGCCCAGGTGGCGTGAACATATCTCAACCACATAAGTCACTCCTACATTGTGACAGCATATTGTGCAGCCTAACAGGGGAAGCAAATAAAAGGAAGCAATCAGTGGGCTCCATTCAATTGAAGTATTGTTTTTTACTGCAAGTCTTGGGTTTTAAATTGGACAGCTGCATGATTTTATTAGGTTCTAAAATGTGGTGCACTGAAAGCTCTGAAGCTGTATTGCAAATAAACATTTTAGCACCATGCTACACTGCTTGTGGGGTGCCAGGAACATCTGATGTTTAACGACTCAGCCACTGTGTAAAAATATATATTCTTTTATCATCTGAATATAAGAACCCGGTGGGTCACTGGGTCCGTGCGTAATGGTGAACATATTATGCGGGATGTATCATACATACGTTGATGCATTTATTGACCTAACATGCAGTGTTTCACGTTTGATGTGCTGTTGTATTTCTTTGTGTTACAGCCCAGTCTTTCAAAGAGTTCTCCCAGCTGTTGACCACGGTTGAAGAAGAAAGAAGGCGCTTGGTAAGAAAGCAATTTTGTTATTTGATTTTGTATATTATATAAAACAAGGGATGAACACATGCTTGTCTGGCTTTAACACTCTGAGAAACACCGTTTGGACACAAATTGGTTGGTTCTGATGAAGTAGAGACATATTTTTTACTATACCTCCCAATTTTGCCCTGAAACAAATGTATATAAAAAGTGAATTATCAGGCTTTCTCTGTACACCAGTCAGTCAACTTATTCAGCTGTCGAAAAAACAGAAGTGTTCTATTAAAGTTCACCAAGGTTGGAATTACCACAAAACTTTTCAGCGCTACAAAATCGCAGTATTAGGAACTGAGAGAAAGAACAGGTACAGAATATACACATTACAGCGGAACAAGGAATGTCTTGTACTTTATTCATATTGTGATATGCTTTGTATTTATTTCCCTTTATTTCTGTGTACGGTAATTTGGTTTACCGGCTTCATAGCATATCTTTCTTAGCTTTATCACCGTGCTGCTCAGTTTGTGTGAACAATTCTGGCCCTGCACCAGTTACTTTGTAACAGTAGACCTTATATAGGGTGGTACTGAAAGGTGCCTCAAGGCAGGAATTACCTTAGTCCACATGCTTCAGCTGTGCATCTAATTTACCAAGTCTGATATGCAAAAAAGATCAGCTGCAGCCATAGGTTTTGTAACTACCTCAGACATTTTCATTTGCTCTCCGTTTCCCTTGAAGGAGCTGTTTTTTACAGCCGCTATTTTCAGTTTAAGGGGGTGAGTTTTAGATACTGAACATATTTTATTTTTTTATTTATTTCATAGTTTGGGGAGCACAAATAGTGCTTTTTAGGACAAACACATAAAGGACAAACACATAAAGGACAAACACGTGAAGGGCAAACACTCAAAGGACGAACAATCAAAGTTTCAAGATAATTCTTCAGCTCTCACACTCTGTCACGAACGAGCTGAGAACCAAAATGCAACGCACGGGAGACCAGGGAAAGTCGGTAACCAGCTTCATTATAGCTAGTTTCCACAGAAAAGTTCTGGTGTAAGACAAACTGGCAGACAGTAGAAAAAGGGCTGGTCGGGGACAGGCAAGGTCGAAACCGGGAGAGCAAGGATGGAGAGGAGCAATCTGGGAGGTAAGGCTGCAAAGAACTGCATGCTGCGAAGTACGATCTGGCACTGAGGTGAGAGTGAAGGGGGCCTATATACTAGTGGAGCTAATGGGTGTAACAGAGTGTGAGAGAGAAACAGGGTGTGACTACCAGGTGACTAATGACGCATTTCCACTGCAGGGCTTCGCACGGCTTAGTACGGTATAGTTAGGCCTTGGTAGGCCAGACTCACTTTATGCTGCGTTTTCATTACAGTTTAGTAGCTGGGGCAGTAACTATAGTAACGCAGTGTAGGCGGAGCCGTGACGTCATCTTCAATGCGAAACACAGAAAACCAACATCAGCCGTTAGCTGTAGCACTCAGAGCTCACAGCTCCTCATATCTGTTCAGAAACTAGACAAAAGTTAAACAAGTACAAACCACAGACTGTCTGTGTCATGGCGAATACAGTCGCTGGTTTATTTATGTCTGTATAGGCCGTTGTTGTGAGTGTGGACGGTCGGAGCATATACAGCGTTAGCTTAGCCGATCTCCTTTCAGAAAACACGCATTTTAAAAGGTTTTTCGCCTGCCGTCTGTCTGATGACATGTCAAAGCATTCATTCTTAATTTTTACTAACCGGTATCAGTATGTTGTTACTTCGGCATCATTTTGAAACGTGTATTACAATTAAATCGCGGTAAAATATGTTAATTTTGTTGTAGTTGTAGCCCCCTTGCCAGCGATTCTCTCACTAGTTTAGTATATTCAGCCCGGTTCTTGGCCCGGAAAGAACCTGGATCTTGGAGAGCCAGAAAAACTGTGAAAAAGTAACCGTTAGCCGGGACTACCCCTAGTGGAAACGCAACCAAAAACGGGCCGGGTTTGGCACGGCACGCTTGAACCGCGGTCCGCGCTGCAGTGGAAATGTGCCATAAGGTGACTGAGAAATGCTAATGCAGAAAATAGGTGAGTGAGGGAGCAGACTTTGACACTCTGCATCATGTCCATATGGATTAATATAGTGTTCCTCGGTTTTATAGCTTGACAGAAGTAGCTGCTTGAATACAGAATCACTGAATACAAAGCTATAGAGGCTATGCACGTGTTGTCACCATTGGTGCAAGTCACAAAAATCATGTATGGATTGGGAAAGAGTTGATGTGCGATTGACTGTCCTAAAATATTTGACAATTGATGCAATTTGCAGCAAAAACTTAAATCAAGGGGCAGCAAAATGTGGATATACAGGTGTCATATCTGGTTCTAAAATGTAGTTACACATAGAAAACAATAACAAATATATATACTTCGAACGTCAGCCATGTTGCAGAAAGTCGTTTCACCTTCAGTCCAGCTAAAAGGGCGTGTTCTGGTGAGAAACTGATGTCAGTGCAAAACCCTCCATGTAAACATAAGTAATCAAATGTGTGAGACCTATTATGAAGCATTTGGCTCCTGACATTAAAAGTGCAGCTAGATTTTATGATGGAAAGAGTTGCCCTTTGAAGTTATGGGTCACCCCTCTGCAGCCCATGTAGCTTTATTATGGAATAACCTGTAATCTTAATCAATTTGACAAGCATAAAGGCACAGTGCATAAATTCATAAGCATTATAAATGAATGTGGCCTGTAGAGCAATATCTTTTACTTGTATAGTTCTGATCCTTGTCAATTATGTAATTACTACAGATGATACACACTGTCCAACACCAGTGACGAGCTGAACTAGCTGTATTCGGCTACATTAAAAATTAGGCAGAGCTTAAAAATGTCTTCTCTAGGAAGGATAGAAACAGGATGAGACATACTGGCCAATAAACTTGGTGTGCCACAGGGCTGATGGATTCTCACTGTGTGTGGTGCAGACTCTGGCATATGGGGTGAGTCAGTCTTTCTGGTGTGGTGATGGTCATCTGATGGCTGTCAAAGATGAGCATTAAACAATGAGTTACACCGTTTCCATACAACCTCTTTTTATGAGTTAATGTCACAAAGATGAATGCATACAGTGTATATGTATGTGGTCAAAAATATAAATTGGAACACTGTCTTTCAGCTGTTAACAGCATTTGTGTGCACTAATGATAGAAAATACAGATATTAAACAATTGCACATTAGTCTAGGTTTCTTCTTATCACAAAAGGGAACATAAACAAATCAACAAGCAGAGACACGGCTGAACTGATAACAAATACAAAATAGCACCACCACTGAGCGTAGGAAGTAAAGTTTTTATCAAAATGCAAGTTGACAGAAATAAATGTCATAAATCAAACGGCTATGACTAGTCTGAGAGGCTACAGGATGCAGTGTTTTATTTAACTGAAAGATTTGATAAGTAAACTAAGACTATTCATAGCACAAGCGCCCTTCATCATACTGTTTCTCCCTCGTCTTGCTTGAAAGGCCTCCTCTTTGCATCATCTCTTTTCTCTTTACCTGGCAGACTTCTCACTCGTCAGATCACAGGAATATGGAACATGGCTATGATCCCTGCACTTTGAGCTTTTGGTTGATTGTAATGTTGGTGAGACGAAATGTAAAGCTTATTCTCTACTTTCACATATTTGAAATCTCTTGAGATCAAGTGTCAGCAGTGTAACTTATGTCAGTTTTAAACATCCTTTCTTTTAAATCCCACTGAAATGAAAGTAAATAACTTTTTACATGGTTTCCAAGGAGCTTAATATACTTGTGCTTACTTTGAAGTAAGAGCAACTTCTTTCTTTGCTGCTCTTATACATGAACTGTTAGCTGCTAATGACTCACCTCACTTGGGGTCTTATGCTTGGATTGATATTGCTAGGGCTCATTTTCAAGCCTTTTTTATAGAAACAGTCGGTGTATAGCAAGTTCAGTGATTGTTAAATATGCTTGCCAGGACCATGGCTTTCATCAAGCATATCTGTTTCAATATAATTTACAGTTTCACAACAGTGCGATCTCGGCATAAATCGAGCTCCATCATAAATAATTAAAGGAGCTGTTTTATGTAGACAAGGCCAAATACACAGACTCATAAAACTGCATTAATTGTCCATATCCCCACCATAGCCTTTTTCAGCTTCCATCAAACTGGACATTAGGAACTTTCTCCAGATGTCCAGCTTTGTCCTGTTGCTGACTCAAGATGAAAAAAAAGAGTTTAAAAACAAGAAAATGTGCACTACTGCTGATTTAGCTAAGTTAGCCCAACAGCTGAAAATCTTTCGATGATATGGTTTATTATCCAGGTCTGTTATTATTCTTTCAGAATGTCTTTCCCCATGCATGTATGACATTAACTGTAATGGGCTTAAGCTTAGTTCACAGTTTCCTGTGGTAGTTCTTGGAAATGTATTGAACATCAGATTGTAATAATTCAGTAGTTGTAATACATTGGAAAAGCAGCACTTTGTATGCCTCAGGGTTGAATCCATACTGACCCAGAGCATTTACTGGATTCATATTAAAACATACATGTACTTATTGAGTTTACTCATAGACTGCATGGTTTAAGTATGTGCAGGACAATAACAAATACAAGCACTGAGCTATACAAACACAGCAACCTTCATAACTACAGTCCACTCCACATACCTTTTAATGACATATCCAAGAACTGAGATGAACATCTTGTTTAAATCATGCTCATTGAGTAAGATCCCATGATTTATTTCTCTCATCGTATGGATTTAATACGATGTAAATTAATCCCTACATATTCATATACATTTCTAACCTGCACTATTTGGGGATATATCTTTTTTTATTGTATTGCAGCAATCCTTTGCGGCTTTAAGCATTCATTTTTTAGTTGTATGCCCATTTAATGTTAGCATTTTGGGGCACATTTGAGGTTGTTATCATATATTGTTTTACTTTTCTAGCTCCATATGTGACACTAAGGATGTGTTAGAGTAAGTTCCAAGTAAAAAATGGCCCCAAGTGTAACCAGCAGCAACTCGGAAGGGTTGGTAAATTCTCTCATAAAGTAAATAATGTTCGGTTTGTCTTTTAATTATGCCCTTTTGTAAAATAAATGCAAATCGGAGTGCATTAGTTCTCATAAAGTAGTCATAAACCCATTGTGAGCATATTCTGCTACACTGTCATTAAAACCTGGTTGCACCACATAAAAACGAGACCTATGCCGGGATAATAGCCCATAATGGCCCATAATATACTATCAAAAATAGAACTGATATATTGCTCTACAGCTGTTAAATAATACATTTTTACTATAAAAGATATGTTGATGGCAACAAACGAATCGTTTACACCCCATGAGGAATAAAATAATATAGAACGATGTTTGAAAATAACTTTCTCTTTCATGACTTGCAATTATGTGTTTCACTAACAGCCCACCATGCCAACACTAGTCATTACATTAGATACAAAATACAGTTAAGCTCACAACAAAGAAAAGGGAAGTTACACAGGAACATTTATGGTGACAAGTATATTGTTTTTTTTTACCATTTGACGTTTATTTAATTGTAAGTCTACAGTGAATTTCATTTTCCCTCCTGTGTATGCTGGTTTCTGACAGCTGTCAGAGTAGCATATTATGGCATTTCCAAACTGCAGACTTTGTGTACTGAGCTACAGTGATACAAAATCAGAAATGACAGCATTCTAACAATAATGTAGAGCTGAGGTACGTGTGATTGTCAGGGAGGGAGGTGTCAAGCTAATACACTCAGCTGTCTGTCAGAAGCTCAAATATTGTTCAGTCTCACGTAGAAAAGACGGAAAGCTTTTTTCTTCACTTTACACTGAATATTTAGATAAATTGTTAACTGTCACACTCCTCTGTTTTTTCTCTGGTCAGCTTTCCTTTTAATGCCAAAGGGAACGGTGTGTAGCTTTACCTGGCACTTCTGGACATGCAAATGTCCAGGGTGCTAGTGCTGGCTATTGATGCCATACTCGGGCTCGGAGACCACAAGCAATTAAAGACTGTACATTATTTTATCTCGATGCCGTGTTGTCTTAAATGTTTGCTTAAATTAGAAGTGCAACCTGACGAACAAGCTATTAGCTTTCCACAGGCATTGCACTTTGCCTTGCCTTTCTCTTTTTGTGTGTAGTGGAGCCACACTTTTGAGTGTTTACCGCAATCCATATTTGGTGTTATGAGGTGACTGAGCCCGAGCCCCACATGCTGTTGGGTATCTAAACAAATCAAATCCCACGCTGCTGTTCCGTTGACGCGTGACGTTGTCACTTTCTACAGGTCCTTACAGATAGCTACGTAGCCTTAGCCTACGTCCGTGCAGATATGTAGGCTTTCTTTGCAATACTAAAGGGTTAGTCTACCGAGTTTCGGTTCCCAACCCCTATGTTATTGTTAACTGTTATTGTTATTTTATAGATATATATAAATTCTAGCGAGAACATGACGCCCGTATTCAAGATGGCGCTGCAGACGTAAACAACAACGCAACGTCAGAGCTCCGTAAAAACAAAGCTCTCTATGCTGTCTGACCGTCTATTTGACACAAATTTCATATTTTTTTAGTTATGCAGTTTTTTACGAACAGAAATATTGTTTCCTGGCATCACTTTAAAATGTTAAAGTAAGACGGCATTTTGGAAAGAGGGCGCAGCGCCCATGTTACCCGGTTTATACAAAACCCTGCTCTCTGTTAAGCCAACAGACCCCATTGACAGAAACAGTAATTTATCACTTTGTTCAAACTCGATGGAAACTAAATAAATCCAATCTTACAACATTTAGAAAAGCAAACCTCGTCTATTGGCAATGAGAAAACAATCTCTTGCCTATCGTTCTCACGTTTCCCTGTGTTTGAAAAACCCACATATACATCCTATATTCTGTGGAGAAAGGGTAATAGGGTGAGCATCTGGTTCGGGGAGAATGGCAGGATAATAAAGATTACCAGAAGGTTTTATTCTCGTTCTTTTTTTATTTGAAATTAAAACTCAATTAACACATCCTAAATCAACACATGTTCAGCCGATGTATGAAATCTATCTTAACGAGGGAATTATACAACCGCATAACATGAAATACTATGGAGTACATGAGTTGAGACTTGACTTTCTGCTTTATTTAAGCTGCATTGTCTCCCAGATGTTGTTTCTATGTTTTCGGTTTGTAACTGCTAATATATAACTGAAGCCAGCTGAGGCAGTGGAAGCTGCACATAGTTAAAAAAATCAAGTTGTCAGGCTCACACAGATAGACTATTAACTGTCAGCAGCGAATTCTAAAATGAACGCCAGATTCCCCCTCGCTCCCATTTCACATCTGGATTGAATCTAGGACCTAAAAATAGAAGGACACAAACTGATAAGAGTCACTGAAGCCCATACATGTCAGAGCAGACTGAGAGGAAACCTGTATTTTTCAGATGGAGCCTCCTGACCTCTGTGGAATTTTAACTAGCATACAGAGTATCTAAGGTGCCTCTGCTGCATGGGATGGATTCCTACCAGTAACCCAATTTCTGTTGGCCTTGTCAAGCATGAAGCCTTTGTTGTCTGTCCGGCTTGGCGGGTGGTCAGGCCTAAAATCTTTTGCTTGTGCACTTTGTGATTGGCTTAGCATCTCCCCAAGTGTGCTATTCCTCAGGAAGACATATCCAATTCTATCTTACAAAAAAAAGAAGATTCTGCTATAATTCCCCTGCTGATAATCCTTTCAGCTGCATAAAAAGAGTGAAAGTGATTCAAGTTCTGCATGGCTTGAACAGGTTCAGCCCTGCTGAGCGTGGAGGGCATTTAGGAGTGGAAGGGCAGTGCCCTGGTGTCGAGGCTTTCAGTGTGATGGTCCTATCCCCCCGGGAGGGAGCCTTTTATGGCTGTGGTGGAAAACAGATGTTGTTTTCATGGTGTTGCTGTTGTTGTTTTTTATTGAACGAGATAACAATTAGGGATAGCATTTTTACATCCCAACTCATACAATATTATTTGAAATACAGTATGAGCAATGACATTTAATTGCATTTTAATTTGAATGAAATGTATTTTAAAGGTCCCCTATTATACTGTTTTTCATCAATATATTATAGATCTCAGGTATATAGAAAGCATGTCTGTGAAGTATTTGCCTCAAAATACCAAACAGATTGTGCATTGCAGCATCCCATAATCCCCCTCTGTTTCAGCCCGGTTTCAAAAGTGCTGATTCTCTGTCTTTTACTTTAGATCAGTGGTCACCAACCAGTGTGGTGCGGGTAGATCGCGCACCATTCAAAAAAGTAACAAAAGACTGAAAAGTAAAAGAGTTAAATAATCATATTTTTTTTAAATAAAGTTTTTAGATGTAAGCCTATCATCCACCACCCCGTTAGCAGGTGCCACTTGATTGACGTATCTTTGAGACATTCCTTGTCGCTCCCGAAAATAATAGACTGACTTCAAGTGATGCGTCATTCGCATCAACCACGTCTGCCCGCGTCTTTGCATTGACTTTACATGTAATCGCACGGATAAAGAATGTTGTTTGAATTTGTTAGAATTGTGTTAAAAATAACTATGTTAATATTTAACATGTTGCACTTGCATGAAGCTTCAGTGGATAAGCCTCAGAGTTAAAATGGCACTTTATGTTATCTGCTCACTGGAAAATGTAATTTTTTCTTTGTTGTTGTTGCTGTCAACAAAATAATGTATTCATTCACTCAAACAAATGGAAAATAAGCTACATACATTTATATTTAGGATTGTAATAAAGGAATGAATGGAACTTAAAATGATATGTATGATGTAAATATATATATTTATCCTTTTTGACATGTTAGTTATGTTGTGTTCTTGTATTAATCATATTGGAAGTTGCACCAAATGATTTGATGTAATTCAGATGCAATTAGCCTACATAAAAGGCCTCAAATTGGAAGTACTGTCTGGGCTGTCTTTTTCACTCAATTGCAATAGGTAGATCTCGCCTTACACCAAGGCCGAGGTCGGGGATCTTGGGCTTGAAAAGGTTGGTGACCACTGCTTTAGATGAAAATGAGGAGCCACTCCCCAAGCCCCTCTGCAAGATATTTGGTTTAAAAAAAACACGATGGTGCTCTAGGAGGAGATTTGTGTGATAAGGTGGGGGATGATACCCTGGTTATTGGCTAATGGTTACACAAGCCAAAAAATCGTTATGACATCACAAAGTGGCCAAAATCTGATCAGCTCATTTTCAGACAGGTTTTTATATATATCTATATATATATACATATATATATCAGGACAGAAACTGAGCAAATATTTTTTCCTGAAACTTTCAGAATCTCTTTACACAGAGGGGACACGTGTGTAGTACATGAAAAAGTGGATTTTGCACAATAGGTGACCTTTAGCTGTGAATAATTATAAATATAGAAATACACATAATATTAAGGAAAATTGTCAGAAATTGTGTGTTTAGTGTCAGGTAGTGTATTTTTAAATGGTCAGTGTGGACCTTATATATATATATATATATATTATATATCTCCTCTTGTTAAAAAGAAATAGCTCAAACTTCCTCCCTCTATTCATTTCTTAATAGAGAGAGGAACAGTTATATTATTTAAAAGATTACTTATTCAAAATCATTCAAATCTAATTTTAATTGTAGAGCCCAATATCACAAAATACACATTTGTCTTTGAGGAGGCTTTGCGGTGCATACAGCATATGACACCCTCTATCCATAGACATATCAAAAATGGACCGCTGCCTCCTAAATGGAAAGTGGGCGTCAGGCATTACCACGGCAACAGGCGCGGCCATGACCCATGATCCAGAAGTAACCTTTAATGCTAGCGATCTGCCAGGTAAAAGACACAAAAACTACTGGACTGACACCCTGGATGCTCAGCTAGTAATGCATTTTTGGGACAAGAAATCACGCAGAGAGCGAAAAAGAGGAGTAAGAGAAGAGAGATACAAATTGGAAGTCCCCAGATAATCTAAGCCTATAACTAGAGGCTGGTTCAAGGCAAGCCTGAGCCAGCTCTAACTACAAGCTTTGACAAAAAGGAAAGTCTTAAACCTACTCTTAATGGGGAGCTTAATAGCTATTTAGATTACATTTAGACATATTTTTTCATCTCATTAGTTTTTAGTTAGTTTATTTGAAAATAAGCATGAATAATATCTTTTGTTTAGAGTTATCTCCCAAAACGTGGACAATATCAACAAGCTCTAGCACCCTCTCAGTAATATGTGCAAAATACAACTTTTCATTTCCCTTTTCCTGTTCCTCTATGCGATAAACAGCAAACACTCTTAAATTCCCATAAGTGCTGATTTGCTGCACCGCTTTGCATTTATGTTTAAAAGTTTTCCTTTGGTTTATATTTTCTTCGACAGCCTTTTATAAATGTTTAATTATACATCATTTGTATATGCCACTGAAATGGTATAAAGTGTGTCTCTGTCTGCGGCGAGGCGTTCGCTGCTGCTGGTTCTCAGGATTTAACAGTACAGTAACTGGGCTCTGTGGGTAACATGTGTGCAGGCCTGTGAACTGAGGAATCTCCCGCTGACCCTGAAACAACAGTGTGAATAAAGGCGGCCTTTGTTACCAGCAACCTCCATGGTGGCTTGTTTAATGAAAGTCAGACAAGTATTTGAAACGGACAGTATCAATTCCTTTGTGCTATCCACCACATAGCTAAAATGAAACTCAGTTAGTTCGAGCCAAGATATCAGTGTGTAAATCATTATGGTCCACACACATAGATGCACTAGAAGTCAAAAACGTCCCCAGAATCAGCTTTTTCTTCCACTGACAGTATACTTTAAAGGTCCCATGTCATGGCCGTTTCTACTGATCATAATTCCATTGTTGAGGTCTACTAGAATAGATTTATATTGTGCAATTTTCCAAACTCACATTGGTTTCTCATACAGGATCTCTGTATAGTATGTGTATTCACTCTCTGTCCTAAACGGCTTGTTGGAGCTCCTGCCCCCCCTCCCTGTGAGCCCAGTGGCTGCCTACGAGACAGCGAGACACAGCGAAACCCAGCCCGAAACCAGCGCGAGCACACACACACACACACACACACCCGCTGCCTGGCTGTAAGTCTGTGTGTGTGCTCACACACAGACTTACAGCCTTGCCGCATCCCGCCGTCTCCCAAATGGACCAATCCGCGGACATAACGTAATGGCTCCGCGGACGTTGCGTTACGTCACTATACCCAAATACGTCACTGTACCCAGGAAGAAAAAGAGAAATGTCCAACGAGGCGTTCTGGGGCAGCATAGACAGGTCTTTTCTGTGTTAGAGTTTTACTCGCTACAGGTTGTACTTTGAGGGTTTGTGACTCTGCAGACCGTTCACATGCAGAAAAAGCTACATAACACACAAGGGGACGGGTAATAACCGACAAAGCATGACATGGGGCCTTTAAAATAAACTACGACTACAGAGAAAATAAATCCTGGCTTGCATGTAAGATTTGAACTAAAATTAATTTCAATACATTAACATTGACTTAATGTTTTTTGCACCACAGAAACAGATGTTTTCTCTACATGTAATATGATCCAAGGAGTTGCTTCAGGGTTTGTTATTCCAATTTTAGGTCCGGAGTTTCCTCTAATAGCAGCTCAGTGTGAAGTAGAGAAAACAGGTCGTTATCTATTTATCCTATCTTCGTGTGTCTCAATCTAATTTATGTTTAATTCTCACTTTGTTTTTATTCAACATAGAATATGTCGAAAAAGATCAGCACCTCAGGCAAAGATCGAAACTCCTTCCATCCTGGAGAATTTCCGGCAAACCCGAGTTAGTTCAACAAAACGAGACGTATTGACACAGTGCATTCCCAGGTGGATCTCAGGATCACGTGATGGCGATTCTAGAGAGCAAACCTGATAGAGCTGATGAATGTCACCGTTCATGCTGCACTGCAGTGATTCCCTTTCCTCTCGCTGCTCTGCTTCTGTGTCACTTTAGTGTAGCAGTGTCACAGATTTCTCTGATGGAAAGCCTTGTTCTTTTCTGATGTAAACAGTCTTGGAAAGTGTGGAGAGCAAAGAAGGCCTTTTAGAAGAGCTGTTTGCTGACATGATGCATTTCCTGTCATTCATC